>NW_026571447.1:36544524-36562024 GCF_026225935.1 Boleophthalmus pectinirostris
TTCTCTCTCTCCTCTCTCTTCTCTCTACCCTACTCCCTCTTTCTATCTTTCTTTATCTCTCTCTCTCTCTTCTCTACCCTACTCTCTCCCTCTACTCTCTCTTTATCTCTCCTCTCTCTCTCTACTCCTACTCTTCTTCTCTCTCTTCACCTCTCTCTCTCTCTCTACCCTACTCCCTCTTTCTCTCTCTTCATCTCTCCTCTCTCTCTCTCTACCCTACTCCCTCTTTCTTCTCTCTCTCTCTATCCTCTCTCTCTCTCTCACTCCTCTCTCTCTCTACCCTACTCCCTCTTTCTCTCTCTTCACCTCTCCTCTCTCTCTCTACCCTACTCTCTCTTTCACTCTCTCTTCACTCTCTCCCTCTCTCTCTCTACCCTACTCCCTCTTTCTCTCTCTTCACCTCTTCTCTCTCTCTCCCCACCCTACTCTCTCTTTCACTCTCTCTTCACCTCTCCTCTCTCTCTCTACCCTACTCTCTCTTTCACTCTCTCTTCACCTCTCCTCTCTCTCTCTACCCTACTCCCTCTTTCTCTCTCTCCACCTCTCCTCTCTTCTCTCTACCCTACTCCCTCTTTCATTATCTCTTCATCTCTCCTCTCTCTCTAACCCTACTCTCTTTCTTTTCTCTCTACCCTACTTTCTCTTCCTATCGCTCTCCTCTCTCTCTCCTCTCTCTCTACTACCTCTACTCTCTCTCTTCATCTCTCTCTCTCTCTCTCTCCTCTCTCTTCTCTCTACCCTACTCTCTCTCTCTTCTCTCTCTCTCTCTACTCCCTCTCTCTCTCTCCCTCTCTCTCTCTACCCTACTCTCTCTCTTTCTCTCTCTTCACCTCTCTCTCTCTCTCTCTACCCTACTCCCTCTTTCTCTCTCTTCACTCTCTCTCTCTCTCTACTCTACTCTCTCCTCTCTCTCTTCTCTCTCTTCACCTCTCCTCTCTCTCTCTACCCTCTCCTCTCTTCTCTCTCTCTCTCACTCTCTCCTCTCTCTCTACTCTCTCCTCTCTCTCTCTTCTCTCTCTTCTACCTCTCTCCTCTCTCTCTCTCTACTCTCTACTCTCTCTTTCTCTCTCTTCACCTCTCCTCTCTCTCTCTACCCTACTCTCTCCTCTCTTTCTCTCTCTTCTCTCTTCTCCTCTCTTTCCTACTCTCTCTCTCTCTCTTCCACCCTCTCCTCTCTCTCTACCCTACTCCCTCTTTCTCTCTCTTCACCTCTCCTCTCCTCTCTCTACCCTACTCCCTCTTTCTCTCTCTTCACCTCTCCTCTCTCTCTCTCTACCACCCTCTCCTCTCTTTCTCTCTCTTCACTCTCTCTCCCCTATTCCCTCTTTCTCTCTCTTCTCTCTCTCTCTCTCTCTCTACCCTACTCCCTCTTTCTCTCTCTTCACCTCTCCTCTCTCTCTCTACCCTACTCCCTCTTTCATTATCTCTTTATCTCTCCTCTCTCTCTCAACCCTACTCTCTCTTTCTTTCTCTCTCTACCCTACTTTCTCTTCCTATCGCTCTTTATCTCTCCTCTCTCTACCCTACTCCCTCTTTCACTCTCTTCGCCTCTCCTCTTTTTCTCTCTACCCTACTCTCTCTTTCTATCTCTCTTTATCTCTCCTCCCTCTTTCTCTCTCTCTCTCTCTCTCTCTTTCTCTCTCTCTTCATCTTTCGTCTACCCCCTGTCTCCCCATCTCTCTCTCTCTTTCCTCTCTTTCCCTCTCCATTTTGTTTTCTTTCTCCTACCACCCTCCCCACCCTCTATCTCTCGCATCCTTTTTCTCTCTCTCTTCACCTCTCCTCTCCCTCTTTCCTCTCTTTCCTCTCTTTCCCCTCTCTCTCCACACAGCGTTCCTTCTGCAGCGCGATGGTGGACGAGCTGCGCGTGTCCCTCAAGTGCCAGCGCCGCCTCAAACACAACAAAGCGCAGCCCCCCGTCCTGGTCAAAACCGAAGAAGTCATCAACATGCACACGTTTAACGACCGCAGACTGCCCGGCAAAGAGACCATGGCCTAAAACGGTCGGTCCACGGTCCACGGTCCACGGTCCGCCGTCCCGCACCGGCCTTTTCCATCCGCCGGGCCGGGAAACGAACGGGAACGCTCGCCGGACACTGGGACTTCACGGAAAACTGTTTCTCGGACAATTCTGGACTCGCGTTGTTCTTGGGAGTGGGTGGGGGGGTAAAGTTACACTGTATGTCTTTAAATTAGTTAGGGGTTCGACACTGTTTCCTGTGGAAGCATACATACCTGGGTGTACAATTTTCCAAGAGTTACCTCATTACTCAGTGCCAGGACTTTGAAAACCCAGGAGTTGCTGAAAGAAAAGCTCATTTAAAAATATAACTATATGAAAGTGGACCTATACCGTTATAGCGCCCCCCGCTGGTCTGCCGCCGCCGCGCACTCCAGCTCTAATACACGGGGCAGCGATGAGTAGATTTTTAAAAAAAAGGATAGTTTATTTTCAAAAGTTGTGAATAGAAACCCGGGCTTTTAAAGTAATTCCGAGTCTAAAAAGGCCGGGGGACAGCGGACGGCCTTGGCGCGCGCCCCAAATGTACAGCGATGACAGCGGCATTGCATAGCTCCATTCTATTATTGATCCATGTTGAAAAGGATATACTCTCGACCATCCATCAGGCAATAAGTGAAGTCATTTATTTGTGTTTTAGGTACTAACACGCAGGATCTGAAAGACGCTATGGTTCAAAAAGCAAAAGTTAGGCTACGTTCAGACTGCAGGGCTTTTTTGGTGAAATCTGATTTTTTTTTGCAAGGTCGATCATGTTTCAGATTAAATGCGGCTTGTACGTGATCTCCAGTGTGAACTTTAAACACCCCAAAAGAATCCGTGTATCATTCGTTCATTTGTTTTTCAATATAAAACCAAAAATAAGAAAACTACAAAACAACAGTTTTCTTCATTATTTGTCTCCAAAACCAAAATGAAAAAACTGACAATGATTTGTTTTTTTTCAGTTTTCGATTTTGTGTTTAAATGAAGAATGGAAAAAACATCCGTTTCCCGTTTTTTTCCCGTGTGATGCCGGACTTTTGCACTACATGCACCTGACTGAACCAGGACTGATCCAGGTCCGGGACCAGACCGGGGACCAGACCGGGATTGTTTGGACCATTCGTCCTCCGCGCATTTGATTTTTCCCGGGGAAAGTTCTTTTCAGGCCAAGGCTCCTAACACCACTCCCCGCTCCAGCTCGTCTGAGCCCGGCCTGAACCGGACCTGCTCCCGCTGGTTGGAATAGTTCGTTTGGACCTGCTGTCTCTGGTTTCGACCCGTGTTTGCGTTTACACGAGAGGAACCGCACTAAAATTTGGTATTTCGTGTGGATTCAAGTGAACCGAGAGCACCTCTTTTTTGATGTTTCGGTCCATTTGATTTGGTGCGGGTCCGAGTCCGATTGACACTTTCACACCAACAAAAACAAAACAAACTAATAGTTTTTGGTTCCGATGGACCATTTGGTGCGAACCAACTACTGTCAGTGTGAAAGCACCCTGAGACCGGGACCAGACCGAGACTAGACAGGGACCAGACGGGGACTGGAGTAGGCTCAGAGCCCACGTCAGGGCCAGAACTCGAAGCTGGGGCTCAGACCCTGTGGAGGCTCGGAGTCAAAGCTCGGAGTCCACTGTGATCCCGGTCTGGTCCCGGACCTGGATCAGTCCTGGTTCAGTCCGTACCCGGTGCAAAAGTTCGGCATCGCAGTCACGGAAGTCACGTAAACGGGAAATGGCCGTTATCCATTTTTCCATTCTTTATTTAAACACAAAATCGAAAACTGAAAAAAACGAATCGTTATCTGTTTTTTCAGTTTGGTTTTGGAGACAAATAATGAAGAAATTTTTTTTTCGTTTTCTTATTTTTGGTTTTATATTGAATATAAATGATACACGGATTCAAAAGTGTCCCACGAGAGCATTTATGAAAGTGGCCTAAACACTTTATGAGCTGGTTTCACTTCGTGGAAACCGTCTGACCTCGCGGCATTAGGATTCGTTCGCTCATTCGACGGTAGGCAGGTACTTTTTTTTCAAACACAACAGGACTCCAGGCACTTCACAGAAGTAAAAAAAGTAAAAAAATTGCACGAGAAAAAAATATAGTAAAAGGCCTTTATTTAAATCACCAAAGCCAACATGTTTCGACCTTAACTGGTCTTCATCAGGCCTAAATTAAAATTTTTGTTAATTTTAAGAATGCCTGGAGTCCTGTTGTGTTTGAGTTTTGATCGTTTTTCCAAGAGCGCCCTCTACCTGCTCCCACTGATTGGAACACCTGCAGCAAACAGTCACACTTTTGTTCTTTCGATACTTTAAAAAAATGTTACCAATTGCTGCTGTTTGGTCGTGACGTATGTAATGCGTCAAATCCCGTAGGAAGAAGGACAATAACATCTTTCCCCTCGATAAAATTCAACAAATGTTTTCTTCAGTCCAATGAGGTTCATTTGGTCTATCTATAATTCCGATTTAAGTTATTAGGTTCTTTTTTCAGACCAAGAGTTTTCAAACTTGTCAAACTCGCCGCGTCTGTCTGTGTCCGTTTTGTGGAACAGCACAACAGTAAACAAAGCGTCGAGATGGATGTAGACGAAGACAGACATTCTGTGTTGGCAACGATTCCCGAGATCGAGGATTTAATGCTGGAACAAAGAGAAGGTTTATGTTATTAGGTTCTTTTTTTCAGACCAAGAGTTTGTTTTCATACCTGACAGGTTCGACTGCTCACTTCCTCAGAGTCACGTGATGTTGCGGAGGAAGTCGGACTGCAGGTGGCACTGTTGTCCTGCCTCCACCGGTAGGAAGACGGCGCCAAAACCTGTTTTAAGTCAGCTGAGCGACACGACACAGGAACATCACGAGACTCTGAGGTAGAGAGCTAGTGAGCATTCGAAACTGTCAGGTATGAAAACAAACTCTTGGTCTGAACAAAGAACCTAATAACATAAACATTCTCTTCCTCGATCTCGGGAATCATCGCCAACACAGAATGTCTGTCTTCGTCTACATCCATCTCGACTCTTTGTTTACTGTTGTGCTGTTCCACAAAAGGGAACCCAGACAGACGCGACGAGTTTGACGTCATGACTTCACTGATTGGTCGATACGCGGTCTACAACTTCCGAGGTTCTTGCGAAGCATCTAGTGTATTCCGATTCCTGACCTAGTTGCTGAAGAGAAATGAAACTGAACGGAGGCACTAGGTGGCTACTAAACGCTGGGCTTGTCTCCCAAAATACGGTCCAGTTCTTCGTAAAATGGACAGGTTACACATCCACGGCCACTTCGTTTGTTTGAGTCTTTGGCCTCGTCGTATTTGGCTCGGAGGCTCTTCATTTTTCGTCAGCATTGGAGCCAGGACCGTCTGTAGCCGCGCTCAGACATTTCTTTGGCATCAATTCGAAAGCCGCCCGGTTCCGATAAGACCCCTCCGATTTGTCCTGAATAGAGCGATACCAACAAATATTAATAAACTTGTTAACCTCGCTTTCCCTCCATCGAAGAGACTCTGAACCTGGCGTGTAGGTGGGATGAATGTGACCTGACCGTTCAGACTGAAGATCAGATATGTATCGGGTTTAGGAGCACGTATCCAAGTGTCCTGGGTCACATTTTAAAAAAAAAAAATTGAGTCTGTGTCTTCAAACTGTCATTAAAAGATCAGTTACAGGTCGCATAGGGTCGAAAAAATCGGATTTCACTTCACTCTGCAGTCTAAACGTCGCCTAAAACACCATTTATTGCAAGATATTTCAATTATTAAACAAATTTCTCCAACGGGATTTTGCATATGGACTACAAAACAAGACAGAGGACGATCAGGATGAAATTTCGCAGCAATCACAAACTATTTATTCAAAAAATATTTATTCTTTTTGTTAAATTATGGACTTATTTATATCAAAAGCAGGATTTTCACGCAGTAAATACACTTAAACACTATAACGTTTGAATAAGTCACGTTTTGATTTCAGTCCATCTGTGTTCATTTTGTATCCCTGTGGCAAAATTTTTATTTTCACGTTCATTTTCTCGGCTTCACATTTTACGTGTGCAAATGCAATTTATATGAAAAATGTGTTTTTGTACGAAGACAAATCGAAAAATTTTGTAATAATTTTTATCAAATACCTACACGAAGACAGACATCCTCCACGGAGCAAGGAGCGCACCACTTGTGTTTCTCCTCTAGGGGGAGACACAAGGCATTCTGGGATAGCGGCAGTGACAGCGGAGAGAGTAATAAGACTATTTTTATCATGTAAAGGAAACCTATTTAAAGAAAGATATTTTTACTTCACGTGGGAGAGTTTAGGACCCCGGTTAGAGCTTCTATTAAAAGCTATTGTATAAAGCGAGAGGAGGAGCGCTGGAGTCTGGACCGTCCACGCCCCGGTGACGCAGGTAGAACGTAGAAACCGAGCAATCGTGTGTAAATGGTTTTCAAATGGACAAAAAGATGTATTTAAAACCATAAAAAATAAAGAACACTTAACTAATTTTGAACTTGTTGTGAAAACAAAATGGAAGTGCACACAGTTTACCCTTTGAAGTTGATGCACAAGTTTAAAGAAAATAAAAAATGTATTCACAACGACTGTCTTGGCTTTTTAATTCTCAAATAATGATGGGAAACAAATCGTGCGTAATGTGTTTTAAGGTTTTTCTAATGTTGGATCAGTAATTGCCTGGGATCCAGAATACACACTTCTCTATACTAATGGGTTCGGTCAAGTGGTAACGGAGGGAAACAGGGGCAGATTTTTGACATTCAAATGTCTCTTATTCAGAAACTAGAGGAACTATTGAAATAAGTAAAGTATCAGAATGTAGGAAAGAGTTACACTCCAACAGGGTCAAGTTAAACCTGTGAGATTCTTTCAAGTTGTTGACAAAAAAATTAAAAACTCATGTTGGTAACGGAGGAATGAAATATGCAGCACTTTTTGGGGCAATAAACTTCACATATCCTTAACAAACTGGTTTGAATATTTGCTTCATATAGTTTTCTACCATATGGTACAAGATTAGGTTGAAAAACCTCTTACTTTTTGACTAATGAGATTTTTTATGAAGAAAGGTCATGGTAACGGAGGGAAAAGTAACGGAGGGAAAATTGTGAACAAGTAGAAGGTGCAGGATTTTACATCATTTGTCGCTTTTTTCTTCTGAATACTTTAATATTACTTCAAAATGAAAGGAAACTATTTCTATAAAATATGTCAGTCCTTCCAAGCAAATTTTTATCATTTCAAATAAATTTTTTTAAAATTTCTTAAATCATGTACCTTCATCAACAGTTCAAAGATGGAATAACACAAGATATGATGAAATACATCCATTTATTTACATGATTTTTGGGTCTTTGAAATTTGGGAAATAATTTTTGTTCCATGTTTCATACATGGTCTGTTTAAAACATATGGAACTTTAGAACCAAAAATGGTACAGGAAAAAGGTCAACAGTTTCATAAACTAGAGTACATATGTATCTGTTCAATACATTTTTATATCAGATGAATTAACTTGAAGTTTTGGCCTTGGTGTTTACTTCTACTTGACTGGGCCCAAATACTTTAAGGTGAACTGTGTAACTTTTTGGTTGAGGGTCCGTCATCTGCTTGTTTCTATGGATGTGTTATTGCTTTGTGGAATGTTCCACAGTGTGACATTAAGCAGCTCTGTCTTACATGTACTGCTCAAGCGGGGTCGCCTCTCCGCAGATCTGATCTGTAATGTGGTCTGGTTTGGTCTCCATGAAGATAGAAAGGTTTAAGGCGACGTTTACTCATAGTCGGGTGTGTTGAGAAACAAATATTTCCATCTCTCGGTTTTCCAAAATAACATCGTTCACACAGCATCATTTTCAAAAAAGTTTTCGTTTACGTCAACCCGCATAAATTCGCCATTGAGCGTCGTCATAACTACATCAAACCTCTGGGCGGCGCCTGGATTAGATTCAAACCTGTAACATTTATTTCATTACAGCTGTATTACTCAAAAATACCTTGACAAACATGCATTACTGAACAGGCTCGCCAAGCCGTGTACCATTCGTTCATTCATTTTTCAATATAAAACCAAAAATAAGAAAACAAAAAACAACAGTTTTCTTCAATATTTGTCTCCAAAACCAAAATGAAAAAACAGATAATTATAAATTTTTTCAGTTTTTGATTTTGCGTTTAAATGAAGAATGGAAAAAAACGGATAACGGCCGTTTACGTGACTTCTGTGACTGTGATGCCAAACTGAACCAGAACTGATCCAGGTAAGGGACCAGACCGGGACCAGACCGAGACTGAGACCGGGACTGAGACCGACACCAGGCCAGGACCAAACCAGAGGCTCAGAGCCCACGGCAGGGCCAGAGCTCGAAGCTGAGGCTCGAACCCTGCGGAGGATCGAAGTCAAAGCTTGGAGTCCGCTCTGGTCTGGGTCTGGTCCCGATCCTGGATCAGTCCTGGTTCAGTCCATATGCGGTGCAAAAGTCCAGCATTGCAGTCACGGAAGTCACGTAAACGGGAAATGGTCGTTGTCCGTTTTTTTCCATTATTCATCTAAACACAAAATCAAAAACTGAAAAAACTAATCATTATCCGCTTTTTTCATTTTGGTTTTGTGTGCAAATGCAAACACATGAAAAGTGTTTCATCAGAAGAAACACGACTGATGCTCTGATGCTCCTTCATTATCATCATCATCAGAGCGACTTATGCACTTTTACACGCAAACCATAGTTTTCCAGACTCCCCACTCTAGCCTGAATTTTAAGATAGATTTGTTTTCAGTGGTGAATTTGCCATTTGTGTGTAAAAGATGTGTTCAAACTAAGGGAAATGTCTCAGTTTTTAAAAATACTCATGTACGTGTAAATGGGGACTAACTGTGAAACATTCCAGACAAAACAGTAACATCTCCATGGACAAAAGTATTTGACGGAGCCTCCACCAGAAAAAAGTTACACACTGCACCTTTTACTCAAATGTGAGTCTGGGCACAGGTGAATCTCCCTGTTTTCAGATGGGTGTGATTGACAGGTGGATTAGCCAATCAGGGACGAGCGTGGTTTGTCTGTATCAGAAAAAAAAAAAAAGAATTAAAAAACACTGGATTTCTGCAGAATCAATAAGCAAAGCACCAAACACTGTTCAACTGAGGTGAGAGAAATTAGAATTTATTTGGAAATTCAAAGGTGACCAATGCGCTTGTTTGTTTCACATGCGTCACAGAAATAAACAAATCTGACTGGACGATCACGTTTGGCCGAGCTTGAGATGCAACGAAGAGAATGGTGACCAGACTGATAAATCTGTAGAGAGACACGCTGGATCTGACAGGCAACAATTCTAAAGCAAAATCAAATTTGATCAAGAAATATGATGGAAACAAAGAGGGAACGTTCTGATTATCGCAGCTTAAACTGGTTTTGAAGTTTCCTCAGGGTACGACACAATTACAGATACATTCAAAGACAAAGTGACTTCAATTGACATTTCATTAAATCACCTAAGAAGCTTTTAAAACCACAAACAAATGTAATTAAAAACTCACAGTCACACATACAAATTTTACCTGAAATTGAGTTCAAATTGAAGCTGTACGACGTTTCTAGTGGAGGAGTTCTGCTTGTTTCCACGGAGGTTTTGTTGCTTTAACTGAGATGTCCCACAGTATCACATTAAACTTAACCATCGTAATTCAACTCCACACATTTTTATAGTTAAAAAATTACCTTAAATATCATGAATCCAACTGTGAGTGAGGTTACTTCTCCACAGATCTGACCTGGATACTTGGTGTTATTTATATACAGTGTTGGGGAGTAACAGATTACATGTACCGCCGTTACGTAATCAGAGTACAAATTATGAGTAACTGTATTCAGTTACAGTTACTGTTTCAATGAGTGGTAATTGGATTACAGTTACTTTGCTGAAATAAGTGGATTACAAGGCGGTATTTTCCTGTTTTCACATTTTGTGCTACATCCCATTTATTTATTTTTTTATTTCGGTAATTCCACTCATTGCCTGAAGCCCAAACAGAACGCGCGCAATAAGAGCGATGTAAACGTCATGTTAAAGTTGGCGATGTCAGTCACACAGTGGAAGCAGCAGTGCATTGGTAAAAACGCATTTGTGTCTTGGAAATTCTTCTCCGATGTGAGATATATAAAAAAAAAAAAACAAATACAAAATCGCCTACAACTTAAATGTGAAACAGGAGCTACTGGCACTGGTGAAAACAACCTGCATAGACTCATAATATCTGCACTACTGTCCTATAATGACCTGCCACATGAGGGACACACACACACAAACACACACACACACACACACAAACACACAAACACACACAAACACACACAAACACACACCTTCATCATCGTCATCAACCTGAGAACCCGCGGACCACATCTCCTTCCGTAGTTACAGCGTGGACACCGACGTCTCGTGCGCCGCGTGTGGACGTGTTTTCTCGTGTAAACCTCACTTCCTCCTGTGCGCCTCTAAACCAGAACTAACACCAGGACTAAACCAGGACTAATCCAGGACTAAACCAGGACTAACCCAGGACTAAACCAGGACTAAAGCAGGACTAAACCAGGTTTAAACAACATGACACCTAACAGTAGGTTGACATAATTTAAGGTGATCTCATATAATTTCTCTATCAA
The DNA here is from genome assembly GCF_026225935.1 of Boleophthalmus pectinirostris. NCBI lineage: Eukaryota > Metazoa > Chordata > Actinopteri > Gobiiformes > Gobiidae > Boleophthalmus > Boleophthalmus pectinirostris. The sequence goes on from NW_026571447.1 coordinate 36,555,215, forward strand.
TAATATTTTTTAATATTAAGGAAAGGCTGATCTTGTTTCTGTCTTTTAACAGACAAAACCTCTTATATTAAGATCTCATGGTCTTTGTTTCTCTACAGCAAACAGTTGCTTATTCATGGAGACTTGGGCTCAGACAATTTGAAGAGAACAAACAAGAATTGGATGTGGTTGCTACATTCATGTCATTTAAAAAAAACATGACAATATCAAGTAATCCAAAGTAATCAGATTACGTTACTCACTTTAAGTAATTTAATGGATTACGTTACAAATTACATTTTGGGGTGTGTAATCTGTAATCTGTAGGGGATTACATTTTAAAAGTAACCTTCCCAACACTGTTTATATACAACATGATACATACCATATCGTGGAACAATCTCAGCAAAGGAACAACATCTCCATGGAGAGAAGCAGGTGATGAACCCTTTAGCAGAAAAGTGACGTTGAGTGTGTTTACATCAGTATCCCGGTCATGATGTTTTGTTTTTTTTGAGTATCCCGGTTTTGTCATGGTGCATGTAAACGCAGTATCCCGGTTTCAGTGTCCCGAATAAGCCAGTATTCCCAGTTATAAGAAACAGGGATACTGTAACTGGTATATTCTGATAGTAACCGGAATACTGTGGCATGTAAACGCAGTATCCCGGGTATTGCAACATAAAGTTGAGTGCGTATGTGTCCAAAAAAAAACACTTTTAAGTCTATTTATATTGGCTACCTTTGTGATGAATAAAGTGACCAACATAAATAAAGTGAACGTACATAAATTAAGTGACCGTACATGAGTGAAATGACACGTTCAGTCTGCACTCGTATGTATGTATGCACATGTATAATCTCTGAAAAGTCAAAAATGAACCTTCTTCAACATGATATACGCACAGAACAGACTCACCATCATCAGCACCTCCTCACAAAAAGAATTATTAATCATATTCCACTGAGTCGTGTCCTTTAGTCCGACAGAAGTTGAACCGCCTCAGCGCACAAGGAAAGATAGTTATAGTTTATGCAAATGAGCCATGTGGTTTTAAGTTTCGTTTCGGTAAAATGTAAACAAATGTGCGCAAAGCTGAATTATATTATCAAACGGGCTGATGTGGATCTATAGTGGTTATGGTTTATATGTTGTAAAGTTGAGTTAGAGAAAAATTTAATTAATAATTTGCTGCAGCGTAGAATTACAACAACAACAACAAACTACTACTACAACAACTACTACTACAACTACTACTACAACAACTACTTACTACTACTACAACTACTACTACTACACTACTACTACACTACTACTACTACTACTACAACTACTACTACTACTACAACTACTACTACTACTACTACTACAACTACTACTACTACTACTACTACTACACTACAACACTACTACTACTACTACTACACTACACTACTACTACTACTACTACTACTACTACTACTACTACTACAAACTACTACTACTACTACTACAACTACTACTACTACTAACTACTACTACACTACTACTAACAACACTACTACTACTACAACTACTACAACTACTACTACTACTACTACAACTACTACACTACTACTACTACTACTACTACTACTACTACTACTACTACACTACTACTACTACTACTACTACTACTACAACTACTACTACTACTACAACTACTACTACAACTACTACACTACTACTACTACAACTACTACTAACTACTAACTACACTACTACTACTACTACTACTACTACTACTACTACTACAACACTACTACTACTACTACTACTACTACTACTACTACTACAACTACTAACTACTAACTACTACTACTACTACTACTACTACTACTACTACAACTACTACTACAACTACAACAACAACTACTACTACTACTACTACTACTACTACAACAACTACAACTACTACAACTACTACTACTACTACAAACAACTACTACTACAACACTACTACTACTACACTACTACTACTACACTACACTACTACTACTACACACTACTACTACAACTAACACTACTACTACTACTACTACACTACTACTACTACTACAACAACTACAACTACTCAACTACTGTGCAAGTACACGCACTCACTCATGTATGGTCACTTTATTTATTTTGGCTCCCGTTGTGATGAAAAAAATCGAAAAAGTGTTTGTCTTTTGGACGCATGCTCACTCAACTTTATATTTCAGTATTTAGGATACTGTGTTTACATCGCACAGTATCCCATCAGTATTGGAATATCCCAGCTACATTATCCCGGTTTCTCATAACCGGGATACAGCCTTATTCTGGATACTGAAACCCGGGTACTGTGTATAAATGTTTTTAAAACTTAATCCTCGTCCTTTTGAGCACCAGGTCCCAAATATGTCCATGTAGCGTATTTTCCGGTCTATTAGACGCACTCTTCAGCCTCTAACCCCATCAAAAAATGACTGCGCGCCACAATCCAAAACACCCTATACACGAATCCACTCGGGTGTCCCAGTACGACTTCAGTAAACTACAAAGCCGCACCACCCACAGAACACACAAACACACACGGAGCAGACAGCGACCACACAGAGAAACACACCCACAGCCACACTCATCACTCCACACCGACGAGGAACGGAACGGAAGAAGAACGAACTGAAAAGCGAGTGCAATGTGCCACTTCTAGACACGACTGAACAACTGAGTCACTGCGAACACGCCGACAATCCAGCGATCCCAGACAGCACCTCCCTACACGCCCAACTGAACAAAGCCCAGAGTCACCGTGAACGAACAAACAAACAAAACCACTCACCCATCACACTGTTGGGTTTCGTTTAAAGTCCATCCATCCATTTTCTTCCGCTTATCCGGGGCCGGGTCGCTGGGGCAGCAGTCTAAGCAGGGACTCCCAGACTTCCTTCACCCCAGACACGTCCTCCAGCTCCTCCGGGGGAACCCCGAGGCGTTCCCAGGCCAGCCGAGAGACATAGTCCCTCCAGCGTGTCCTGGGTCTTCCCCGGGGCCTCCTCCCGGTGGGACATGCCCGGAACACCTCCCGAGGGAGGCGCCCAGGAGGCATCCGGAACAGATGCCCGAGCCTCAACTGCTCCTCTCAACGTGGAGGAGCAGCGGCTCTACTCCGAGCTTCTCCCGTGTGACTGAGCTCCTCACCCTATCTCTAAGGGAGCGCCCAGACACCCTGCGGAGGAAACTCATTTCGAGCGCTTGTATCCGCGATCTTGTCCTTTCGGTCACTACCCAGAGCTCATGACCAGAGGTGAGAGTAGGAACAAAGACTGACGGTAAATCGAGAGCTTCGCCTTTTGGCTCAGCTCCTCTTCACCACAACGGTCCGATACAGCGACCGCATCACTGCCGAAGCTGCACCGATCCGCCTGTCAATCTCCCGTTCCGTCCTTCCCTCACTCGAGAACAAGACCCCGAGATACTTGAACTTCTCCACTTGAGGCAGGGACTCTCCTCCCACCCGGAGAGGGCAAGACACCTTTTTCCGGTTGAGATCCATGGCCTCGGACTTAGAAGAGCTGATCCTCATCCCAGCAGCTTCACACTCGGCTGCAAACCGCCCCAGTGCACACTGCAGGTCCTGGTTCAATGAAGCCAACAGGACAACATCATCTGCAAACAGCAGAGATGAAATCCTGTGGTCCCCAAACCGGACCCCCTCCGGCCCCTGACTGCGCCTACAAATTCTGTCCATAAAAACATTGAACAAAACCGGTGACAAAGGGCAGCCCTGGCGGAGTCCAACATGCACCGGGAACAGGTCTGACTTACTGCCGGCAATGAACACAGCTCCTGCTCCTGCTTGTCGTTTAAAGTCCGGTGTGGTTTATTTGTGAAAAAGTTTGAAGATAGACCATTTAATGACAGTGCGCCTTATAATCCAGAGCCCAGAAAATACGGTACATATCCCTGTTTTTGTTATTGTTTTTGAATTTTTGTTGTACCGGGCTCAAACAATATAAAAAATGAAATGGAATATATGCACCATGACGAAACCGGGATACTCAAAAAACTCGATCAAAACCGGGATTCTTTGTGTACCAGCAAACTTTTGACAAGATCCTTTATTTTTTTTTTTAGTCTACAAGTTCCTTAATGTCTGTGCTTTCATTTAAAATCCCAAAATTCATAACAAAGTCCAAACCAGGTGTGCATCAAAAAGTTCTGCTAAACGAACATGAAATAAACGTAACTTAGTTTTACTTCACACACACACACACACACACACTCTACGTCCGGTGTTTTGAACCTCCGAGGGACTAACGGGAATAAAAGCCTGGATTGAGTGTCCACTTGTTGCAAATGAAAAGTATCCATATTAATGCCGGCATAGTTGACTTATATTAAAACCTGATTTGCTTTGCACTTGTGGCTAATAAAGCTGGTCCTCCGCCCCCCGCCACCTCCCACCGCCGTCTAAAACACTTCTAATTGGCTTCATTTATTCTCTGCAAAGACCGGCCTAATGAATGGGCACCATGGGGTAAAGTAACGAGTGGATTTATGCTAATTCTCACCACATTTAAATAAAAGCACACGGGAGAGACGCTGCTCCGGCGGTGGTCAGAGAGGAGACTAAACTTTGACAATAACGCTCTCAGTTCTACTCAACGTACTTTGTTCAAATTGAAATACGGAAATGTCAGAAAAAGACAGAGAGATCTAAGGTGCGGCAGAGGTTCAGGTGGTTTAGTTACGCTTTGTGCGCACAATCCGAAGGTCACAGGTTCAGATCTGGTCCGTGTGCGTAGTTGTTGTTGTGTCCCTGTGCAAGACACGACGTGGTTGGTTATAAATAAGGGATTTCAACTGGTGCAGGTTCACTTTGTTGTTATTTTGGAAGTTATTTAAGGGATGAACTTAATTGGAATTCACTGAGTTATGTTAATTTATATATCGGACGTAAAACCTTCAGTAAATCTTTCTCTTTTAAGGAAAACTTCCAGGAACAGCCTTTTGGAGAAACTTCACTGCAAAAAACAGAATCTAGTCATGTTAAGCTGACTTGATTTAAAGGTTGTATAGAGGATTTTCCAAGGAACGAGAAATCCAGCGACTGTTTGTCCTTTTTCAAATGTTGCGCATGCGTGAAACCACCTCCCCTCCCCTACAGCTCCTACGTAGAAACGCCTCCTCCCGCCTCCTCTTTACGCCAGAAACAGGTTTGTTTACAGCCGGTGCACTGCACATGACTTGTAAACAACTAACTACAGTGTTGGTTAGCAAGACGAGAAGTGAAGGGGGAGCGGGTGCGCGGACATTTCGTTCGCGGACGAGAAGTGAGGAGCAGGGAGAAGAGAGAGAGGGAGAGAGGAGAGAGGAGAGGGAGCGGTGCGCGGAGATTCCGTGCCCGGAGAAGTGAGGAGCAGGGGAAGAGCGGATCGGGCAGCGGGAGAGGAGCAGGAAAGGGGTGCAGAGAAGGTTGCGCGGAGATTCAGTGCGAATGAACTAGCTACAACACGCAGCAGCAGCAAGCGGACTCTTTCTTTGCCTTGAAAATTACGTTTTCAGACATAGGATATCGCATTCGTGTCCTGAAAAACGTTTGTCTAGCTCTTGGAAATAAAGTACGTTTTCATAATAAGCAGAAGTTTCCTGTCCAGGAGTAATTTGTGGACCAGTGCGTCAGTCTTTAGACCCTGCGTCTGCTTCAGTCGCACCATCGCTGGAATGAATCTTCAAGAATCACCTTAGCTTGGCTTCGCTGCTTTTCCCCTTGTCTTCTTCTTTCAGCGACCTCAAAAACGGACTTTCTTTTGCGGCGAACTGCTCCTGGATTCTTGTCGCCATTGCAACAAACTTTGTGCGAACTGCGAGGAAGATATAGGTCAAAAAAAGCCGCTAAGAACTGTTGCGTTGGTGGAGTAAACAGCGTCTGTGCGTCTTGCGTCTGTGGACTGCGTGACAGTCGTACGTAAACCACGTACCGGCGCGCGCAGGCAAGTCAGTTACACTAGAAACGTAGGGAGATTGATTGACAGCCTGTCAGCTCACAGATAACGAGGCAGTGTCGTTATCTATTGGCAAATGTTTAGCCCCACCACGTCCAGAGTTGATGAATTTTTATTCTCTTTTTTTTGGTCATCATAATTACAAGGCTACTGCACCTCTATAATCTATCATTGACAACTTGAAACAAAAAAAATCCTCCATACAACCTTTAAAGCCGGAACAAAGAGAATGTTTGGTGAATTTTATCAAGGGGAAAGACGTTATTGCTCTTCTTCCTACAGGATTTTTTTGCATTACATACGTCACGACCAAACAGCAGCGATTGGTTAAATAAAAAAAAAGTACCCGCCTACTGTTGAGTGAATGAATCCTAACACTGCGAGGTCAGACGGTTTCCATGAAGTGAAACCAGCTGATAAATCAGGCTAAAATTATCTGCCAGTGGAACACAACTTTTTTCAATAGCAGAAACCAATGTGACAACTCCTTTTAACACCAAAATAATAAGAGCAAAATGACCAAGGCTCAAATTCTCAAATGTGTTTAAAAAATAAACAATAATTATAAAAACTAACAGTAATTATAACGCCAAATATGTTTTTTTTGTGCGCAAATCTCTCACTCGTGTTGCATTCTCTGCTTCAAAGCTGATTTTTGTGTTTTTTCAGCATTTATATAAAAGTTAAAGGGACAATATTACGCTGTTTTCTGATCGTTGTTATAATATTTCCTCATCATAAACAGACCTGGTGATGTGTTTTCTTTCATTCACACACAAACCATGAATATTTAGGCTGAGTTTTTCTCTCAAACTGAAAAAACAAAACAAAAAAAACACT
>NW_026571447.1:36564524-36647024 GCF_026225935.1 Boleophthalmus pectinirostris
CTCCTCCTCCTCCTCCTCCTCTCCTCCTCCTCCTCTTCCTCCTCTTCCTCTCTTCCTCTCTCTTAAATCTGGCCTCAGTACAGCAGCTCTTCCTCCTCCTCTTCCTCTTCTCTTAATGTGAAATAAACCGTGGGTGTGTGCGTCCGCCGAGGTCCACAACGAGGCCGGAGTGAGCGATCTGCCCCGCGCCCCCTTGTGGCACCTGTTGGTTTTACGGCGCTGGTCGGCTCATTATTGGCGCAGCGCTGAGGGCCTCAGAAGGGACGTTTGTGAACTGTAAACACCGAGATGATAAAGTTAGAGTCAGAGCGGAGCTTGTTACCTGCGATAAACAGACTCCAGAGAAATGTGTGTGGGAACAGAGCAGAGAACGCTGCCAAAGACAGTGCTTAAAACTTAATTAATAGACCCGCGTATTAAAAACAAATAAGGGACTAACAATACTTTTACACTGAGGTACATGATGTTAGAATATAAAAACATGAAATACAATTAGAAGCAGCTTAAGTTTTGTTGCAGTGTTTGTTTTGTGTTTATTTATGGCAAATTAGGAACTGAAAAATCCCACATGTACCACTGCAAAATCTGTGTGTTCTGTTTTTCTGACTAATACTGTGAAGTTCAAAGCCAAATAGCAGATAACATTGTGTTGCAAATATATTCCATTTCATTTAGGGAAGTAACTGTATTCTGAGTTCCACTTAATGAAAGAGTAACTGGTGGACAGGTCCTGGTTCACGTGGTCCTGTGGCCTGATCCTGTCACATCTCAGAGGCTCAGCGGGACTGGGTCTGGTCAGGACTTGGACGGGAGACACTGGGAAAATCAGGTGCCACAGTGGGACACCAGTCACAAAAACTGTTGTTGTATCCTTAGGCAAGACGCTTCACCTACATTGCCTAGTATGAAAGTGGTGTGTGATGGTGGTGGTCAGAGGAACCGATGGCGCAGACGGGCAGTTTACCACCACTGGGCACAGAGTCAGTGAATAATGCTGAATAATTTATTTAATAATTTATTTATTATTATTTACTCCTCCTCCACCATCACTGGGCCCGGGTCTCTACTCCCTCTTCACATTTGACTTCAGAGCTCAGTGTGACTCCAACACCGTCATTACATTTGCTGATGACACAACCACAGCGGGGCTCGTAACGAACAGTGATGAAGCTGCCAGAGAGGAAGTCCTGACACTGATCCCCTGGTGCAAAGATAATGACCCAGCACCTGAACACAAAGAAGACTAAAGAAATCATAATAAACCACATCATCACAGCTGCTGATCAACTTCAACCCATTTATTTATTTAATTAATTTAATTAATTCATTAATTAATCAATTGAATTAATTATTATTTTTGTATTATTTTTGTATTTTTTCTTTTCTTTTTTCTTTTATTTATTTATTTATATGTTTTTTTTTTATTTTTATTTTTTATTTATTTAATTCAATTTTTATTTAATTTTATTTATTTGAGACAGGGACAACACACACTGTTTACATTAACATTAACAGGAGAGATGTTTGTACATCAGGTTGTAGCATCAGTGTTAAGTTCCGCCTGTCGTCTCTGGGCAGGTTCATTGATTGATTTTATTTAACTGACCTTGACTGTCCACTGTTCTTGCAGACTTGTAGTATGTTTTGGGTGACATGTACAGTTGAACGTGTTCTGACAAACTGCTGCACATCATGTTACAGAACCTGCACAGCTGCTGAAAACCTGCAGCGAGCGTGAGAACAGCTGAGGATGGTGGTGGCTCCTCTCTCCTGAACCTGGACACCATCTCCTCCTCCTCACGTCTCCACACACGAGCCTCCAACATCCTGCAGAACCTCACACGTCCTGGAACTGCCTCTTCTGTACTCTTCACTCTCCTCATGCACAAACAGGCGGCACAACAGCTTCTCCCCACGAGCAGTGGACGCTCCAGGAGCACAGGCACCGATGAAAGACCTGAAGAGACTCAGGGCAATAATCTGTTTATTTATGTAATGTTTTCACTGGTCTGGATGTGAGGAAGTGTCTCTATTTATTCATTTTTACTGCTGCAGTTTTGCTTTGTTGAAGTTTTGTTGTATTTTGTACAATGACAATAAATCTAACGTATATTTCAGAGTATAAGTCACATACTTTTCATGGTTTGGGTGTTTCCTGCAACTTATACTCACTGCTCCTGTTCCTCCTGTATCACTGTCACTTGACTCTACTGCGCATGTCTCCTGCAGAAAGAGCCTCTGTTCTGTCTGTATCATGTCAGTCGATCGCACCATTACTTCTGTATCACTGAAAATGTAACATTTAAACAAACTTATAAAGACGACTGAGACGACTGAACACAAATGCCCCAAATGAAAATCATATTTTGCAGATTACAAACTGCAAGTAGCAAAATATTCAGCTGAAAACGATAATTGAGCAGCAGAAATAAAGTTTGGAGTGAGAGAGAAACTTGTGACACCGGGGGGATGAACCATGAAACTTTCCTGGAGTCACTGGATGAATCGACAAAGCCTGAACTTCAGTGACACCGAAACCATCCTGTCGGGATTCAGAAAGAATGGATTTAATGATCTGGAGTGAGATGGAGAGTTTGTTAAACTTGTTCTGTTCTGTTGTTTATGTTATAGTTTATCTGAAGAACTGTTCACATGTGACGTTAACAGTCTGTTCTTCTCTCTTCTGTTGTTTTTACTAGAACTTGACTTTCAAGATCAAATGTCGGTTCCTGGTCTCTGATTTTATAAAATAAATTTTCCCCAAAAAGTGCGACTTATGTATGTTTTTTCTCCTTTATCACACTTTTTTTGGCTGATGTGAATCCAGAGCCGCTGACAGTCCGAAAAACACGGTAATTTAATCTATTTTGGGTACATGTGATGGGTCAAATGTAGGCGACCAGTTTCTCTACAGGGACAAGTAAGAGCAATCATTTTCAGGACATCGCAAAAGAAAAACTATTTAAATAACTGAGCAAAAAACTAAATTGTCTGTATTATGACGTAAACTGTAAAGGCCGAATTATAGTTCTGCGTCGACTCAACGCACACTCCAGCCTTCGTCTTGATGCTGTTGTTTTTGATTTTTGGATGTACTTCGAGGTCTGTGCGCCGCAAAGTAATTCACCGCCACAACACTAGGAAGCAAGGATTTAAAGATAGTGTTCATGTTTACAAAATGATGTGAGAAAACAGAGTACTGGAAATGTATGTAGAGCGGATGTAGAGAGGAACAATCACAGCTCTTATTGTCTGTGTCGCTTCCTCCTGTTGTCTGCGGCGTTTTCAAGCGTAGATAGAAAATTTGGTCTGAAGAGGGTTTTAAATCTGTGTATCATTCATTCATTTGTTTTTCATTATAAAACCAAAAGTAAGAAAATGAAAAAACATCAGTTTTCTTCATTATTTGTCTCCAAAATCCAAAATGAAAAAACGGATAATGATTCGTTTTTTCAGTTTTCGACGGATAATGACCGTTTACGTGACTTCAGTGACTGCGATGCTGAACTTTTGCGCTGCATACGGACTGAACCAGGACTGATCCAGGTCTAGGACCAGACCGGGACCCTACCAGGAACAGAGCGGGACCAGGGCGGATTTTGAGCTTTAACTCCGAGCCTCCGCAGGGTCCAAGCCTCAGCTTCGCGCTCCGGCCCTGACATGGGCTCTGAGCCTCCAGTCTGGACCCGGTCTGGTCTGGTCCCAGACTGGTCTCGGTCTGATCTCTCTCAGTCCCACTCTGGTCCCGGTCTGTTCCCGGTGTGGTCCCGGACCTGGACGCCGTTTTCCTTTTACGTGACTTCTGTGACTGCGAAGCTGGACTTTTGCACTGCATACGGACTGAACCAGGACTGATCCAGGTCCAGGAAAAACTAATGAACGAATGATACACGGATTGTTTCAAATCCGTGTATCATTCATTCATTCGTTTTTCAATATAAAACCAAAGTAAGAAAACGAAAAAACAACTGTTTTCTTCATTATTTGTTTCTAAAAACAAAAATGAAAAAATGGATAATGATTCGTTTTTCAGTTTTCGATTTTGTGTTTAAATGAAGAATGGAAAAAACAGATAATGACCGTTTACGTGACTTCAGTGACTGCAATGCCGAACTTTTGCACCGCATACAGACTGACCTAGGATTGATCCAGGTCCAGGACCAGACCGGAACTAGACCAAGACTGAGACCAGACCGGGACCAGACCAGGACCAGACCGGAGGCTCAGAGCCCACGGCAGGGCCGGAGCGCGAAGCTGAGGCTCGGACCCTGCGGAGGCTTGGAGTTAAAGCTCGGAGTCCACCCTGGTCCCAGTCTGGTCTCGGTCTGGTCCCAGTCTGGTCTCAGTCTCGGTCTAGTTCCGGTGTGGTCCCGGACCTGGATCAGTCCTGGTTCAGTCCGTATGCGGTGCAAAAGTCCGACATCACAGACACGGACGTCACGTAAACGGGAAACGTTTACGGGAATCAGTTTTTTTTTCCATTCTTCATTTAAACACAAAATCAAAAACTGAAAACATGAATCATTATCTGTTTTTTCATTTTGGTTTTGGAGACAAATAATGAAGAAAATTGATGTTTTTTTCATTTTCTTATATTTGGTTTTACATTGAAAAACAAATAAACGAATGATACATGGATTAGAAAGGACCAATCACAGCTCGTTTTGACACATAGTTAGAAATTTTCGGAGGTGCATGTCGGTCAGCGTAGACGCTTTCACAAAGAGTGTCGACGATTTGACGCACGACCATAAACTGGGCTTGACTTTGTGTGTTTAGACTTCTACAAACATTTCATAAAATGCACCAGACGTCTGTTTCTGTAGTTTGTCTGTTAATATTTTAGTTTCTCTCAGATGTTCCGTGCTCCTGGACATGTTCAAAACACTTTAAACAGAATCCTGCGATCAAAACATTTACAGACCCTCAATGTTTCCATGAATCTCTGGACAGAACAGATGAGGAGCGGCTCTTAAGTTCAAAATAAATCCTGTCGTCAATAAATTATACAACATTTTATTATACAGAAAACAGGAAGTGCACTCTTAGCATGTTATTTGTTACAGCAAAACATCTGAAGGTTGTGAAAAGCTCTTCTAAACTCGTCTCGGTGAAGAATTTAGATGCAGGGAGACTTTGCCTTTTAAACTTTACCAGGACTAAACCAGGACTAAACCAGGACTGAACCAGGACTAAACCAGATCTAAAACAGGACTGAACCAGAGCTGAACCCGGACTGACCCAGGTAAAAACCAGAGCTGAATCGAGGTCTAAACCAGGTCTAAACAAGGACTAAACTAGGTCTAAACCAGAACTGAACCAGGACTAAACTAGGTCTAAACCAGAACTGAACCAGGACTAAACTAGGTCTAAACCAGAACTGAACCAGGACTAAACTAGGGACTAAACAAGGACAAAACCAGGTCTAAACCAGAACTGAACCAGGACTAAACAGGGACTAAACCAGGTCTAAACAAGGACTGACCCAGGACTAAACTAGGTCTAAACCAGAACTGAACCAGGACTAAACAGGGACTAAACAAGGACAAAACCAGGTCTAAACAAGGACTAACCCAGGACCAAACTAGGTCTAAACCAGAACTGACCCAGGACTAAACAGGGACTAAACCAGGACTAAACAAGGACTAAACCAGAACTAAACCAGGACCGAACCAGGACTGAACCAGGTCTAAACCAGAGCTGAACCAGGACTAAACCAGGACTAAACCAGAACTAAACCAGGACCGAACCAGGACTGAACCAGGACTAAACAGGGACTAAACAAGGACAAAACCAGGTCTAAACAAGGACTAACCCAGGACCAAACTAGGTCTAAACCAGAACTGACCCAGGACTAAACAGGGACTAAACCAGGATTAAACAAGGACTAAACCAGAACTAAACCAGGACCGAACCAGGACTGAACCAGGTCTAAACCAGAGCTGAACCAGGACTAAACCAGGACTAAACCAGAACTAAACCAGGACCGAACCAGGACTGAACCAGGACTAAACCAGAGCTGAACCAGGACTAAACCAGGACTAAACCAGAACTAAACCAGGACCGAACCAGGACTGAACCAGGTCTAAACCAGAGCTGAACCAGGACTAAACCAGGACTAAACTAGGTCTAAACCAGAACTGATCCAGGTCTAAACAAAGACAAAACCAGGTCTAAACCAGGACTAAACTAGAAGAAAAACAGAGCTGAACCAGGACTGAACCAGGTCTAAACCAGAACTAAACCAGGACTAAACTAGGTCAAAACCAGGACTGAACTGAGGACTAAACTAGGTGTAAACCAGGTCTAAACAAGGACTAAACCAGGACTAATCTTGGACTAGAACTTGGAATCTCGGACCGCCCCTGACAGAACCCCGAGCCCGTGGAACAGGACGTCTGCACGGCGCGATCGGGCGTCAGCTGCGTTTCGGCCCGTGGAGCGTGAAGTTCTGCGTCGGTCCTTTAGCTCGCGGTCACCTGACGGTTTACATGGGCGCGTCTCTGGTGTTTCATCGCTGCTGATATCGCGGTGATTTTAGTGAATTTGTACGAAGAAAAACACACCAATCCAGGTTCAAAAAGCTTTGTGACGCACGATACTGACATTTGTACCAAGTAAAATATTAGAACTTTTTCCCTCTAATTCCTTTCATTACTGCGTTACAGCAAAAAGCAAAACACGTTACAGTAATTCGTTACTTTTATAACTCGTTACTCCCAACGTTGTTTACGAGGCAAGAGCACTGACCACTCAGCCTTTTTACATTAGACCGCTGCGAGCTGCCTCATGCTTTAGCTATTTTTGTGTAATTTAGACGGATTAGACGCCCTCACATAACCTACATTTGTGCAGAGGACATTGTGCACCTGCAAAACACCGAGAAAAGGACCTGTATCGAAAATAAGGTCAAACCACGCAACCCACAAATGCTATTGCCGGGAAAAATCTGCTTTAAATCCTGCCCTAAAACCACCTTCACGACAAGCTGCTGCGGCTCCGGAAATCCGTGTATCATAGAAAACGAAACAACAACTATTTTCTTCATTATTTGTCTCCAAAACCAAAATGAAAAAAAAACAGATAATGATTCATTTTCTTCAGTTTTTGATTTTGTGTTTAAATGAAAAATGGAAAAAATAGATAACGGCCGTTTCCCGTTTACTTGACTTCTGTGTTGCACCGCATACGGACTGAACCAGGACTGATCCAGGTCCGGGACCAGACCGGGACCAGAGCGGGACCAGAGCGGGACTGAGACCGAGACCAGGCCGGGACCAGACCAGAGGCTCGGACCCCGCGGAGGCACGGAGTCAAATCTCAGATTCCACCCTGGTCCCAATCTGGTCCCGATCTGGTCCCGACCTGATCCCGGCCTGGTCTCAGGCTCAGTCCCGGTCTGGTCTCAGTCTCGGTCTGATCCCGGTCTGGTTTTGGTCTTAATCTCGGTCTGGTCCCGGTCTCAGTCCCGGTCTGGTCTCAGTCTCGGTCTGATCCCGGCCTGGTCTCGGTCTCAGTCCCGGTCTCAGTCTCGGTCTGGTCCCGGTCTGATCCCAGCCTGATCCCGGTCTGGTCCCGGTCTCAGTCCCAGTCTGGTCTCAGTCTCGGTCTGATCCCGGCCTGGTCTCGGTCTCAGTCCCGGTCTCAGTCTCGGTCTGGTCCCGGTCTGATCCCAGCCTGATCCCGGTCTGGTCCCGGTCTCAGTCCCAGTCTGGTCTCAGTCTCGGTCTGATCCCAGCCTGATCTCGGTCTGGTCTCGGTCTGGTGTGATCCCGGTCTGGTCTCGGTCTCAGTCCCACTCTGGTCTCGGTCTCAGTCCCGGTCTGGTCCTGGTCTGGTCCCGGACCTGGATCAGTCCTGGTTCAGTCCTGGTTCAGTCCGTATGCGGTGCAAAATCTGGCATCGCAGTCACAGACGTCACGTAAACGGCCGATATCTGTTTTTTCCATTCTTCATTTAAACACAAAATCAGAAACAGAAAAAACGAATCATTATCTGTTTTTCATTTTGGTTTTGTTGACAAATAATGAAGAAAACAGTTGTTTTTTTTCATTTTCTTATTTTTGCTTTTATATTGAAAAACGAACGAACAGATGACGCTCAGATTTCCGTCGATACAGACTCGAGCTGGAGGGACTTTGAGCCTTTAGCTGTTGTTTCACCAAAACCTATGTGATATTCATCGACCAATCAGAGCGCGGTTTGCAGCGTGACGCCGGCCTTTGCCTCCACATCCCCCTGACCCGCTCATACACTATTAATGTCCAGCTTCAAATGTTCAAAGACCGAAAAAAAACAACTAAAGAGAGCGATGCCAGCGTGGTGCGGCAGGGCCCGAACGCTCCCCGCCTAAAGGTGGTCAAACAATAGACAAACGAGAAGCTTCCTGATGAAAAATAAATCAAAAATGCTGTTTGAAAGTGGCCCGCAGGACAGCAGACGAGCAGCAGGGGGCGCACAGGCGGACGCGCGGGCCAATATGAAGGCTATTGTGAAGCGGCGTTACGAGTGGAGTCTGTGGATTTCAGATGTTTGGGAGAGAGGAGCGGCTTCTGTGTGTTTTTTGTTGTTTTTTTGGGTTTTTTTTTTAGGCAAACAAGACGGTTTTGATCTTCGGCTTTGGTTTCAGAAAGGAGGAGCTCAACGGGAAAAACAATACATGGAAGCGTCTGTGGGAAACTCGAACACAAATGAAGTCCGAACCTTTTCAGATATTTACTGCAGTCAGGTCCTCAGGTCAGAATCCAGATTACACATTTACATCGACCTGGTTTATGGTTCATGTCTGTGTTATTTCCACCGTTGGGCAAGTTATTTTAAAACTGTAAAGTGTTATTTATTTATGACGTGTTTCTGTCATGTCAAAATCATTTGTTACATTAAAATATTATTGTGTTTAAAATGTAAAATATTACACGAGTATTACAGAACTTTAAGACAACTCAACAAACTAACTGAACAGGACTAAACCAGACTGAACCAGGACTGAACCAGGACTGAACCAGGACTAAACCAGGACTAAACCAGGACTAAACCAGGACTAAACCAGGACTGAACCTAAACCAGGACTAAACCAGGATGGACTGAACCAGGACTAAACCAGGACTGAACCAGGACTAAACCAGGACTAAACCAGGACTGAACCAGGACTACTAAACCAGGACTGAACCAGGACTACTGAACCAGGACTAAACCAGGACTTGAACCAGGACTAAACCAGGACTAAACCAGGACTGAACCAGGACTAAACCAGGACTGAACCAGGACTAAACCAGGACTAAACCAGGACTGAACCAGGACTAAACCAGGACTAAACCAGGACTAAACCAGGACTGAACCAGGACTAAACCAGGACTGAACCAGGACTAAACCAGGACTGAACCAGGACTGAACCAGGACTAAAGGACTAAAACCAGGACTACTGAACCAGGACTGACTAAACCAGGAACCAGGACTAAACCAGGACTAAACCAGGACTAAACCAGGACTAAACCAGGACTAGGACTAAACCAGGACTAAACCAGGACTACTAAACCAGGACTAAACCAGGACTAAACCAGGACTGAACCAGGTCTAAACCAGAACTGAACCAGGTCTAAACAAGGTCTAAACAAGGACTAAACCAGGTCTAAACCAGAACTGAACCAGGTCTAAACAAGGTCTAAACAAGGACTAAACCAGGACTAAACCAGGTCTAAACCAGAAATGAACCAGGTCTAAACCAGGTCTAAACCAGCTCTAAGCCAGAACTGAACCAGGTCTAAACCGGAACTGAACCAGGTCTAAACAAGGTCTAAACAAGGTCTAAACCAGGTCTAAATCAGAACTGAACCAGGACTAAACCAGGACCAAACCAGGACTAATCTTGGACTAGAACTTGGACTCTCAGATCGCCCCAGAGAGAACCCCGATCCCATGGAACAGGACGTCTGCCAGGTGTGATCGGGCGTCAGCTGCCGTTCGCCCCGTGGACCGTGGACTTCTTTCCGGTCCTTTCCTTTCTTCAGTTACAGGTGTTGCTCAAAAGCACCTCGGCACAGTTCTTATTTGTGGTCCCAATATTTGTGAATCGTGTTTGTGTTTTTTGTGTTAAAACGTGTTAAATGTGATTCCGTGTTCCCTTCAGTTTGTCCGGGAAAAGGCACATTTACACTTTTTATTATGTCCTGTTCTTTTTATGAATAAATAAACGTAAAACGGAGATCGATAAGTTTCAGAAAGGAGGAGCTCAACGGGAAAAACAATACATGGAAGCGTCTGTGGGAAACTCGAACACAAATGAAGTCCGAACCTTTTCAGATATTTACTGCAGTCGGCAACGGACTCACAGTTTAAACAGACGGAGACAGAATCCTCAGGTCAGAATCCAGATTACACATTTACATCGACCTGGTTTATGGTTCATGTCTGTGTTATTTCCACCGTTGGGCAAGTTATTTTAAAACTGTAAAGTGTTATTTATTTATGACGTGTTTCTGTCATGTCAAAATCATTTGTTACATTAAAATATTATTGTGTTTAAAATGTAAAATATTACACGACAATGACAGAACTTTAAGACAAAATAACTGAACCAGGACTGAACCAGGACTAAACCAGGACTGAACCAGGACTGAACCAGGACTAAACCAGGACAGGAACCAGGATTGAACCAGGACTCTAAACCAGGACTGAACCAGGACTACCAGGACTGAACCAGGACTAAACCAGGACTGAACCAGGACTAAACCAGGACTAAACCAGGACTAACCAGGACTGAACCAGGACTAAACCAGGATTGAACCAGGACTAAACCAGGAACCAGGACTGAACTGAACCAGGACTAAACCAGGACTAAACCAGGACTAAACCAGGACTGAAACCAGGACTAAAACCAGGACTGAACCAGGACTAAACCAGGAAAACCAGGACTAAACCAGGACTAAACCAGGGAACCAGGACTAAACCAGGACTAAACCAGGACTAAACCAGGACTAAACCAGGACTGAACCAGGACTAAACCAGGACTAAACCAGGACTGAAACCAGGACTAAACCGACAAACCAGGACTAAACCAGGGAAACAGGAACCAGGACTGAACCAGGACTAAACCAGGACTAAACCAGGACTAAACCAGGACTAAACCAGGACTAAACCAGGACTAAACCAGGAAACCAGGACAGGACTGAACCAGGACCTAAACCAGGACTGAACCAGGACTAAACCAAACCAGGACTGAAACCAGGACTAAACCAGGACTAAACCAGGACTAAACCAGGACTGACTGAACCAGGACTAAACCAGGACTGAACAGGACTAAACCAGGACTAAACAAACCAGGACTGAACCAGGACTAAACCAGGACTAAACCAGGACTAAACCAGGACTAAACCAGGTTTAAACCAGGACTGAACCAGGACTAAACCAGGACTAAACCAGGGACTAAACCAGGACTAAACCAACCAGGACTGAACCAGGACTAAACCAGGATTGAACCAGGACTAAACCAGGTTTAAACCAGGACCTAAACCAGGATTGAACCAGGAACCAGGAACTGAGGACTAAACCAGGACTAAACCAGGACTAAACAGGACCAAACCAGAGACTAAACCAGGACTAAACCAGGACTAAACCAGGACTAAACTGAACCAGGTCTAAACCAGGACTAAACCAGGACTAAACAGGACTAAACAGGACTAAACTAACCAGGACTAAACACTGACAGGACTAAACCAGGTTTAAACCAGGACTAAACAGGACTTACCAGGACTTTGAACTGAGGATACCAGGACTGTCCTTTTTTTATTATTATCCTGTTCTTTTTATGAATAAATAAACGTAAAACGGAGATCGATAAGTTTAATCGCAGACTGTGGTGAGCAGCAACATCTCCATGGAACCAAGCAGGACACAGATCCTCCTCCAGAAGAAGCACAGACACTTTTAATGATGCAACAACCTTTTGTGTAGTGAATCGGTTCTTGGGCCAAATTATTACGATTAAATAAATGACGGGAAGCAATAGATTGATTGATAAAGTTGGCTTAAGTTAGGTTTTCGGTTCAGTGAATAATACAGGAACAGCACGAGTTAAACACATTTATAGAGACGCAAGAACAGAACTGGACTTGGACAGACTCTCGTTCCCCATGTCGTTTGATTCAGAGATGAGTTTGTGTTAAAATGTGAACTGAACATGCCCAGATGTTTCTGCACAAGCGCCGTTATGACCCAGCTCCTCGTTGGGGTCAGGGAAGTAACAAAAAAAAAAAAAAACAAGGTGAAAAATGGAATAAATGAAATAATGTTTAATAGGAATGTAAGGCAAGTTTATTTGTACAGCACAATTCGTACACAAAGTAATTCAAAGTGCTTTACAGAATAAGAAATACATTAAAATCATAATAAAAACAAATCAAAACATAAATAATCATGAAGATTAAAATAAAAAAAGAGAGACATAAATTGGAGAGAAGAGTGCGGAATGAAAACCTTTCAGTTATTTGCACAGTTAAACAGAAATGTTTTGATCCTGGATTTAAACAGCGTCACAGAAGAGTCTGTCTCACATGTTCAGACTGTTCCAGGTTTTAGCTGCATGAACCTGAAACTCTGACTCCCCTTGTTTAGTCGACTGATCTGTTCTGGGCTGGACCAGCAGGAGTTGGGTCTTCCTGAGCTCCTCAGAGTGTGAGATGTTCATATGACTGGATGTTCTGGAACATGTCACTGGAGATGGATGTTCTTTGGTGTTCTGGATGTTCTGGATGTTCTGGACATGTTCATGTTGTGCAGATGTTCTGGATGTTCTGGATGTTCGTGTTGTGGATGTTCTGGATGTTCTTGGATGTTCTGGATGTTCTGGATGTTCTGGATGTTCGTTGTGGATGTTGTGGATGTTGTGGATGTTGTTGGATGTTCTGGATGTTCTGGATGTTCTGGATGTTCTGGATGTTGTGGATGTTGTGGATGTTCTGGATGTTCTGGATGTTGTGGATGTTGTTGTGGATGTTCTGGATGTTCTGGATGTTGTGGATGGATGTTCTGGATGTTCTGGATGTTCTGGATGTTCTCTGGATGTTGGATGTGGATGGATGTTCTGGATGTTCTGGATGTTGTGGATGTTCTGGATGTTCTGTTGTGGATGTTCTGGATGTTCTGGATGTTGTGGATGTTCTGGATGTTCTGGATGTTGTGGATGTTCTGGATGTGGATGTTCTGGATGTTCTGGATGTTCTGGATGTTCTGGATGTTGTGGATGTTCTGGATGTTGTGGATGTTCTGGATGTTGTGGATGTTGTGGATGTTCTGGATGTTGTGGATGTTCTGGATGTGGATGTTCTGGATGTTCTGGATGTTGTGGATGTTGTGGATGTTCTGGATGTTGTGGATGTTCTGGATGTTCTGGATGTTGTGGATGTGGATGTTCTGGATGTTGTGGATGTTCTGGATGTGGATGTTGTGGATGTGGATGTGGATGTTCTGGATGTTCTGGATGTTGTGGATGTGGATGTGGATGTTCTGGATGTTCTGGATGTTCTGGATGTTGTGGATGTTGTGGATGTTCTGGATGTTGTGGATGTTCTGGATGTGGATGTGGATGTTCTGGATGTTGTGGATGTTGTGGATGTTGTGGATGTTCTGGATGTTCTGGATGTTCTGGATGTTGTGGATGTGGATGTGGATGTTCTGGATGTTCTGGATGTTCTGGATGTTGTTCTGGATGTTCTGGATGTTCTGGATGTTCTGGATGTTCTGGATGTTCTGGATGTTCTGCAGCGTCTCACAGCTCGTTTGGAGAGACCAGTGAGCAGAACATTACAGTATCAAACCTACTGGAGACAAACGCATGGATAAGTTTCTCCAAGTCTGATTTAGACAGTAAACTTTGATTTTTGCTATGTTTTTTTAGATGGTAAAAGGCTGCAGATGTTATTGATTTGATGTGGCTGTTAAAGTTCAAGTCTGAGTCCATTATTACCCCGAGATTTCTTGCCTGATTTGAAGGTTTTAGAGAGAGAGACTGGAGGTGATGCTGACACTGTCTGAATGTAAACTTAACAAAACAGACTAGAACATGTACAGAAAATAACCTAAACTAAGAAATAAAATAACAAGTTTTGTGTCAAAAAACAAGTCATGCAGGTCTGTACAAACACGCAAGAAAACACAAGTGTCCCAAAATAAAACCACACAAACCCACAAACAGAATCGAGTCACCGAGTGTCTCACCAAAACAAACAAACGTCAGACATGTACTAGTACAAACGAGACACAAAAACACAAAATGGCAGATTGACCACAAAGCAGTTTCCTTAAATAAGAGGAGGGAAATAAATGAAAACACACAAAAGCACCGGTAATACAAGAAATAAGATAATATGTATCCTACCTTTGGTGTGTGTATGGGTGTATGTGAGCGAGTGAATATGTATGAATGTGTATGTGTGTTTATGAATTCATAATTAATAATATTTTTATTTATTTATTTTGGTGAGGGGTCACTAATTAATCGGGGGAAGGGATTAATATGAAGTGTGAAAGAGATGTAGTGAAATATATGTATGTGTAAGGATATATGCCTGTATGTATGTATGTATATATATATATGTGCATGTGTATATGTGTGTACACATGCATGTGCGTATATGGGTGGGTGCATGCATCCACACACGTATGTACATCAGGGGTATTGTTATGAACATATAATTTAAATGAACATAGAGAACGAATGTGTTCATGTATATATGTGCACTGTTGGGCAAGTTACTTTGAAACTGTAATGCGTTATTTATTACTTATTACTGTCATTTCAAAGTAATTTGTTACATTACAATATTACTGCATTTAAAATGTAAGGCATTACATTACTATTGCATTACTTTAAGTTTCCCTCACCAAAATAACTTTTGCGCTGTATATAGACTGAACCAGGACTAAACCAGGTCTAAACCAGGACTAAACCAGAACTGAACTAGAACTAAACCAGAACTGAACTAGGACTAAAACAGGACTCACTGTGGGGACGGGCTTGAAGGTGACGCAGGAGAAAGGAGCGGCTCTGCTCCGCACCTCACGGAGGTAAGAGCGGCTGTCACCTGCTGCTCGGGCTCGCGGCCCTGATTTCAGCAACTATTTGCAGGGACCCGAGCCGGTGCAAGAGTCTGTTACAGCGCGTAACTTCTACCTTCCTTCAGCGTGTCCAGAAGTCCAACTTTTTGTGTGATGGTTTGCATCTTCCTCTGCCTTTTGGGTGCGAGCGCAGGAGCCTTTGTCGGTGCAGAACGTTTCGTCGACGTTGTGGGTTTCGTCGGGGAGAAAACTTACAACCGTACAGCACTTCAGAATCACACTGCTAGAGACTGAACATGTATTTAAATTTGGCAGCTGAACACATTCTGTACTGTACAGGAGACAGGAGTCCCTTGGCCAGTCAGGACGCAGCGGGAGGAACGCAATACGCATTCATACAATGTAAAAAAAAAAAAAAGGGTATGCAAAATTGCACAAAAAAATAAATAAATAAATACAAATCTGCAAAACAGCGAGACAGTGAAAAGTGAACTGCAATAGAGGGAGGGACGAGTGTAAACCAGGTCTAAACCAAAACTGACCCAGGTCTAAACCAGGTCTAAACAGCGTGGAGTTCTTTGTCAGTCCTTTCGCCCGCGGTTACCTGAAGGTCTATGAGGGGCATCTCCGGCATTTCACCGCTGCTGATTTCGACGGTGATTTTAGCGAATTTGTATGAAGAAAAACCCACCACTTCAATCCAGGTTAAAAAACATTGTAACGCGCTTTACTCACATTTGTACCGAGTAAAATATTACTATTTTTTCCCCTGTAATGCCTTACATTACTGCGTTACAGCAAAAAGTAATGCATTAGTGTAATTCGTTACTTTTATAACGCGTTACTCCCAACACTGTATATGTGTGTGTATATATGTGTATGTATGTGTATATGTATATAATGTGTATTATACATATGGATGTGTGCTTTTACTTATGTGTAAATAGCTAAATGGACACTGAACATCTCTAATGAAATGAAATCAATAAATATATATATTAAAAAAATAAAAATAAAACACATAAAACACACAAAACAAGTCAGAAGTGGAGGCGTGGGGCTGTAACAAGCGCACAAACACTCACACAAACAAACGACATGTTACATGCTTTCTATTTCTATTATTCTTTACAAATATTTATTTTAAATTTAAATATAAGACCAGCGTTTGTGATAATCACACATTTAACTGCTGAACAGCTCAGGCGACTGATATGAGTCGGTGTCATTTTTCATGTGTTTTGAGATTACAGCGGATTTTGCATTTTTATTAAAAATAAATGTCATGAAACTTTATTTGCAAACTCTGTGTGAAATGAAACGAATGGGAGAGTTAAGGTTTCAACTGAGAGATTAACTCAAATTTGGGAATGGCAGGGTCAGTCTATGGGGATACAAAATGATTATAGATGCCAACAAAAAAAGAAATAAAAAAGATAGATATAGATAAATAAGATCTTTTGAATGGGAAAAGTCCTCGGGATGTTGCATATAGCAGGACTCTGGATTATCCTGGACTATCCCTGGTCCAGTCGTCGGCGCTCGGTGCTGTGAGGTGTTGTGAGGCACCTCCAGAGTCTTACGTAAGAAAAACAAAGCGAGCCTTCAGACTGAGCCGCAGACTGAGCCGGGATCAGAGGAGCGAACACTCTGCAGCTGAATCCTCCAGCTCACAGCGGGAGGGGCACATCACAACAGACACATGTCAAACAAGAGATCAACCAAAAGACTCGCTCTGTAATGGAAACAGGCTCCTGAGAGCAATTTGGAGAGGAAAGTTACAAATAAAAGGTTTAAAGGCGTTACATTGCTCAAAGCTGAGTCTTTTGAGCTTTAAGTTAGAATGTTTTTGTCCCACTTTTAGTCACTGTACTTTGATATTATTTTCATCATTATTATTTCTTTTTTTTTTTCTTAATTTTTTGTTTTCTTCCTGCCTTTCTTCTTCTCTTCTTTAAAATTAATTATTCATTTGTTTATTTTTTAATTATGACTTTTTTTGATTTAAGGATTACCTATATTTTTGCATTATTAACTATATTTTATGTCACTAATTTCCATTGTTAACAACACTTTAGGTCACTAGTTTAAAATCTTATTATAGTATGTGAAAAAAATAAAATAAAAATAGTACTAAGCTGCTCTACATAATCCTGGTGTTTTTATTTTCACAATTTCAATATTATAATGGCTAGCCTCATGAGCTTCATTTGACTGGAGCTGAACTCACAGGCCGCCACACACTACAGGATTTTTCACAGACACGAGGAGAATCTTATGAGACTTACAATCTCCGATCGCAGAGACTGCAGCGGGATCTGTCTGCGTAACCTGATTCATCAGCTGGTTTCACTTCGTGGAAACCGTCTGACCTCACAGCATTAGGATTCGTTCTAATCCCATAGGAAGAAGGACAATAACGTCTTTCCCCTTGATAAAATTCACCAAACTTTCTCTTTGTTCCGGCTTTAAATCCTCGATCTCGGGAATCGTTGCTGATATCATGATTTTCTGGTTGCTGCATGAGAAAAGAGGTGAGGACCACGTTTTCTGAAGGTTTAATACAAACACACAGAGCTCTGGTTCTTCTGCCGACATGCAACGACAGAGACTGAATCTCAGGAACAAACAGTTTTTATACACTGGTTTTGAAGAACAGGTGTGAAGCTCATGTCAAACAGAGTGATCAACACATGGTCAAGCAACACCTGTAGTCATAAAAGTGACTGTGACAAGTCAACTTTATTAACAACAAATGGTCTGCTGGGGTCCATAAACATTCCTTAATGTAATTTTAGGAAATAACAGACTTCTTTTCCTATTCCTTACATCAGGGGTGTCAAACTCATTTTGGTCCGGGGGCCCTATCCAACCTACTTTGATCCCAAAGGGGCCGGATCAGAAAACTCATGTCATATAAACCCTTAAAATAACAATAATTTAAATATTTGTGCAGAGAAACACAAATCTATTACAGAAATCTTTTTTAATTGGTGAACTCTTTCTTTTACAAAATATTATAATATTATGAACAACCTGAAACTTTAAGAAAAATACAATTTCAACACAAAGTTTTAACATTAACTTGTCTGTAAATAGGAATAAGTAAATTTTTGTTGTAAAATCCTGCACTCGGCTCCACTTTTCTCATGTTGGACATTTTTCTGATGAGGGTGTCACGGTCAACAGTCAAAACGATCGTCCTTTAAGAGCGTTTGGAAAGAGACAAGTCTTCATTTGTGCTGCTCTGGTGGGAGGGGCCACGTACAGAGACGCTGGAGACGCTGCTGTGATAAACACCACAGAAAATTAACAAGATTTTAATAGAAAATATAATTCAAATATTTTAGTAGAAAATCTGCCGAGGGCCAGATTAAAGGTCTTGGAGGGCCGGATCTGACCCCCGGGCCGTATGTTTGACACCTGTGCCTAACATGAAGTTTGTTTGTCCTTCAACTAACATAAAAAACATCAGTTGCCAACACAGAATGTCTGTCTTCGTCTACATCCATCTCGACGCTTTGTTTACTGTTGTGCTGTTCCACAAAATGGACCAAGACAGATGCTTGAGTTTGTCGTCATGACTTCACAGCTCTTCACTGATTGGCCGGTGAGTGGTTTACAACTTCCGTGTTTTTTTCAAGCCGTCTAGTGTGTTCCGATTTCTGACCTTTTCGCCTAGAAAAATGAAATTGAACTGAGGCACCAGCCTGGATAATGTCTGCGGACCACAGGATATAAAGTTGTTAGTGAGTTCGCGTCAGCTGTTTCCTGTCGACAGTAAATCCACTCACTCTGAAGTCAAAACTACACTTAAAAGCGTAGAAGTTTGGCGATAAAGTCCAAAGGAAGTAGAGTCACTATCACAAATCTCAGCTTCACTTCGATCCGTGCTCTGTGTGGATGTGAACAGACACACGTGAGGAAATACGCTTTCTGTTTTACTTTTAAAGAATGATTCAAACTGGATTCACAGAGCTGGTTTTGTGGACTGGGGTCATTATTTGCGGAGGACACATTTTATGGATAATGTGAATCAGATGCTGCAGTTTGAATTTACAACTTTTTGAGAGGTAAGTAATTATTATTTTCTTATTTCCTCAGTTTGTATGTTGTACCTCTGTGTCCGGCACTCTGTCTGCCTCTTAGGCCACGTTAGTCTACACATAGGTGCTGGGTATGTTGAGAAATGACTATTTTCCTCCCTCTGCTTACCAAATTAACATCTTGCACACAGCATCGTTTTCAAAAAAAATTATTTTACATTAACCTGCATAAATACTCCATCAAGTGCTGTCATAACTACACCAAACCTTTAGATTATTAGATTCAAACTTGTAGCATTTATTTCATTACAGTTGTAATTTTTACTCAAAAACACCTTGAAAAATGTGCATTAGTGAGCGGGCTCGCCTCTCCACAGATCTGTTATTAGCTGTGTGTGCAAATGCAAACACATGAAAAGTGTTTCAGCAGAAGAAACGTGACTGCTGCTCTGATGCTTCATCATCATCATCATCATCATGAGAGCAAAAGGGAAACACTGGTCGCACCTTTGACGCATCAGCTCCTAAAACTCTGTTTATCTCATTTTACATGCAAACTGTAGTTTTTCAGAATCTTCACTCTAGCCAGAGGTTTTAGAAAGATTTGTTTTCAGATGTGAATTCGCTGTTTGTGTGTAAAAGATGTGAACAAATGAAGGGAAATGTTAAAAATACCAGTGTACGTCTAAACAGAGCCTCATTCTCTGTTTTTGGCTTTGCTGATGTTGTGGTTGTGATCTGACAGAGCAGCTCAGAGTCACACTGACTCCACACACACGAGGAGCAGCGGCTTCAAAATCCCACACGAAGACACAAAATCAGGTCACATCTCCTCGAACTTGGGGAAAAGAAATCACAGCTAAAATCAGGCAAATTCTCCTGTAGTGTGTAGCGACCTTTAGTCCACTTCTGGGTCCGGTCAAGTGGCAGATTTTTTACATTCAAATGTCTCTTATTCAGAAACTAGAGGGACTATTGAAATAAGTAAAGTATCAGAATGTAGGAAAGAGTTACACTCCAACAGGGTCAAGTTAAACCTGTGATATTCTTTCAAAAAAAAAAAAAAAACTCATGTTGGTAACGGAGGGAATGAAATATGCAGCACTTTTTGGGCAATAAATCCAAACAGTGATAACTCTTGGTTCTCACTTACATATCCTTAACAAACTGGTTTGAATATTTGCTTCATATAGTTTTCTACCATATGGTACAAGATTAGGTTGAAAAACCTCTTACTTTTTGACTCATGAGATTTTTTATTAAGAAAGGTCATGGTAACGGAGGGAAAAGTAACGGAGGGAAAATTGTACAAACAAGTAGAAGGTGCAGGATTTTACATAATTTGTCAGGTTTTTTTCTTCCAAATACTTTAATATTACTTCAAAATGAAAGGAAACTATTTCTATAAAATATGTCAGTCCTTCCAAGCAAATTTTTTATCATTTTAAATACTTTTTTTTTTTTTGGAAAAATCATGTACCTTCATCAACAGTTCAAAGATGGAATAACACAAGATATGATGAAATACATCCATTTATTTACATGATTTGCAGGTCCAACCAAAAATGGTACAGAAAAAAGGTCAACAGTTTCATAAACTAGAGTACATATGTATCTGTTCAATACATTTTTATATCAGATGAATTAACTTGAATTTTGGCCTTGCTGTTTACTTCTGCTTGACCCCTTATTTACCTTGAAAGTTCCATAGTGCACCTTTACTTCTTCAGGTAAGATAACATGTGTACAGGTATATAAATATTTCACCCAGAACGTCATTTTTTCCCCAATGGACTAGATCAAAATCAGTAAAATTCGTCATTATTTTTCGCCGTACCCGCAGCTCTATAACGGTGTATGTTTATCTATAATATCTGGTGAGATCAGCTCCAGCGGTGCCTCCTCCTCCTCCTCCTCCTCCTCCTCTTCCTCCTCTTCCTCCTCCTCGCAGCTCGGTGTATCTCTATCGGCGTGTGAGTCTGTGTATTCCTCACAGACTCGTCTTTGTATTGGGGAAAGTGGCGTCTCTTTAAGCGCGGAGCATCTGCAGCCTCCTGAGCCGTGTGGATAAACAGAGCGCAGTGACAGGCAGGAGACAAGTCCATAACTTTGATCATGTTTTATGAATCCGCATGTTTTATTCATGAACCCGAGGCTGAGCAGGAGGAGGAGGAGGAGGAGGAGGAGGAGGAAGAGGTAGCCTTTCCCCTCCTCTCTTTCCCTCCTTCATCTCGCCAGCACACGCTCTCTCTCTTCCTGTCGTCTCTCCTTATTTTGCTAGAACTCTCTCTGTCTGTCGTTCTCTTTCCTTTCCTCGCTTGCACAAACTGTCTCACTCCCTCTCCCTTCTCTTCACTTATCCATCTATCTATCTATCTATCTATCTATCTATCTATCTATCTATCTATCTATCTATCTATCTATCTATCTATCTATCTATCTATCTATCCATCTATCTATCTATCCATCTATATCTATCTGTTCGTTTCACTTTCTCCATCCCTTTCTCTCCATCTCTCGTCCAGTTTCCTTCTCTGTCTCTGATCACTTTTCTCCCTCTTTCTCCCTCTCTTAAAGGTTGTATAGAGGATTTTTGTTTTGTTTCAAATTGTCAATGAAAGATTAAAATACCATTATAGAGACGCAGCAGCTTTGTAATTATGATGACCAAAAAAAAAAGAATGAAAATCTATCAACTGTGGACGTAGTGAGGACAGATAAACATCAGCCAATAGAAAACGAGGTTCCTTCATTTTCTATTGGCTGTTAGGTTGTCAATCAAACTCCCTAGTGTAACTGACTTGTCGGCGCGCGGGGATTATGTGGTTTATGCAGCGGTTCTTAAAGGCTTTTTCAAACTGTAGTTTCCTCGCATTTCGCACAAAGTTTGTCACGATGGCGGACGAGAATCCACGACCAGTTCGCCGCAAAAGAAAGTCCATTTTTGAGGTCGCTGAAAGAAGAAGAGAAGGAGAAAAGGAGCGAAGCTAAACTGAGGTGATTCTTGGAGATTCCTTCCAGTGATGGTGCGAATGAAACAGACGAAGGGTCTAAAAACTGACGCGTCGGTCGATAAATTACCTCTAGACAGGAAACTTCAACAGTAATTCTGAACGCGCACAAGGACTGTCACTGTATTTCTCTTTAAAAAATCCTCTATACAACCTTTAAATCTCACTAAATCTAACCCTCACACTCTCTCTTTCTCTTTCTCTCTTTCTCTCTCTCTCTCTTCCTCTCTCGTCACGTCATCTGTTTTTCTTTCTGCTCCACACACACACACACACGTTGTTGTGGTTCACCTGCACGTCCGAGAATCTCTGCATCATTCCCCAGAGTCTCAGCATCTTCTCTTACTCTCTTCGCACTCTCTCTCCTCTTTTGTCACTCTCATCCTCTGTCGCTCTTTCTCTCACTCTCTCTCTCTCTCTCTCTCTCGTTCCTTGTCACGCTTTGTCATCTTCTGTCACTCTTTCTGTCACCTTCTCTCATCCTTGGTCACTCTCTCACTTTCTCTCATGTTCTATCACTCTCTCTCTCATCCTCCATCACTTTCTCGCACTCTTTCTCATTATCTGATCTCTCTCACACTCTCACTCTCTCTCCTCTGTCACTCTCTCTCTCATCCTCTGTCACTCTCTCTCTCACCTCTGTCACTCTCTCTCACTCTCATTTTTTCTGACTTTCACTCACCCTCTGTCACTCTTTCAAACACTATCACTCACTCTCACCCTCTCTGACTTTCTCTCACCCACCCACTCTCACTCTCTCGTGCTCTGTCACTCTCTCTCATCCTCCTCTCATCTCCTCTTCCATCCCCTGTCACTTTCTCTCTCTCGCGCTCTCTTATCCTCTGTCTCTCTCTCTTATCACTCTCTCTCACTCTTTTTCATTCTCTGATCTCTCTCACACACTCTCTCTCTATCATCTTTTGTCACTCTCTCTCTCATTCTCTGTCACTCTTTCTCACCCTGTCACTCTTTCTCTCACTTTCTCTCATGCTCTATCTCTCTCTCTCATCCTTTTTCACTCTCTCTCACTCTTTCTTTCTCATTCTCTGATCTTTCTGGCACTCTCTCTCTCATCTTTTGTCACTCTCAGTCTCTGTCAATCTTTCACTCTCTCTCATCCTCTGTCACTCTCTGTCATCCTCTGTCACTCTCTCTCTCCTCTGTCACTCTCTCTCATCCTCTGTCACTCTCTCATCCTCTGTCACTCTCTCTCATCCTCTGTCACTCTCTCTCTCTCTGTCACTCTCCTCTGTCACTCTCTCTCATCCTCTGTCACTCTCTCTCATCCTCTGTCACTCTCTCTCTCATCCTCTGTCACTCTCTCTCTCATCCTCTGTCACTCTCTCTCACTCCTCTGTCACTCTCTCTCTGTCATCTCTCTCTCTCATCCTCTGTCACTCTCTCTGTCACTCTCTCCTCTGTCACTCTCTCTCATCTCTGTCATCTCCTCTGTCACTCTCTCTCATCTCTCACTCTCTCTGTCACTCTCTCTCTCATCTCTCTCTGTCACTCTCTCATCTCTGTCACTCTCTCATCCTCTGTCACTCTCTCTCATCTCTCTGTCACTCTCTCTCTCATCCTCTGTCACTCTCTCTCTCTTCCTCTGTCACTCTCTCTCACTCATCCTCTGTCACTCTCTCTCATCCTCTGTCACTCTCTCTCATCCTCTGTCACTCTCTCTCTCTCATCTCTCTCTCTCCTCTGTCACTCTCTCTCATCCTCTGTCACTCTCTCTCATCCTCTGTCACTCTCTCTCATCCTCTGTCACTCTCTCTCACTCTCATCTCTGTCACTCTCTCTCTCATCCTCTGTCACTCTCTCTCTCATCTCTCTCTCTCTGTCTCTCACTCTCTCTCTCTCTCATCCTCTGTCATCTCTCTGCTCTCTCTGTCATCCTCTGTCACTCTCTCTCACCCTCTGTCACTCTCTCTCATCCTCTGTCACTCTCTCTCTCTCATCTCATCTCTCTGTCACTCTGTCCTCTCACTCCTCTGTCACTCTCTCTCATCCTCTGTCACTCTCTCTCTCACTCTCTGTCATCCTCTGTCACTCTCTCTTCTCTGCTCTCTCATCCTCTGTCTCTCTCTCATCTCTCTCTCTCTCTCACTCTCTCTCCTCTGTCACTCTCTCTCTCTCATCTCTCTGTCTGCTCTCTCTCTCATCTCTGTCACTCTCTCTCATCCTCTGTCATCTCTCTCTCTGTCACTCTCTCCTCTGTCACTCTCTCTCATCCTCTCCTCTGTCACTCTCTCTCACCCTCTGTCTCTCTCTCTCATCCTCTCTCTCTCTCTTTCTCACTCTCTCTCCTCTGTCACTCTCTCTCATGTTCTCTCATCCTTTGTCACACTCTCTTACTCTCTCATCCTCTGTCACTCTTTCTCACCCTCTCTGACTCTTTCTCCCCGTTTACCCTGTATTATTTTTAGTGTCTCTTTCACCCTTTCTCTTTCCGTTCACGTCAAACCCGCGCACACTCTCTTCTAAATCCCGTTCCCGTCTTGTCCTCTCTCACCCTCTCTCACGCCTTCTCACCCTCCTCCCCTCCTCTCTCCTTCGCTCTGTTGTCGTCCACCTTGTCGACGCTCGATTCTGTCTGATCTCGGGAGCTCAGCGGGGTCGGGCCGGGTCAGCGCTCCGACGGGAAACCGCTGGGAATATCAGATGCCGCAGCGGGAAAGCGGTGACTCTAGTGGAAACTGTTGTGTCGTGAGGCAAGACGCTTCACCCACTTCGCTTATCAAATGCAAGACATCGATTTGGAGACGATTAAGCAACCAGAACCAGAACCCGACTGTCTTAGAGGCTGAAGATCTGGATTATAGTACATCTACACTGGGCTCACTATATAAGTATTTTTATCAGGTAGTAGAATTAGTGTTTAAATCAAACGTATTAATTAAGAAAATAATAAAGTAAACATTAACAAGAAGGTCAAAGTGCTGCACACAACAATTTACAACAAAAACTGTGCAACAACTCGGAAGAAAAACAAAGACAACAGGTCAGCAACTCGTTCTTGGTTAAAATTATTATTATTATTTTGTTTTAATGAGGCTATTTGTTGAATCTACCTAAGAGTCAGCTGTGTTTTTAAGGACTGGTGTTTTGGACATTCAGAAACAGCTTGACTTGAGAGCACGGAGGGGTGAGTTAAGTGTCTTGCCCAAGGACACAACGACAGTATTCTTCTGCGGGAACTGGAATTGTACAGTGGATTTGACCGAGCTTCCAGTGTTCATGTCGAGAGCGGGATTTTAACCACCAACTACCAACGTCAAGTACTGTACTTTTCAGACTGTAAGTTGCTCCGGAGTATAAACCAGCCAAAAAATGCGTAATAAAGAAGAAAAAAACATATATAAGTCGCACTTTTTGGGGGAAATATCTTTTATAAAATCAGAGACCAGGAACCGACATTTCATCTCAAAAGTGAAGTTCTAGTAAAAACAATAGAACAGAGATCAACAGACTGTTAACGTCACATATGAACAGTTCTTCAGATAAACTATAACATAAACAACAAGTTTAACAAACTCTGCATCTCACTCCAAATCACTAAATCCATTCAGTTCTTCATCCTCGGTGTCACTTCTGAGCAACTCCACGACCTCTGGAGGTAAACAGAGCGACGCTTCCTCTTCTGTGTCGCTGTCGTCAAACTCAGCATCAGTTCCAGTTAGAATTATTCCCTTCCATTATCCCTTTCTGAATCCCGACAGGATGGTTTCAGTGTCACTGAAGTCCAGGCTTTGTCCATCCACCAGTGATTCAGGAAGTTTCACGGTGCATCCTCCCGGTGTCACAAGTTTCTCACTCCAAACTTTCTCTCTGCTGCTCGATTATCTTTTTCAGCTGAATATTTCTCTACTTGCAGCTTGGAATCTGCAGTTTTTTGTTTTTCTTTTTGGGGGCATTTGTGTTCAGTCTTCTCACTCGTCTTTATAAGTTTGTTTAAATGTGAAATGTTCAGTGGTGCAGAGTAACGTTGCGATCGCTGACATGTACAGACAGGACAGAGGCTTTTCTGCAGAGACTGCGCAGTAGAGCCGCGACAGTGGTGCGAGGAGGAACAGGAGCAGCAGATACTCACACAAGACTAGAACTCTCGACGCTTCACTGTGAACATTTTAATTATAAGTCGCAGGAAACATCCAAACCATGAAAAAAATGAAAAATACAGCATATTATCATTGCATTTATTTAAGCTGTTTAGCCTGACCTGTCAACTCCTCTGATGTTCTTTTTGAAAATCAGGTTGACTTGATTACGTCCTGCCTCGCTGTGAAAAACACCGAACCTCCACAAACCTCGGTAACGTCCCGTCACATCCATAATAAAGCCGTAGTGAGGAGCCCCCCTGTTTGGTTGTGATGAATTGGGCCGCTTCACCCTCATTAGCTGCGTTCCCGCCAACTGTCAGAGCGCGAGATGGAGAGCCTCGTTTTACTGTTAATAACAAGAAGAAGAAGAAGAAGAAGAAGAGGAAGTGTGATTTAGGCCCGTGGATCTATAATAAAAACTGGATAAGGCATTTCCCCTCTGTCCCCGCTCCACTGGTGCTGCAGCTCCTGGGTCCAGAAAGAATTCTCCCGTAGAAATGCAAAGTATTTTTTTTTTAAACATTTTTAAATCCTCAAAGTGCCTAAAAGTCTGCTTTGTGAGACAATATGATACCGTCTTGGGTTCACCTTCCAGATTTTATTAAAGTTCTACAGTATGTTTGGGCTTCTGGACAACAACAAGCCTCTGGACTCATCGCTGCAGTGGCGCTTTTAACGATCCAACATTTGCAGAGATAAGGTCAAACCCGACCCCAAACCCAAAGAACCTCAACCCAAACCAAAAAACATGCCCCCTGTGGGAAATATTCTGCGTTGATCGTGCTGATTCACCCAATATCTTGTACCTTGGAATGAAAAACAGGGTGAAAAACACGTATGACTATATATAGTTCTATAAAAGACATGTTTTTCTGTACTTTTTTTATTTATAATGTATTAAATTTAATGGATTGGATACCCAGCACATCCACAATAAGACAGACTTAACTAAACACGCATACAAAAAAAATAAAATATAATAATAATAATAATAATAAAGAAAATATAATAATAATAAATAATAATAATAATAAAAATAATAAATAATAAATAAAATAAATAATAAATAATAATAATAATAATAATAATTAATAATAAATAAAAAAAATAAATAATAATAATAATAATAATAATAATAATAATAATAATAATAATAATAATAATAATAAAATAAAATAAATAATAATAAATAATAATAATAATAATAATAATAAAATATATATATGAAAATGAGAGAGGGAGGGAGGGGTGTAGTACAGAGTTTCTCAATGCAGTGACACAAACATTTACATACACATATATTTTGACATTGTCCAAGAGTATGTTGTTCTTATTTTACTGTGCTTTGTCCAAATAGGGTTCGTTTGTTTGTTTTTCTGTACTTTGAGATGCCACGAAGCAGAAAACTGACGTATGTGGACCCCGTGGCCTGTACCCACCCATGATAAAGTGCACCGGGTCAGCATTATTGTTCATTTTCTTGCCGTATACGCTAAATCAACAAGTTAATGTTTTGTCAGATGGGTGGTATAAAGCTGCCCCTCGTTGTGAGTTGGGCAGAGGCGTCGTTCCTGGGTGGCAGTTGTACTTGGTGATCAACACTGAATCCCTCTCAATGGAAAATGATGAAATAAAGTGGCCTGTTTCTCGGATCCTTCCATCTTTTGTGCTTCTTTCTAGGACACGCACTGAACCTTCCGAAAAAAACAGTCAGTCAGTGATTCCAGGAAGAAAACACACAGTGGAGATCAAATAAATACAAGACAATACAAAAGTTTGGCCACACCCTCTACTTCAGTGTTTTTTTTTCTATATCTTTACTACTTTCTGCATTTAATATATGCACAAAAGACACATAAAGATATACTGTATGGAATTATTATCAAAGAAAAAAAAGTTAAATAATCTTAATTTCCGGACAATAAACCACTACGTTTTTCTCACACTTTGAACCCTGTGTCTTATACAATGATATATGGAATTACAATGGACGGATTCTTTGTTTGGCACATTGTTCATTCATATACACAGTCTGTGGTTTGGCAACACAGTGGATACACGCAGCCTGAGTGCAGAAAACACCGCTGTCTGTGCGGTTACACATGGATCTAGGGTTCACATGAAGGTGCAGTGTTTGCTAGTGATGTTATCAGATAGTTTACTGCCGTGTGATGAAATAAGTTGTGATGCTAAATGAAAATGAGTGAGGGGGATACGAATCCGTGTATCATTCGTTCATTCGTTTTTCAAAATAAAACCAAAAATAAGAAAACGAAAAAACAACAATTTTCTTCGTTATTTGTCTCCAAAACCAAATTGAAAAAACAGATAATGATTCATTTTTTCAGTTTTCGATTTTGTGTTTAAATGAAGAATGGAAAAAACAGATAACGGCCGTTTCCCGTTTACGTGACTTTCCGTGGATCAGTCCTGGTTCAGTCCGTATTCGGTGCAAAAGTCCGGTATCGCAGTCACAGACGTCACGTAAACAGAAAAACGGTCGTTATCTGTTTTTTCCATCCTTCATTTAAACACAAAATCGAAAACTGAAAAAACGAATCGTTATCCGTTTTTTTTCATTTTGGTTTTTGGAGACAAATAGCGAAGAAACTGTTGGTTTTTTCGTTTTCTTATTATTGGTTTTATATTGAAAAACGAATGAACGAATGATACACGGATTGATACGTCTTACCCGTGTGCGCAAATGACGAGAAGAAACGTCTCAAACTTCAGCAGCCGGACGTCCGCTCAGACCTGATTGACAGGACTAGCCCCGCCCCCGAGAGAGTCTGAAATCTGCTGAAATCCTCCAAGACACTGACATGATACAGACAGGACAGAGACTCTTTCTGCAGGAGACATGCGCAGTAGTAGACGAAGGTGATGCGCCGAGGAAGATTCCAGTTTGATTGTGTTTTGAACAGTTATTTTGCACTTCATACACACACCCTCCTCATGGAAAAGACACGAAGAAACGCAGATGATGCAGTTTTTAAGTTAAAGTCGATTGATGCGACTGTAGAAGAAGGAAACAGAGCTGCTGCACGTGAACTCGACATCAGTGACTCGATGGTGAGATTTTGGCGACGGCAGCGTGACGAACTGACTCAATGTAAAAAGACGACAAAATCTTTCAGAGGCGATAAAAGCAAATGACCTGAACTTGAAAACGTTTTTGAAGACGTGGTTTATACTCAGGTGTGGGTATGTACAATTAAAAAATTTAGTTAAAATTTAGACCAGAGTGTGTATGTGCACTCACACTGAGAGGTTCTAGTCTTGTGTGTGAGTATCTGCTGCTCCTGTTCCTCCTGTACCACTGTCACTTGGATCTACTGCGCATGTCTCCTGCAGAAAGAGCCTCTGTCCTGTCTGTATCATGTCAGTCGATCGCACCGTTACTTCTGCACCAATTTAAACAAACTTATAAAGACGACTCAGAAGACTGAACACAAATGCCCCAAAAACAAAATCATATTTTGCAGATTACAAACTGCAAGTCGTGAAATCTGCAGCTGAAAACAATAATCGAGCAAAAGATGTTCATTTTGTCTTCTTATATACTTTAACTTCTTGGGTTCTTTTTAAAGACAATGCAGTAAAGTGTGTTTACCTTGTTGACATGTTTCGGCTGCTAGCTGCAAGCCATCTTCAGAACTGTCACCGGTGTTGGTGGTGACGTGTCGTATATCAGCTGTTGTTACTTCCTGTAGGCGTGGTCAGACCTGATGGACCTGGCAGTTCTGAAGATGGCTTGCAGCTAGCAGCCGAAACATGTCAACAAGGTAAACACACTTTACTGCATTGTCTTTAAAAAGAACCCAAGAAGTTAAAATAATCGAGCAGCAGAAAGAAAGTTTGGAGAGAGAAACTTGTGACACCGGGAGGATGCACCATGAAACTTTCCTGAAGTCACTGGATGAATTAACAAAGCCTGGACTTCAGTGACACCGAAACCATCCTGTCGGGATTCAGAAAGAACCGAATAATTCTAACTGGAACTGATGCTGAGTCTGACGACAGCGACACAGAAGAGGAAGCGTCGCTCTGTTTACCTCTGGAGGTCGTGGAGTTGCTCAGAAGTGACGCCGAGGATGAAGAATTGAATGGATTTAGTGATTTGGAGTGAGATGGAGAGTTTGTTAAACTTGTTCTGTTCTGTTTATGTTATAGTTTATCTGAAGAACTGTTCATATGTGACGTTAACAGTCTGTTCTTCTCTCTTCTATTGTTTTTACTAGAACTTGCCTTTTAAGATGAAATGTCGGTTCCTGATCTCTGATTTTATAAAAGAAATTTCCCGCAAAAATTGCAACTTATACATGTTTTTTTTCTTCTTCATTGCGCATTTTTTGGCTGGTGCGACTCATACTCTGAAGTGATTTATAGTCCAAAATCGTACATAAGTCCACCAAATTTTTTAACACTAACTGCACATCTTTAACTATTGACTCTGCCTTCTTTTATTTTTTATGTATTTGTTTTCTTTTTCACATGTTTTTTCTACACACAGACCATTTTCACAGGCGCTGGAGAAATGCAGCTCCTATCTACACCCACCACCTCCCGCTCCCTCCTCCTGCACCCAGAGGTGAGCGCGACCTTGAGCGGGAAACAGCCTGGGCTGCCGAGCGCACGCACGCGTCACTACATTATGGCGCATTTGTTTACACGGGTCAGAGGTCGCGAGAGCTGCAGCTTTCACCGCCATTAACCGCGTCTGCAACAGAACGTTTCCATGGGAGCGACACATAATTTATTTACACTTAACTTCGGCGGCGGAAAATCAAGTGTTTTAAGAAGATTGTGTTTGTGAAACGGGTGGAAGTGAACAGAACGCTGACCTCATTATATTTACACCTTTTACATTTATGTGTTTCATGTTACTTATTCAAGGTGCTTTACCGGATTTTTACTGTCTTTAAAAATGTAAAAAAAGAAAACAGAAATAGTTTAAAATGGTCCACGGTGTTTTTTAAGTATTCCTCACTTACCTTATGCATTCTGACCTTTCTAATTATTCACTACGGTGAGTTTAAAAGAGCTTTTTTAACAACAGAGACCAGTTTTTCTGTTATGATGAAGCTGAAAAAAAAAAAAAAAAAGAAATTGTATGTACAACAGCACCAGACCAGAGCTGCACTGTCCTGCTTTATCTCTATCATTTTAATTAACGATATGTTTTTAACTGTATTTGACTTTGTTGACGCTTTTGTATTTGTTTGTTGTTGTTGTAAGGAGACCTTGAGGGTAACTAAGTGTGTTTTTTTTTTCTTTTTATTTCTATAGCAGTTTTCGCAGACATTTGACACAAAGACGCTTTACTGCGGAAGCCGAGAGGATCACAACAAACGCAAACGCAAACGCAAACGCAAACGGAGCGACAAATACAAATGTGACAACACAACAAAAAGCCACAACTGAAATGACCGCGGGACCTAGTCCTAGTTTAGACCTGGTTTAGACCTGGTTTAGTCCTGGTTTTAGTCCTGGTTTAGATCTGGTTTAGTTCTGCTTTAGTCCTGGTTTAGTCCTGGTTTTAGTCCTGGTTTAGTCCTGATTTTAGTCCTGGTTTAGTCCTGATTTTAGTCCTGTTTAGTCTGATTTTAGTCCTGGTTTAGTCCTGATTTTTAGTCCTGGTTTAGTCCTGATTTTAGTCCTGTTTAGTCCTGATTTTAGTCCTGGTTTAGACCTGGTTTAGTTCCTGCTTTAGTCCTGGTTTAGTCCTAGTTTTTAGTCCTGATTTTAGTTCTGGTTTAGTCCTGGTTTTAGTCCTGATTTTAGTCCTGGTTTAGTCCTGATTTTAGTCCTGGTTTAGTCCTGGTTTTAGTCCTGGTTTAGTCCTGTTTTAGTCCTGATTTTAGTTCTGGTTTAGTCCTGGTTTTAGTTCTGGTTTTAGTCCTGGTTTAGTCCTGATTTTAGTCCTGTTTTAGTCTGGTTTAGTCCTGGTTTTAGTTCTGGTTTAGTCCTGATTTTAGTTCTGGTTTAGTCCTGGTTTAGTCCTGATTTTAGTCCTGGTTTAGTCCTGGTTTAGTCCTGATTTTAGTCCTGATTTTAGTCCTGGTTTTAGTCCTGGTTTAGTCCTGATTTTAGTCCTGGTTTTAGTCCTGGTTTAGTTCTGATTTTAGTCCTGGTTTAGTTTAGTCCTGTTTTTAGTCCTGGTTTAGTCCTGATTTTAGTCCTGGTTTAGTTCCTGGTTTTAGTCCTAGGGTTTAGTCCTGATTTTAGTCCTGTTTAGTCCTGGTTTAGTCCTGGTTTAGTCCTGGTTTAGTTCTGATTTTAGTCCTGGTTTTAGTCCTGGTTTAGTCCTGGTTTAGTCCTGGTTTAGTCCTGATTTAGTCCTGATTTTTAGTTCCTGATTTCAGTTCCAACAACAAACCAAAAAAAATGCAAACCGCACACAAACGCACAACGGAAGTGACCCAGCGGCAAGAGAAGAAGAAGAACTACAACGTGAAACAAATAATGATAAAACAATAAATGACTTTTACTTACGTTTCCAACTTCTCCGTTCCTTTACTTTTCACGTTGTAGTTCTTCTTCTTCACTTGTCGCTTGATCGGTCCGTCGGAAAATAGAGTCCAGCGGTCACTTCTGTTGTGGCTTTTTGATGTGTTGCGGCTTCCCAGTCCCGCACCTGCTGAGCTCCACTCCTGATCCTCATCAATCATTCATCTCCGGCCATAAAAGACCTGCTGACCTGCTCC
Source organism: Boleophthalmus pectinirostris (assembly GCF_026225935.1). Classification (NCBI taxonomy): domain Eukaryota; kingdom Metazoa; phylum Chordata; class Actinopteri; order Gobiiformes; family Gobiidae; genus Boleophthalmus; species Boleophthalmus pectinirostris. The sequence goes on from NW_026571447.1 coordinate 36,597,440, forward strand.
AGTGCCACATCGCTCCGTCATTCAAGTGGTGAACTACTCAGGCTTTTTGTATGTTTTTTTTTTTTTTTTTTTTTGAGTATTCCGATGTTTTTTTTGATACTTACCAGTTTCCTTTTTTGTCCAATCACCAGCACTTCCGTTTGGAGCCAGCCTCATCCCGTTTGCCATTTAGGGCAGAGAAAGGATTTTTCTCCGAGCGCAATGTAATCACAAAAGTCTCGTGCTTGACTTTCAAAAATGTCAAATTTTGTGGCAATTTTTACCTATTTTTAGATCATAAATGTTTTTTCTCAGCTCAAAATTCTTCAGTTGTTTTAAACCACAGGTGTTCAAACATAAGGCTCGGGCCAGATCGGCCCCCATAGACTTAAATGAGGACTTGGGTGATTTTCTTCTAAAATATTTAACATACATATTTTTCTATTAAAATATTTTGATTTAATTTTCTGTAGTTGTTTACCTGGTCACAAGAAAACAGCGTCTCCAGCTGTCTCTGTACGTGGCCCATTCCACCAGAGCAGCAGCCAAATGTACACCTGTTTTTACCTGTTGTTCACCTGTGTGCACCCAATTCAATTTTTTTCCATCTTAACTTATTCAACTCATTTAACTTATTCAACTTAATTGATTTATTCAACTCATTTAGTTAATAATAGAGAAAAGTGTGAGCTCCGACATGCAGGATTTTCCAAGAAAAAAAGACTGAACTTATTCACTATTTGCAAACAAGTTCAATCGAGTATAAACTCAGATATTGTGTTGGGCACAGGACTTGACATTTCACCTTCTCCCCGAAAGTCCGTCGCTGTCGCTGTTTTCCACTTAATCAATATCATCACTTTGAACATAAGAAAGTCAGTTCTCTAAACTTAAAAAACGTCCGCTCATTATTTCTAAAAAGCGCCGCATTTGCGTTTTCCATTGCACAAATATTTGAACTTATTGTTATTTTTGGGGTGTATCCAATTGACTTAGTTTTCTTGAATCCGTCACCTTTGGTGATCGAAAAGTCTCGTTTTTGGATACGGCGGAGGACAAAATGAGTCATTGAACCGTCCTGTCGTCTTCAAAAGAGTTAAAATTGTTCGCTCCGGCTAAGCTCTGCTCCTCTCGCTCTGACTGGTCAAAGTGATCACGTGATACATGAGACTGTGCTCCGTGTTTACACTCGCCTGAAGCAGAAGAGTTCTACTGCACGTGCTCAGTCGGCCCAGAGCCACCGGGAGAACCTCACCGGGCTAAAGGCGAATATGGAGAAATGCGCCATTGAGCTCAACCCACTGACTTAAAGGTTGTATGGAGGATTTTTTTTTTGTTTCAAATTGTCATTGAAAGTTTAAAATACCATTACAGAGACACAGCAGCTTTGTAATTATGATGACCAAAAAAAAAAAAAATGAAAATCTATCAACTGTGGACGTGTTGAGGCCAGATAAACATCAGCCAATAGAAAACGAGGCTCCCTCTTTATCTATTGGCTGTTAGGTCGTCAATCAAACTCCCTACGTTTCTACTGTAACGCCGGCGCACGGGGATTACGTGGTTTATGCAGCGGTTCTTAGAGGTTTTTTCAAACTGTCGCTTCCTCGCAATTCGCACAAAGTTTGTTGCGATGGCGGACGAGAATCCACGACCAGTTCGCCGCAAAAGAAAGTCCGTTTTTGAGGTCGCTGAAAGAAGAAGAGAAGGGGAAAAGGAGCAAAGCCAAACGGAGGTGATTCTTGGAGATTCCTTCGAGCGATGGTGCGACTGAAGCAGACAAAAGGTCTAAAAACTGACGCATCGGTCGCTGAAATATTTCTAGACAGGTCACTTCAACACACGCTGAAATATTTTAGGTAGACAGGTCAGGAGGACGGCTGAACACGACTGGCTGCAACAAACGTTGAGTCTGAGTGAAAGAAGGAGGAGGTGTTCTTGTCAACGGTGTGACATGTTGCTGTATTTCACTTCCCTTAAAAAATCCTCTATACAACCTTTAAACGGGACATTCTGAGACATTTCCAAAACTCAAAATGCTCTGTTCCACCTTGTGATGTCATGAAGTGGTAGTTTCCAAGTTCACAGCTCCTTCGTTCAGTAGAGATGATCAATTCCAAGTGAAGGTGTCTGGAGCACAGTGGAGCACTTCCTGTATTACCCACACATTTGGAGCAGAGTGTTTTCTGTCTGAGAGAAAAACTCAGCCTAAATATATAAAATTAAGTTGTTCTTCTTCCCACTCCTTTTTGTTGTGGTTATTTCTATTATGATTTTAGTAATGTTATATGTTCCATTTTTATAAGAATGTCAATCTCTTACTTGCCCAAAATAAATACATAAATGAGAAAAAAAAAAAAAAATAAATGCATAAATAAGAAACATAAAAAATAAATACATAAATAAGAAAAATAAATAAGAAACATAAAAAATAAATACATACATTTTTATTTATGTATTTATTTTTTATGTTTCTTATTTATGCATTTATTTTTTATAAGAAAAAAATACATAAATAAGAAAAATATAAAAAATAAATACATAAATAAGAAAAATAAAAAAATGTATACATAAATAAGAAAAAATAAATAAATTACTGCATAAATAAGAAAAAATAAATGCATAAATAAGAAAAATAAAAAAATACATACATAAATAAGAAAAAATAAAAAAATATAACTAACAAAAAAAATACATAAATAAGAAAAAATTAATCAATAAGAAAAATAAAAAATAAATGCATAAATAAGAAACATAAAAAATACATGAATAAGAAAAATAAAATAAAAAATACATAAGAAAAAAACATACATAAATAATAAAAAATAAATACATAAATAAGAAAAATAAAAAATAAATACATAAATAAGAAAAATTTAAAATACAATGTTTGTGTGTTAAATGTGTAAATGAAACAAAACTCAACTCCAGGTCTGTTTGCGACGAGGAAACATTACATCACAGCTCAGAAAACAGCCTAATATGTCCCTTTTCCTTTTACTGAGCTGTGGCAGATTAGATACAATCAATTTCAAAAGCAAAATCTGTGTATTTCTTGTAAGGAGAGATATATTAGCACTCAGAGTAAAAGGTGTTTGTTGCTTAGAAACCGTTTGACACTGAAATTGTCCTGTCAGCTCCGTGACGGCTCCATCAACTCCGAGCTTGTTCTGATTTTAATAGAGATGACGGAGAATACAGCGTACGCGGACTGTATCTGCCGCGGCGTAGACCTCGGCACAATACCACGGAAACATGCCAAGTGACAGGTGAAATGACAGGTGCACGTGAGATCATGCACTGTTACTGTCGTGCGCCGTTTGACGAGGAGGCCGCGGTTCGTTCAACAACAAGAAGCTGTCAGAAAAGATGTACAACTTTATTATTATTATTTTTTAAAGTTTTGGAGCAATGTTAAAGTTTCTATATGACACAAAACTGACTCTTGTGAACTTTAAACTATGATAAAATGTCGTTACTTCCTTTGTTACCGCCACTCGACAGTGTTTAGTATCGTTTCATTTCATTTACATTAAAGGTTGTGTGGAGGATTTTTTGTTTGTTTCAAATTGTCAATGAAAGTTTAAAATACCATTTCAGAGACGCAGCAGCTTTGTAATTATGATGACCAAAAAAAAAAAAGAAAGAAAATCTATCAACTGTGGACGTGTTGAGGCCAGATGAACATCAGCCAATAGAAAACGAGGCTGCCTCATTTTCTATTGGCTGTTAGGTCGTCAATCAAACTCCCTACGTTTCTAAGGTAACTATGCAGCAGTTCTTAGAGACTTTTTCTAATTGTGGCTCTCTCGCAGTTCGCATAAAGTTTGTTGCAATGTCGGACGAGAATCCAGGACCAGTTCGCCGCAAAAGAAAGTCGGTTTTTGATGTCGCTGAAAGACGAAGAGAAGGAGAAAAGGAGCGAAGACGAACTGAGGTGATTCTTGGAGATTCCTTTCAGTGATTGCACGACTGAAGCAGACGAAGGGTCTAAAAACTGAGGTGTCGGTCTCTAAATCATTTCTAGAGGCTGTGGAGGAGGAAGGTGGTGTCACGCATGCACGACATTTGAAAAAGGACTGTCGCTGGATTTCTCTTTCCTTAAAAAAATCCTCTATACAACCTTTAAGTAATTATAGCACATAGTTTAATTTAGTTCCTTTATTTAGACTTGTATATTCTAATTTGGGTGCACATGTTTTAGTTAATATAAGTCTGAATTATATTTTTTAGTTAGTTTAATAAGTTAGTTTTTTCTAGTTTATTTAAGGATATTTTATTATCACTTATCACTCCTGTGCCGCGTTTTTCTTTTCACATTTCCTGCGACTCTAAACCAGAACTAAAACAAGGTCTAAACCAGGACTAAAACCAAGACTAAAACAGGTCTAAATCAGATTTTAACCAGGACTAAACCAGAACTAAAACAAGATCTAAACCAAGCCTAAACCAGGTCTAAAACCAGAATTTAACCAGGACTAAAACCAGGTCTAAACTCAGTCTAAAATCAGGTCTAAAACCATTACTAAAACAGGATTTAACCAGGACTAAAGTAGGACTAAAAGAAGGTCTAAACCACGTCTAAAACCAGGTGAAAAACCAGGACTAAACCAGGTCTAAAACCAGGAGTAAAATCAGGACTAGAGCAGGACTAAAACAAGGTCTAAACCAAGTCTAAACCAGGTGTAAATCCAGGACTAAAACAGGATTTAACCAGGACTAAAATCAGGTCAAAAACAGGATTTAACCAGGACTAAAACAGGATTTAACCAGGACTAAAACAGAATTTAACCAGGACTAAAACAGGATTTAACCAGGACTGAACCAGGACTAAAACAGGATTTAACCAGGACTGAACCAGGACTAAAACAGGATTTAACCAGGACTGAACCAGGACTAAAACAGGATTTAACCAGGACTAAAACCAGGTCTAAACTCAGTCTAAAATCAGGTCTAAAACCATTACTAAAACAGGATTTAACCAGGACTAAAGTAGGACTAAAAGAAGGTCTAAACCATGTCTAAAACCAGGTGAAAAACCAGGACTAAACCAGGTCTAAAACCAGGAGTAAAATCAGGACTAGAGCAGGACTAAAACAAGGTATAAACCAAGTCTAAACCAGGTGTAAATCCAGGACTAAAACAGGATTTAACCAGGACTAAAATCAGGTCAAAAACAGGTCGAAAAACCAAAACTAAACCAGGATCGAACCAGGACAAAAACAGGACTAAAACAGCGTCTCCTCCCCTCCAAACCGTGAAGTATTGATGGACATAAAACCGGTTTGTGGCTCAAAAAGGTTGTGGACTTCTGCATTAGAGGTTTGTGTTTCTCATTAACGATATTTGACAAACGATTGAAGTTATTGATCTACTTATTTTCTTTCTTGTAAGGCTCGGGTCAATGACACGAGTTTCCCCTTTCACGAAACAAGATTTAGCCAGGACTAAAACAAGGTCTAAACCAGGATTTAACCAGGTCTAAAACACGACTAAAACCAGGTCTAAACCAGGACTAAAACAAGGTATATACCAGGTCTGAAATCAGGTTCAAAACTAGGTCTAATACTAGGACAAAACCAGGTCTAAAACAGGATTTAACCAGGACTAAACCAGAACTAAAACAAGATCTAACCCAAGCCTAAACCAGGTCTAAAACAGGAATTTAACCAGGACTAAAACCAGGACTAGAGCAGGACTAAAACAAGGTCTAAACCAAGTCTAAAACCAGAACTACAAAAGGATTTAACCAGGACTAAAACTGTGACTAAAACAATGTCTAAACCAGGACTAAAAACAGGATTTAACCAGGAGTAAACCAGGACTAAAACAAGGTATAAACCAAGCCTAAACCAGGTCTAAAACCAGAATTTAACCTGGACTAAACCAGGTCTAAAACCAGGAGTAAAACCAGGACTAGAGCAGGACTAAAAACAGGTTGAAAACCAAGACTAAACCAGGACTGAACCAGGACTAAAACAGGATTTAACCAGGACTAAAATCAGGTCAAAAACAGGTCGAAAAACCAAAACTAAACCAGGATCGAACCAGGACAAAAACAGGATTTAACCAGGACTGAACCAGGACTAAAACAGGATTTAACCAGGACAGCGTCTCCTCCCTCCAAACCGTGAAGTATTGACGGACATAAAACCGGTTTGTGGCTCAAAAAGGTTGTGGACTTCAGCATTAGAGGTTTGTGTTTCTCATTAACGATATTTGACAGACGATTGAAGTTACTGAAGTTATTGATCTACTCATTTTCTTTCTTGTAACACTCAGGTCAATGACACGAGTTCCCCCTTTCACGAAACATGATTTAGCCAGGACTAAAACAAGGTTTAAACCAGGTCGAAAACCAGGACTAAACCAGGACTAAAACACGACTAAAACCAGGTCTAAACCAGGACTAAAACCAGGACTAAAGTCAGATCTAAAACCGGATTTAACAAGGACTAAAATAGGATTTAACCAGGACTAAAACAAGGTATAAAACCAGGTCTAAAATCAGATCTAAAACCAGATTTAACCAGGACTAAACCAGGATTTAACCAGGTCTAAAAACAGGTCTTAAAACCAGGACTAAGCCAGGACTAAAACAGGATTTAAGCAGGACTAAAACCAGGACTAAAACCAGATCTAAACAAGGTCTAAAACCAGGTCTAAAGTTAGATCTAAAACCGGATTTAACCAGGATTAAAACAGGATTTAACCAGGACTAAAGTAGGACTAAAAAAGGTCTAAACCACGTCTGAAACCAGGTGAAAAACCAGGTCTAAACCAGGATTAAAACCAGGACTAAAACAGGATTTAACCAGGACTGAACCATGTCGTGCGACAGCATCTCCTCCCTCCAAACCGTGAAGTATTGACGGACATTAAACTGGTCCGTGGTGCAAAAAAGGTTGTGGACTTCAGCATTAGAGGTTTGTATTTCTCATTAACGATATTTGACGAACGATTGAAGTTACTGAAGTTATTGATCTACTTATTTTCTTTCTTGTAACACTCAGGTCAATGACATGAGTTTCCCCTTTCACGAAACATGATTTAGCCAGGACTAAAACAAGGTCTAAACCAGGTCGAAAACCAGGACTAAACCAGGTCTAAAAACAGGTCTTAAAACAGGTCTTAAAACCAGGACTAAGCCAGGACTAAAACACGACTAAAACCAGGTCTAAACCAGGACTAAAACCAGGACTAAAGTCAGATCTAAAACCGGATTTAACCAGGACTAAAATAGGATTTAACCAGGACTAAAATAGGATTTAACCAGGACTAAAACAAGGTCTAAAACCAGGTCTAAAATCAGATCTAAAACCAGATTTAACCAGGACTAAACCAGGATTTAACCAGGTCTAAAAACAGGTCTTAAAACCAGGACTAAGCCAGGACTAAACCAGGATTTAAGCAGGACTAAAACATGATTAAAACCAGGTCTAAACCAGGACTAAAACCAGGACTAAAACATGACTAAAACCAGATCTAAACAAGGTCTAAAACCAGGTCTAAACAAGGTCTAAAACCAGGTCTAAAGTTAGATCTAAAACCGGATTTAACCAGGACTAAAACAGGATTTAACCAGGACTAAACCAGAACTAAAACAAGATCTAAACCAAGCCTAAAACAGGAATTTAACCAGGACTAAAACCAGGACTAGAGCAGGACTAAAACAAGGTCTAAACCAAGTCTAAAACCAGAACTACAAAAGGATTTAACCAGGACTAAAACTGTGACTAAAACAATGTCTAAACCAGGACTAAAAACAGGATTTAACCAGGAGTAAAACAAGGTATAAACCAAGCCTAAACCAGGTCTAAAACCAGAATTTAACCTGGACTAAACCAGGTCTAAAACCAGGACTAAAACCAGGTCAAAAACAGGTTGAAAACCAAGACTAAACCAGGACTGAACCAGGACTAAAACAGGATTTAACCAGGACTGAACCAGGACTAAAACAGGATTTAACCAGGACTGAACCAGGACTAAAACAGGATTTAACCAGGACTGAACCATGCCGTGCGACCGCGTCTCCTCCCCTCAGACATTAAACTGGTCCGTGGCTCAAAAAGGTTGTGGACTTCAGCATTAGAGGTTTGCGTTTCTCATTAACGATATTTGACAGACGATTGAAGTTACCGAAGTTATTGATCTACTCATTTTCTTTCTTGTGACGCTCTGGTCAGTGACACGAGTTTCCCCTTTGACCTTCGCCTCGTACCGTCAGCCCCGATGCTCCTTTCGTGCCTCGCCGCTGGTCTCCGCTCTAAACCTGTTCTTTTCACTTAGCAACAGAGGCAGAGCCGGCGTTAATATGCCGGGCGTGTGCCGGCCGCCGGAGCCTCATAATAAAGCGGGGAGAGGGAGGGGGCAGGGGTTGAGTTTGGGGGAGGAGAGGGGGAGGGCGGCGGGGGGAGGGCGACACCGCTGCTGGGCCCCGATGATAGAGCTGTAATTTCCTCCTCAGAAATGATAACAGTGGATACCTGCCAGAGCACACGGGGGCCCAGATAATGGCGCCGACGAAGGGAATATTAGAACAGCTTTGCACGGGCGCGAGATCCGAGCCAAGGAGCGAATACGTCGGGGGCATGAGGGCGTCTGTGCTTTGATTATGAGCGGCCGTACAGGCGTTTTATAATGTCAGGGGATTTAAGGAGGACGGCTCGGCTCGGCGCTGCGGCCTTCGCTCCGGAAAATTAAGTGTGTGTTTAATAGACGAGGCGAAAAGAAGAGTCTGCGTAGAACAACGGAGCGAGTGTGAGCGAACCAGAGAGGAAGTGAGCATGGGGGCGCTCCCGGCTCCATCGATCCTGGCTCCAGTTGACGTTACGTTGGAATATTGTCGCCTCCCTATAACTGTACTACAAAAAATTAATCTGAAGTCTAAACCAGGGCTAAACCAGGAGTAAAACCAGGAGTAAAACAAGATTTAATCAGGACTAAACTGGGACTAAAACAAGGTCAAAACAAGGTCTAAACCAGGACTAAAACCAGGACTAAAACAGGATTAAAACAAGGTCTAAAACCAGGATTAAAATCAGGACTAAAACAGGATTTAACCAGGACTAAAACAAGACCTAAATCTGGTCTAAAACCAGGACTAAACCAGATTTAACCAGGGCTAAAACAAGATTTACCCAGGACTAAAACAAGGTCAAAACCAGGTATAAACCAGGTCTAAAACTAGGACTAAACCAGGACTAAAACAGGATTTAACTAGGATTTAATGAGGACTAAACCAGGATTTAACCAGGACTAAACCAAGTCTAAACCAGGACTAAAACATGATTTAACCATGACTAAAAGAGGACTAAAACAAGGTCTAAACCAGGTCTAAAACCAGAACTAAACCAGGACTAAAAGAGGACTAAACAGGATTTAACCAGGACTAAAACAAGATCTAAATCCGGTCTAAAACCAGGATTTAACCAAAACTAAACCAGGCCGTGCGGACCGCGTCTCCTCCCGTACGCTGCCGGTCTGTTAAAATATTGTCCCGAAAAGAACATCCCTTGGTCCGAAATAATGTCAGACACAAAACTGGTCTGTGGCTCAAAAAAGGTTGAGTAGGTTTGTATTTGTCTTTAACAATATTTGACAGACTGAATTTATTGATCTACTTATTATTAAGTGTATGTTTAATAGATGAGGCGAAAAAGAAGAGTCTGTGTAGAACAACGGAGCGAGTTTTGTGATGGGTCAGTGTCGTAGAGCGCGGGTGTGAGCGAACCAGAGAGGAAGTGAGCATGGGGGCGCTCCCGGCTCCATCGATCCTGGCTCCAGTTGACGTTACGCTGGAATATTGTTGCCCTCCCTTTAACTGTACTACAAAAAATAATCTAAACTAAAAGTAGGACTAAAAGAAGGTCTAAACCACGTCTGAAACCAGGTGAAAAACCAGGTCTAAAACAGGATTAAAACCAGGAACTAAAAGAAGGTCTAAAACCAGGATAAAAACTAGGGTCCTAAACCAGGTCTAAACCAGGTCTAAAACAGATTTAACTAGAATTTAATCAGGACTAAAACAGGATTTAACCAGGACTAAAACAAAATCTAAATCTGGTCTAAAACAGGACTAAAACAGGATTTAACTAGAATTTAACCCAGGGGCTAAAACAAGATTTAGCCAGGACTAAACAAGGTCAAAACAAGGTCAAAACCAGGTCTAAACCAGGTTCTAAAAGTAGGACAAAAACAGGACTAAAAAGGTCTAAACCAGGTCTAAAACCAGGTCTAAAACCAGGTCTAAACCAGGTCTAAAACTAGGACTAAACCAGGACTAAGCAGGGACTAAAACAAGGTCAAATCCAGGTCTAAACCAGGTCTAAAAGTAGGACAAAAACCAGGACTAAAACAAGGTCTAAACCAGGTCTAAAACTAGGACTAAACCGAGGACTAAAAACAGGATTTAACCAGGACTAAACCAAGTCTAAACCAAGTCTAAACCAGGACTAAGAAATGATTTAACCGGGACTAAAAGAGGATTTAACTAGGACTAAAACAAGATCTAAATCCGGTCTAAAAACCAGGATTTAACCAAAACTAAACCAGGCCGTGCGACCGCGTCTCCTCCTGTTCGCCGCCGGTCCGTTTAAAATATTGTCCGAAAAGAACATCCCCTTGGTCCACGAAACAATGTCAGACACAAACTGGTCTGTGGCTCAAAAAAGGTTGAGTAGGTTTGTATTTGTCTTTAACAATATTTGACAGACTGAATTTATTGATCTACTTTATTATTAAGTGTATGTTTAATAGATGAGCGAAAAGAAGAGTCTGTGTAGAACAACGGAGCGAGTTTGTGATGGGTCAGTGTTCGTAGAGCGCGGGTGTGAGCGAACCAGAGAGGAAGTGAGCATGGGGGCGCTCCCGGCTCCATCGATCCTGGCTCCAGTTGACTTTACGTTGGAATATTGTCGCCTCTCTGTAACTGCACTGCATAAAATTAATCTAAAGTCTAAACCAGGGCTAAACCAGGTCTAAAACCAGGACTAAAACAAGATTTAATCAGGACTAAACTGGGACTAAAACAAGGTCAAAACAAGGTCTAAACCAGGACTAAAACAGGATTAAAACAAGGTCTAAACCAGGTCTAAACCAGGTCTAAAACCAGGTCTAAAACCAGGACTAAAATCAGGACTAAAACAGGATTTAACTTGAATTTTTTATCAGGACTAAAACAGGATTTAACCAGGACTAAAACAAGACCTAAATCCGGTCTAAAACCAGGACTAAACCAGATTTAACCAGGGCTAAAACAAGATTTACCCAGACTAAAACAAGGTCAAAACCAGGTATAAACCAGGTCTAAAACCAGGACTAAAACAGGACTAAAACAAGGTCTAAACCAGGACTAAACCAGGACTAAAACTGGTCTAAAACCAGGTATAAACCAGGTCTAAAACCAGGACTAAAATCAGGACTAAAACAGGATTTAACTAGAATTTTTAATCAGGACTAAAACAAGACCTAAATCCGGTCTAAAACCAGGACTAAACCAGATTTAACCAGGGCTAAAAAAAGATTTACCCAGGACTAAAACAAGGTCAAAACCAGGTATAAACCAGGTCTAAAACCAGGACTAAAACAGGAAAAAACAGGTCTAAACCAGGACTAAACCAGGACTAAAACAGGATTAAAACAAGGTCTAAACCAGGTCTAAAACCAGGACTAAAATCAGGACTAAAACAGGATTTAACTAGAATTTTTAATCAGGACTAAAACAGGATTTAACCAGGACTAAAACAAGACCTAAATCCGGTCTAAAACCAGGACTAAACCAGATTTAACCAGGGCTAAAACAAGATTTACCCAGGACTAAAAACAAGGTCAAAACCAGGTCTAAACCAGGTCTAAAACCAGGACTAAAACAGGAAAACAAGGTCTAAACCAGGACTAAACCAGGACTAAAAACTGGTCTAAAACAAGGTCTAAACCAGGTCTAAACCAGGACTAAAACAGGACTAAAACAAGGTCTAAACCAGGACTAAACCAGGACTAAAACAGGATTTAACCAGGACTAAAACACAATCTAAATCCGGTCTAAAACCAGGACAAAACCAGGACTAAAACAAGGTCTAAACCAGGTCTAAAACCAGGACTAAAACAGGATTTAACCAGGACTAAACCAGCACTAAAACCTTTCAAGTTGAACTGACTCAGCTAAAGTAAAATGTTCTTAATTTAAGTCATTTTAATTTATCTAGATATTGTTTTTTTCCCAGTGTGTGACTGTCAGGCTCTACCCAGTCTGGCGCCACCTAGTGCCTCTGCTCAATTTCATTTCTCTCCAGTGACTAGGTCAGGAATCAGAAAACACTAGACAGTGTTGGAAGAAACCCGGAAGTTGTAGACAGCGCACCGGCCAATCAGAGAAGAGCTGTGACGCCATGACGTCAAACTCAAGCGTCTGTCTGGTCCCTTTTGTGGAACAGCACAACAGTAAACAAAGCGTCGACATGGATGTAGACGCAGACAGACATTCTGTGTTGACAACGATTCCCAAAATTGAGAATTTAAAGCCGGAACAAAGAGAACGTTTAGAATTTTGTCAAGGGGAAAGACGTTATTGTTCTTCTTCCTACAGGATTTGGCGAATTACATACGTCACGACCAAATAGCAGTTCGTACGACAGCAAAGAAAATGCTGGTTCAACTTTTAAACAATGTAAGATGTAGAGTTTGCATGTTCATCGATATATACATATATATATATATATGGCTCCACTGACATAGCTCCAATTCACTTTTTAATGTTTCTCTCTGTAACTGCTCATGATTTTCATCTTATACTGTTCTTATTAACTCACTCTACTTGATCTTGGCGTTTTGATTTAGCTATTTTGCCCATGAAACAACATTTGGACATGATTCCCTGAGGTCGCTCCTGTTAGCGTTTGCAGCAGGTTTGATTGACAGCACCAAACAAGTGTTGAGGACGGGAAGGGATGTCACCTTCAACAGCCTTTCTCTGGATTGACTCTATATTTGCTTTGATACACGGGCTCCAAATGATCTGCGATAACTGTTAACCTCGACTGGCTTCATTTGACTGGAGCTGAACACTATGACGGGCGTCACACTCCCTTTTATGTTTTTATACTTTATATAATCTATAGTTGGGGGTGGTTTTCCTCTAAAACACCTGGTGTCACTTTGTGAAGCCATCATGTGGTAATTTAGGAAGTCCTCCTGATTTTGAAGTACGCAGCTAAACAACTTTAATGGAAAATGAATGAGTAAAACGGTCATATTTGTATTGCACCTTTCTACCTCAATGGCTCTCGAAGCACTTGAAGAAACCATTCAGCCAGTCATAATGCAGCCGTCTTACACAGCACTTTTACACTCGCTCAAAGCCACTTTACACTCTTGTGCATTATTCATTTCACTCCAAACTCAGAGGTGGTAAACTACTACTGAAGCCACAGCTGCCCCGGGTCAGATTGACAGAAGCGAGGCTGCCAATCTGAGCCAAAAACAACTTCAAAACACTCACCACATTCATAGGTTTGTTTTTTTCATACATCACCTGTGCAACTTTGGTTACGTTCAGACTGCAGGGCTCAATGCTTAATTCAGAATTTTTTTGTGAAATCGTTTTTGTTTTTTTTTTTTGTTGCCATTTCCAATTAAAAGTGACTTGAATAAAAATGATCACTATCTACTGGCTGAAACCTGAGACACCGATCACTCATCAGTGGAGATCAAAAATCAGACAAGTTTATATCATGGAACTGTTAATGGCTCAAGGTGCCAACGTCTGAAAAGAGATGGGGTCCGTTTATTGACTTTTTCAAATAAGACACTTATGCCCTAACATGCCTCATTTTTTTATTTTTATCTTTTTTTTTTTTCTTCTAGGGAGAGGGGAAAAAAGTAAATATATAAACTGTGTGAGGGTCCGGTCTAAGGCCACTGTTGATATGAACTGATTTGTGGCAATAAAAATTATAAAATGCAACTTGTATGTGATCTCCAGTGTGAACTTTCAACGCCCCAAAGTGTCCCGCATGTGCACTGGAGAACACAACGATGTCACTCAAAGCAAACATGCCCAGTGTTTACGGAAGTCGACTAAACATGGACGTGAGCATTGAGCACCTGGAGATTTTAAAGTTGCTCTCGTACCGGAGCCAGAACATTTACAGCTGATTTGTTTTAAGGAGGAGATTGACAAGCAGAAGGACGAGGTTTTTGGTGGTGGTGTTTTGTGGGGCAGTGTTGGGGAGTAACAGATTACATGTACCGCCGTTACGTAATCAGAGTACAAATTATGAGTAACTGTATTCCGTTACAGTTACTGTTTCAGTGAGTGGTAATTGGATTACAGTTACTTTGCTGAAATAAGTGGATTACAAGGCGGTATTTTCCTGTTTTCACATTTTGTGCTACATCCCATTTATTTATTTTTTTATTTCGGTAATTCCACTTATTGCCGGAAACCCAAACAGAACGCGACAGTAAGAGCGATGGAAACGTCAGCAACGCCGATGTGAGATAAATATAAAAAAACAAAAACAAATATAAAATCGCCTACAACTTAAATGTGAAACAGGAGCTACTGGCACTGGTGAAAACAACCTGCATAGACTCATAATATCTGCACTACTGTCCTATGCACACATACACACATCACACACACACACACACACACACACACACACACACACACACACACACACACACACACACACACACACACACACACACACACACAAACACACACACACACACACACACACACACACACACACACAAACACACACACACACACACACACACACACACACACACACACACACACACACACACACACACACACACACACACACACACACACACACACACACACACACACACACACAAACAAACACACACAAACACACACACACACACACACACACACACACACACACACACACACACACACACACAAACACACACCTTCATCATCGTCATCAACCTGAGAACCCGCGGACCACGTCTCCTTCCGTAGTTACAGCGCGGACACCGACGTCTCGTGCGCCGCGTGTGGATCGTGTTTTCTCGCGTAAACCGCGCTTCCTCCTGTGCGCCTCTAAACCAGAACTAACACCAGGACTAAACCAGGACTAAACCAGGACTAAACCAGGACTAAACCAGGACTAAAGCAGGACTGAACCAGGTTTAAACTAGAACTAAACCAGAACTAAAGACCTGGTCTAGACCAGGTCTAAAATCAGGACTAAACCAGGACTAAACCAGGTCTAAACAACATGACACCTAACAGTAGGTTGACATAATTTAAGGTGATCTCATATAAAAAATAATTTCTCTATCAATAATATTTTTTTAATATTAAGGAAAGGCTGATCTTGTTTCTGTCTTTTAACAGACAAAACCTCTTATATTAAGATGTCGTGGTCTTTGTTTCTCTACAGTAAACAGTTGTTTATTCATGGAGACTTGGGCTCAGACAATTTGAAGACAACAAACAAGAATTTTCTGGATGTGGTTGCTACATTCATGTCGTTTAAAAAAACATGACAATATCAAGTAATCCAAAGTAATCAGATTACGTTACTCACTTTAAGTAATTTAATGGATTACGTTACAAACTACATTTTGGGGTGTGTAATCTGTAATCTGTAGGGGATTACATTTTAAAAGTCACCTTCCCAACACTGTTTGTGGGGCAGTGGCAGCGACGTCGGTAGAAAAGAACATGTGGGTGCAGAGTCGTAGCAAAGAGCGATGGGATTGATATTTGCTTCACTGCTTCAGTTCAGACACAATTTTCGTATGACAAGTAGAACGTTTTGTATGAAGGGGACCTGGCCATTTAGACAGGAGCGTGCCTATGTTCTCTTAGCCTTTTTTTCTTCTTTTTCCCCCCCAAAATTAGGCCCTATCTTCCCACATTTCCTTTATTTATTTATTTTTCAATTTGCATCAGATCTTAACCCCATGTCTCCCAATTTGGTCGTCAATCACACCCAAACTATTCTCCAGCAGCAGTTGACTACAAATATAATGTGGAGGTCATGGTGCAAAGGAAACTAGGTGGAAATGACTCTGAATCATCTCTTTAAATGTGGTATAAAAATAAAAAAATGACTTGGATTAGTTTCTTAAATCTTAGAAATGAGAGAACATAAGGCTGACCCCGTTCAAACTGAAGTCGCATTTGAAAAAAAATCAGATCTGTGTCATTCAGACTGTCATTAAAACATCAGATACAGGTCACATAGGGGTGAAAATATCAGATTTGGGTCACTTCAGTATGGAGTAAGAAAGCTGTCAAAAATATTTCGTGCGCATAAAATAAAATAGAAATCCGTGCATATTTGGCTGTAGTTGCGCATAAAATAAATATTTGTAAACTCTCAAATGAGTCCAGTCGTACATAAAATATATTGTGTGTATTTTATCCATCAGAATACGAATTGAAAAATTACGACGTCATGAATTACAATCACGAAATGAAAATTTACGATTACGCTTTCATTCATCAGTACGAATACGAATTCACAGACGAAACTTTACTGTCAAAAATACGTCATCACTTCACAGACATTATTCATCGAGCAGAAGAAACATCGATCAAGATCAAGACTGTGCAGCTCAAGTTTGTAGCAGAGTAAAAACAGAGTAAAAGCACAAGAAGCTACAACAGAACCAACAAGTGGGTTAATTAAAATCTATTGTAAAAATGTCTTGAATTCGGGAACTGAACGCTGCTGTATAATATTGTGTAGAAACACCTCCTTTGAACGGGAAATTGCACCTATATGTTAGAAAACATAGTGGAGCCAGTTGGTGAACATCTGACGTAACGTTCTCCCAGGGCTAATTAACAAATATCAGGTTCTCTGTATGTTTAGATTAAAACATTCACGACTACAGCCACAGCGAGCATCAGCCAGTCTTCACTTCAGCTGCATTTCTCGCATGAAATGCCACCAAAAGTTCCTCGGTCCTGTCCTGGTTACAGACGTCACAGCTAATGAAATGTTACACATTACAGTTTAATGCAGCTTCCAGCATCAATTAATGTTCGTGTTTACAGGCAACACCTTGGTATGTTTACAGTATTTACCGGTAAGTTTAACGTCACCGTGACGTGGGTGGATTTGCTAATTATAACCCATTATAACTCATGTATAACCCATTGTCTGAAATGCAGCTGAGATGAAGACTGACTGATGCTCGCTGTGGCTGTAAATTAACCCACTTGTTGGTCGCTGTTGTAGCTTCTTGTGCTATTACTCTGTTTTAGTGAATTCGTATTCGTACTGATGAAAGCGTAATCGTAAATTTTCATTTCGTGATTGTAATTCATGACGTCGTAATTTTTCAATTCGTATTCTGATGGATAAAATACACACAATGTATTTTATGTACGACTGGACTCATTTGAGAGTTTACAAATATTTATTTTATGCGCAACTACAGCCAAATATGCACGGATTTCTATTTTATGCGCACGAATATTTTTGACAGCTTTCTTACTCCATACTTCAGGCTGCAGTATGAACTTCGTCTCAGGAAATATGGGTAAAGTCTTGCCTATGAGGACACAACAACCTTTTTTTGCCACTACCGTCCCACTGTGGCACCTGGAAGTTCTAGTAATTCTCCTAACCTAACCAGACCCAGTCCCGCTTTGCTTGAGATGTGACGAGATCAGGCTTTGACAAGGAGGTTTTGCCACGTTTACACTTCCTTTATACGATGACGGTCTGAACAGAAGACGCAAAAGTGGCGTCGCGTGTTCATTTTTTATTCTGTGTTTAGACGAGTGTTTTCGGGAGGAAATCATACGGCGACGCAAAAGTGTGTGGAATTCGATTGTGTTTGCATGCCAGGCTGCAAGGTGATGATGTATGTGACGTAAACGTGTACACACAGATATGACCAGAGTTTTGTGTCTTGGGCAGTGTAGACAGAAACACTACAATGGAGCGTATTCAACTTTTCCACTCTGAGGGGCGGTTTCAGATTTTTGTGTTTTTAAGCCCCAAAAACGCCGTCAGCCTCTAGTTCAGGGGTGTCAAACTCATTTCGGTCCGGGGGCCGTTTCCAAACTAATTTGATCCCAAAGGGGCCGGATCAAAAAACTCATGGCATATAAACCCGCAAAGTAGTAATAAGTCCAAATATTTGTGCAGAGAAACGCAAATCTACTACAGAAATCTTTTTTAATTGATGAACTCTTTCTTTTACAAAATATTATAATGAAAAACTTGAAATTTTAAGAAAAATGCAATTTCAACACAATGTTTTAACATTAACGTTTCATTTTTCTTGGAAAATCCTGCACTTGGCTCCACTTTTCTCATGTTGGACATTTTTCTGATGAGGGTGTCATGGTCAACAGTCAAAACGATCGTCCTTTAAGAGCGTTTGGAAAGAGACAAGTCTTCATTTGTGCTGCTCTGGTGGGAGGGGCCACGTACAGAGACGCTGGAGACGCTGCTCTGATAAACACCGCAGAAAATTACCAATATTTTAATAGAAAATATAATTAAAATATTTGAGTAGAAAATCAGCCGAGGGCCAGATTAAAGGTCTTGGAGGGCCGGATCTGGACCCCGGGCCTTATGTTGGACACCCCTGGTCTAAACGAGAGGCACTTCTGATTAAATATATTGTTGTTTTTACCCGCAAGTGTAAACAGGCCCTCATACTTCCCAAATTTTTTGCTTTAATAATGTTCCAACTTTCTTTTTCTTTTGGCTGGTGGCATTTGTCCGTCACAGAGCAACTTATTATTATATTTCATTCTGTTACAAAAGTATCTGCAGAAATCAAATCCGCCAAAACTTCTCTGCGTGTCCAACCAACACTTCCATTAAAGTTTTCACAAATCCCTGAAGGTTTAAAAGCCCGAGCTCGGCCTATGTAAAGTCTGTCTGAAGAAAGTTGTATTTCCATTGTAGATAAGGCAACGGAAAACCCACCAATGCGCCGAAACAACAGAGCGAACCCATTTCAAGCTCCGGCTTTAGTCTCCGAGTCAGACGTACAACCGGCCTCATTCACATTCATCGCGGCCCTCGCATTTGTTTACGTTTGGTGATATAAATATATTTTCTTATTTGAGGCAGAGGGCGCATTTATCGCTCCAGTGACACAGAGCGGCTGACCTTGAGCAGATCTGCACGCCGCTCTCGGACTGCGGGAAGAAAAAAAAAAAAAACTGTATAATGTGTTCTTTTGCCTTGTGCGGTGGGTTTATCTGGACTCTGGTGTGGTTTGAACTCTCTCCTCTCGGCCGCGAGCGCTCCGTATCACGTTCAGAAACATCTCCCGTGACCTCTGACCCCGGCCCACGCTGCAGGCGACCGTATTTGATCTACTGGAGAAGTTTTATTATTGCGGTTTATATATTTGAGTAGACGCTGTTTGAAGAAGTGGTACGTTGTCTTTTAAGGGGCTTATGCATCGATTTAACTTTTTATTTCACATACAAAGATAATTTAGTCCATATTTAGAAGAGCAAACAAGAAAATGCCTCCTTAAATTTCATTAACGGGGCCATTTTACACGATTTTCTGATCTGTTTTGTTGTTTCCTCATCATAAACAAACCTGGAGTTGTGTTTTGTTTCATTCAAACATATTTAACACACAGATTGAGTTCTTCTTTCTGTTCAACCATGTCATGTCCATCTCCTTAAAGCTTCACTAGAATCATTTGGAAAATTTCAGACCTGGAACTGCCAATTTCTACCGAAAAAAAAAGGTAAAAGGAGTTTTTGAAAACTATTGCTTCATGACATCACAAGGTGGAACAGAGTATTTTGAGCTTTAGAGATGTAGACATATTAATAAATAAAGGTTATTCAAAACTGTGAATGAAACAAAACACAACACTGTGTTTCTGAGGAGGTAGTAGCATTGTAACCAGTGTTGGAGTAACGTGTTATAAAAGTAACGAATTACTGTAACGTGTTGCTTTTTGCTGTAATGCAGTAATGTGGCATTACAGGGAAAAAATGATAATATTTTACTCAGTACAAATGTGACTATCGCGCGTTACAATTCTTTTTTAAACCTGGATTGAAGTGGTGGGTTTTTCTTCATACAAATTCTGAAAAAAGTACCACGATATCAGCAGCGGTGAAACGCTGGAGACGCGCCCATGTAGACCGTCGGGTGACCGCGGGCGAAAGGACCGGCGCAGAACTCCAAACTCCACGGGGCGAAACGCAGCTGACGATCGCGCCTTGCAGACATCCTGTTCCACAGACTCGGGGTTCTTTCAGGGGCAGAATGAGTTTCCAAGTTCTAGTCCAAGATTAGTCCTGGTTTAGTCCTGGTTCAGTCCTTATTTAGACCTGGTTTAGACCTGTGTCAGTTCTGGTTTAGACCTGATTCAGTCCTAGTTTAGTCCTGGTTCAGACCTAGTTTACACCTGGTTTAGTCCTTGGTTCAGTCCTGGTTTAGTCCTGGTTTAGACCTAGTTTAGTCCTGGTTTAGTCCTTGGTTCAGTCCTGGTTTAGTCCTGGTTTAGACCTAGTTTAGTTCTGGTTTAGTCCTGGTTCAGTCCTGGTTCAGTCCTGGTTTAGTCCTTGGTTCAGTCCTGGTTTAGACCTGGTTTAGACCTAGTTTAGTCCTGGTTTAGTCCTTGGTTCAGTCCTGGTTTAGTCCTGGTTTAGACCTAGTTTAGTTCTGGTTTAGTCCTGGTTCAGTCCTGGTTCAGTCTTGGTTTAGTCCTTGGTTCAGTCCTGGTTTAGACCTGGTTTAGACCTAGTTTAGTCCTGGTTTAGTCCTTGGTTCAGTCCTGGTTTAGTCCTGGTTTAGACCTAGTTTAGTCCTGGTTTAGTCCTTGGTTCAGTCCTGGTTTAGTCCTGGTTTAGACCTAGTTTAGTCCTGGATTGGTCCTCGGTTTAGTCCTGGTTTAGTCCTCGGTTTCAGTCCTCGGTTCAGTCCTGGTTTAATCCTGGTTCAGTCCTGGTTTAATCCTGGTTCAGTCCTGGTTCAGACCTGGTTTAGTCCTGGTTTACTCCATATACGGCGCAAAAGTTCAGCATCTTCCGTTATTTTGTTGAGAGTAACTTGAAGTGCTGTAATAGTCGTGTAATGTCTTACATTTTAAATACAGTATATAATATTGTAATGTAACTAATGACTTTGAAATGACAGTAACGAGTCATAAATAACACATTACAGTCTTAAAGTATGTTTTAAAGAGTCATATTATATAATTTAAGGGACACTCTGTAACCTTTATCATGGCTGACTAGTAGGAGTGTAACGACGTTGGTGATATCACGATATTGTCGTAGTAAAATTGCCACGATATCATTGTGGTTTCATCACGATATTAAACTCCGTCTTTAGGCAAAAATAAGAATTTTCAGTCCGCTTCTGTGGCCTATAGCACAGTAAACTACATGGACCATAATCCTTTGCGGCCGCGTCATCGGGCTGTGTGTCTGTTGTGGATGATTTAAGTCTGAGGTCTAGAAGCATTTAGAGCTCAGCAATTAGGTGTTTCATTCCTAAAAATACCTAAAAATCATGCATTCTTGAGAGCGAGAGCATCTCTTGTTGGATCTGTTGGTGTCACCCGCTCGTTTCCATGGAGATTACATCCCAGGTAAAGCAATAAGATCTCCATGGAGACCAGCGGGTAAGAAAAGTTACACAGTGCAACTTTAATCATTCTGAAACAACTTCCACAGACATTCTTAGACAATAAAAACACAAAACCAAACTATGTGAATACACAACTCTACTATCAATATTTGCACTTTAATTTGACTTTTGATCCGAGTTCCTGCGTCTGAATGTGAGTAAGATCTGCCTGTTCGACCCGCGACCTGTGACGCCCCGGTGTTTAGAATACAATAAGAATAAAACAAACTGAAGAAAATGAGAGAAAATGAGAATGCAAAGTGTGGGTGGTTGATTGTCAGCAGAAGTTTTAAATGTCACTGTGGCTTATGGAACTTTAAGTATTTATGGTTATGTAACAAGGTGAAAATCTGCTGCCATTTGGATTAAACAAAGCAAAGAACTTCCCTGATACTGGTCTTGGACGCAGCTGTTGTGCCATTGGGCAAGACAGTTCAAGGTGTAGTGTGTGACTTATATTGTGATGATGATGAGATGATGGGACGAGATGAGAGTTAGAGTTATTATGTTGCCTTGAACGTTCCACAGTTTAACATTATCTATGGTTACAAATTATGTTACTGTAAAGAATAAACTGATTACCTTAAATGTTAAAATGATTTAAAGTGGACTGTGAATCCAAATCTGATTTTATAAGTAATTCCTCAGTGTTGTGTGTACAATCCTTCAGTCGTCCAGGTAGAATCAATGGCAAAAGAAGAAATTAAATTTGTCAACTGGACTAGGGATGGGCATTCAATGAAATTTTCTTAATTTAACGATCGATTATCGATTAATCATTAATGTTTTTATATTAAAATGATCATCATTATTATTACTATCTGCACTTCTAATCTGCATAAATAAATTCAACTTTACGACATATAAACTGACGACTCTAGAGCCACATCAGCCCGTTTGACATTATAATGTGTTTAATTCAGTTTTGTGCAACTGTCACAGAAACGAAACTTAAAACCACATCGCTAATTTGCATAAACTAAGTGAAGATAAAACTACAGCTCTTCTGTCGCTGATGTGGTTCAATTTCTGTTGGATTAAAAGACATGACTCAGGTGAATACAGGTTAGTGTGACCAGATTTGTGTTTGTCAAAACCAGGACACCGTACGGGGGGAGGGAGGTGGGGACTCGTCATCCGACATTGCGCGACTCTCACCTGGTAAAACTTTTTCCCACTGGACACAGAAACATATGTGCTGCTTTATACACTGTGCACATGGACTCACACTTGTCCTGAACACAACAGAAAGCCTGGAATTTCTTGTACAAATCATCATTAAATACACATTTGCACTTCTGTATGTTGCAGACTGACCGAATGTTTGTGTCTCGCTCCTTCTGATGCAGAGACACATGTACACACCTGTTTGGTCACACTACGCTACACACAGCAACCTACATTCGGTTTGTCGATTAAAATGAACGTAATCGATGAAATTCTTAATTATCAATTATCGATTAAATTATTATAATAAACTGGACAAATTATTAATTATTTTGGTCAAAAACATTTCGCAGATCGACTTCCGCTTCCGGTCGCCTGGAGTAAGCAGCGCCAAGGACCAGCTCCGAGCTCAAATCATTATTATCTGATTTCCCAGCTGTTCTTTTAAATACATATAAGGTACTGAAGATGGATACTAGAAAGGGAAAGCGATAATACGCAGACGACCGTAGATGTGGAGCCGCACGCCTCCTCCTCCGGGAATAAAGACGAAACTGCTAAAGTTAGTGCTAACAGTGCCGATCTCACTACGAATGCTGCGCGCGGAGCTGCAAAAACAATTCGAGACAGACAGAGAAAGAGCGAAAGGTGACATTAAAGCTGAAATAGAGTCACACTGTAAAGAAATACGTGATGACATAGCTGCTTTGCCACGCCAAACCAAGACGGACATTGAGAAAACCCGGGGTGAGCTTACGGATCGGGTAGAAAGCCGCAGACAGAATATGGGAGTTAAGGAGGATGCGGAAGCAAACAACACAACCAACTTTGTGGCCCGGTTTCTAGCGAAGGTGCTTGGAGAAGAAAACTTTGAGCGCACCATCGTGGTTGATCGAGCCCACAGAGGCAGACCGCAGAAAAATAGTTCGCAGATCATCCAAGCTGCTTCTTCAGTTCTGGTCAGACGACTGGTGGACACGGCCTTATATCTGTCTGAAGGGAGGAGCTAACTACACTGAAACTACTCTGAAACTAACACAACTACTTGTTTATAGTCCATGTATTAGCAGAACCCCTCAGCTCACTAGGCCGAGCCAACTAACAGAAATTGAAAACAAGTAGTGTGTTCGTTTGTGGTAGTTTTCAAGTTAACAGCTCCTTTTACCTTTACTTCAGGAGAGGTTGGTGAATGTTTATGGAGTTTAAAAACACGGTGTAGCACAGTGTATGTCTTCTTACCTATTTTAAATTCTCTGGTTCTTTTTAAAAACAGTACAGTAAAGTGTATTTACCTTGTTGACAGCTGCTGCTGCTCATGTTGGACTGACCACGCCTCCCGTCGCCCGATGGTCATCAGGGAGACTCACCAGAACTCAAAAAAAAAAAAAAAAAAAAAAGCAGAGCAGGAAAACCTAAAATCCACCATATCAGAGCACCTTAAAAGAAATACCCACATTCTGGATCTGGACGGGGCTCGGGTCATTGGATCGGAAAACAACAAGTTCAAACGCTGGATCAGGGAGGTCACTGAAATCAGGAAACAAGGCACGGACACCATTAACTGTGATGACGGAGCGTTCCTCCTTTCACACACCTGGAACCTGGCGACAAGAGGCGTGGTCAGTCTGAGCGACCTGCCCATGGATCTCTTAAAATAACTGGAGGGTGTTGCTGCTTGTAGCTGCCTCCAGTTGACGTAGTGGCCAGTCACCGGAACGACAGCGAAAAAACCCCATGGGCCGAGAGAAGATTTTTCTCATAGAGGTAATGTAATCACAAACTGCTCATGTTCGGCTGACAGGGACCTACAACTTTCAAAAATGTCGGATTTTGTGGTGATTTTTACCTATTTTCAGCTCAAAATCCTTCATTTGTCTTAATAAACGCTTTATAGTCGTTCGCTTCGGCTCCGCTCTAGTTCCTCTCGCTCTGATTGGTCAAAGCGATCACGTGATACACGAGCCTGTGCATTTGCGTGTGCCTGCGGGAGAAAAGAGCACTATTGCTTAGTCGGCCCACAGCCACCGGAAGTGCCTCGCCGGGCTAAAGGCGAATCTGGGATCATGCTCCATTGAGCTCAGCCCGTTGAATTGAATGGGTGGCCATTTTGAAACCCTGGGGCTTGTACTTGCCAAGTCCATCAGGCTGACCACAACTACAAGAAGCAACAACACTAGGGACAGTTCTGAAGATGGCTCACAGCTGCAACCGAAACATGTCTACAAGGTGAAGTAGACTTTACTATCTTCAAAAACGAAGCCAAGAAGTTAAAAACAAACCTGGCAAACCTGAACTCTTAAAGCCCTGTGTATGTTTCTGATGGGGGATATTCAACATGTTTGGAAGAGTCACATAATGCACCTTTAAATGTCTCTTTTACTCTTTTTAAACTCTTATAAACGAGAGAAAGATCGCGAGCAGAGTAACATATCGCTTGAGTCGACCACACTTCTCTGTTTCATCCATTTGACATGAAGACAAAACTAGTATCTTGCAGACTTTCCACTGGAGGATTTCTTGGAGTTGGCTCCGCGTTGGCAGCGAGCGAGTCCAAATGGCACCGACGGGTCTTGGAGCGGGATCAGACTCGGGCCCAGAGGTTGGCGCTGACGACAGATAATAACCCGTCTTTAAGCTTTAATTGGCCCAAAGATGTTGTGAGTGATTTGTGCCCACTCCCTCCCCTCTCCGGCTCTGCTCCCTGCTCTTTCCACGCGACACGAGCACCTCCGCAGCTGCTAATGGAACGCTGAAACGACGCCCTCGCCACGCCGTCGTAACAAACAGCTCAGCACGCCGCCGTCATCAAGCTGGCATTTGCGCTTGTCCTCGGGGGATTGGACCGGCCGCCCCTTCGTAATGGGGTGCCGGGCCAGGTGCAGGATGGGGAAGCGCCACAGCGGGATCTCTAATGTGTAAATACATCAAGCGCTGGGAGTGAGCGCAGGCCTCATCTGTCTGAAGGCTGGTCTCATGTGATAAACATAGACGTGCGTTAAAGAGGTTACATCACGCAAAAATGACTCTTGAGAGATTTAAGACGTGTTATAATGTTGTTACCTCATCAAAAACAGACCTGGAGTTGTGTTTTGTTTCATTTATTGTTGAGTAATTCTTTATTATTAGTCTGTTTACATCTCCAAAGCTCAGTTAACAGCTCCTTTTAACTTTAGTTCAGTAGTGATTGATATTAAGGCTGCGTTGCAAACCCATGGACCCAAAGCAAAACAGTGTGACCCAGGACACATTTTGAAAGCCTCCAGTCAATTTCATTTCTCTGCCTAGTCAGGAATCGGAATACACTAGACCAGGGTGTCAAACTCATTTTGGTCCGGGGGCCGTATCCAAACTTTTGATCCCAAAGGGGCCGGATCAGAAAACTCATGACATATAAACCCCAAAAATAACAATAAGTTCAAATATTGTGCAGAGAAACGCAAATCTATTACAGAAATCTTTTTAATTAATGAACTGTATGTATGATGTATTGGTACTTCCGTAAAATAGGAATAAGCTCGTTTTTGTTGTAAAATCCTGCACTCGGCTCCACTGTTTCACATGTTGGAACATTTTTCTGATAGGTGTCACGGTCAACAGTCAAAACGATCGTCCTTTAAGAGCTTTTGGAAAGAGAACAAGTCTTCATTTGTGCTGCTCTGGTGGGGGGCCACTACAGAGACGCTGGAGACGCTGCTCTGATAACACCACAGAAAATTAACAAAGATTTTAATAAAAAATATAATTAAAATATTTGAGTAGAAAATCTGCCGAGGGCCAGATTAAAGGTCTTGCCGGAGGGCCGCATGTTTGACACCTGTGCACTCGACGGTAAAATGCCAGAAGTGCAAGTTTGGGCACCAGCCAATCAGCGAAGAGACATACGTTCTGTGTGTCAACGATTCCAGAGATCGAGGATTTAAAGCCGGAATAAAGAGAATGTTTGGTGAATTTTATCAAGGGCAAAGATGTTATTGTCCTTTTGGGAAAAGCTTAATATAGATCAGGAATTAGAATACACTAGATGATTTGCAAGAACCCCAGAAGTTGTAGACCGTGCACTGGCCAATCAGTGAAGAGCTGTGAAACCATGACGTCAAACTCAAGCGTCTGTCTGGGTCCATTTTGTGGAACAGCACAACAGTAAACAAAGTGGTCGAGATGGACGTAGACGAAGACGGACATTCTATGTTGGCAACGATTCCAAAGATCGAGGATTTAAAGCCGGAACAAAGAGAATGTTTGGTGAATTTTATCAAGGGGAAAGACGTTATTGTCCTTCTTCCTACGGGATTTGGGAAAAGCTTAATATACCAGTTAGCCCCGTTAGTGGAGCATTTCATACTTTACGACCAAATAGAAGCGACTGGTTAAATGATAAAAAGTACCCATCTACTGTTGAGCGAACTAATTCTAATGCTGTGATGTCAGGCTAGACACAAATGCACCATAGGTCAAATTTTTGGTTTAATAAATAAATAAATTTAAGGTACCATATTTTTCAAACTACAAGTCGCTCTGTAGTATAAATCGCACCAGACAAAAAAAATTTAATGAAGAAGAATAAAACACATATAAGTCGCACCTTTTGGGGGCAATTCATGTTATAAAATCAGAGACCAGGAACTGACATTTCATCATTCATTCAAGTTCTCGTAATAAGAATAGAAGAGAGAAGAACAGACTGTTAACGTCACATATGAACAGTTCTTCAGATAAACTATAACATAAACAACAGAACAGAACAAGTGTAACAAACTCTCCATCTCACTCCAAATCACTAAATCCATTCAATTCTTCATCCTCGGTGTCACTTCTGAGCAACTCCACGACCTCCGGAGGTAAACAGAGCGACGCTTCCTCTTCTGTGTCGCTGTCGTCAGACTCAGCATCAGTTCCAGTTAGAATTATTCTGGTCTTTCTGAATCCCGACAGGATGGTTTCGGTGTCAATGAAGTCCAGGCTTTGTCCATCCGTCCAGTGACTTCAGGAAAGTTTCATGGTGTCCTCCCGGTTCCCGTGAAGCTTTCCCGCCAAACTTTCTTTCTGCTGCTCAATTACCCTTTTCGGCTGAATATTTTACTACTTGCAGCAGGACAGAGGCTCTTTCTGCAGGAGTCATGCGTAGTAGAGCCAAGTGACAGTGGTACAGGAGGAACAGGAGCAGCAGATACTGGCACACAAAACTAGAGCGCCCTCTTGAGGCTGTCAGTGTGAACTATTTAATATATAAGTCGCAGGAAACACCCAAACCATGAAAAAAGTGCAACTTATAGTCCAAAAAATACGGTAGTCCTGAACCAAGACCTTAGATCTGGCCTGTAACTTGACCCTGTTTGCTCTACTTTCTCGTCAACATGCAGATGGATTATGTTTTATTCATACTGTGGAACATCGCAGGCCGAGATTTACCTTGTCCGTGGAGACTCCTCTCGTTCCATAATGTACCTTTAACATAAAAGAAGACAATTATTCAAACACAGATTGTTCTTGTCACCTGCAGCTCTTTTCTTCTCAGTATAGAACATCTTAGAGTTTTTCTGCAGCTTCACTTGATCAGATTCCTCTCAGAAGCCCTTGAAAACTCCGGGCTTTTTGAGGGTTTGGCTCCGACTAAAATGACGTCCTGACACATGGACAGTGTGATAAATAATGTATCAGAGGCCGGGGTGTGAGGCTCTTCAAACGTAACCCGCTCCATCTTTAAACCTGATTCCTGCGCGCTCAGGTACAGTCTGATGCAACAGTTAGCGCCGGCTTGGCTCATGTTCTAACTCTGACTCTACGGCTCAAAACAGTGAGGAGTTTGAGAGAAAAGAGTGAGTGGACTGACAGAAAAGAGGAACATATACCAAGATTATGAGGTTAAGTGATAATAATTCATGCAGGTTACAATAAAAACGCAAGTACTAAAACACGGAGGTGGAGCTAAACAATAAATCCACTTTTTTAAACAGCATTATCTACTGATTCTAGTCATTTTTGCAAACTGTGGACATTTTCAGAGTTCAGTACATTTGCAGAAGTGTGTTCTGGCTCCAGTGACCTCAGCTATTTTCTCTGCAAACTTTGTGTTTAATTCTAATGTGACAAATAGTAAAAATCAAAATATCTTATCTACCTGACTCTGGGTGTAACGGTACTAGAGATGCGCGGATTGCGGTTACAACCGCGGTATCTGCGGGTCGGGCGGATGACGTGACGAAAAATTATATTTTAATTAAATTCGGGCGGGTGGCGGTTTAACTACTTAAAAAAAAAAAAAAAAAAAAAAAAAAAAAAAGTTCTTGTTAGTATTGTTACCTACATCTGAAAAGACGAGTGTCATTGTCTGTGCTTGTAGTATGAAGTGTTCGTCATGTCCTTAATTAGCCCATTTGACCTCGTTTTTATGTTCTGAAGGTTCAGGTTGTGTCGGGTTATTGACGCCTAAGGTTTACGAGGCACATATTATATACAGTTTATTTTATTATTTCTAATTTATTTCAGCTGTTTGCCAACACGTAAGTGGCTATAGGGCCATATTTATTTAGTTATGCATTTTTTTTTCTTGCCTATTTCAATTGGAATATAAAGAGGGCATTGCCTGATTTCAATAAAGGTTCATCTGGATGAGATGATCTGTCTGTTTTGTTTCGATATCAGTTATATTTTAAAACACGCAGACATTATAGCGTAAACTGCCACTCGGGGGATTTAAAACTTAAAGAAAGACCGATGGAGTGAGGCTATGACTTTGAAATAACATCGGGCAATGGCAGAATGTTCAGAATGTAACAACATCCAACACGAAGGCAAGAAGGTTCAAAAATAGCCTCGTCGGAAAACGTTGTCAGTTAATTAGCTGCGCAAGAAAACCAAGTAAGTCTGGGGTTGTTACGGACAATTAAGAATGTGAACATACACGCTGAGCGAATTTTGGAATGAATGAGCTATAGAGTTTGCATTTTTATCGAGGCTCCTTAGTTTGTTTGCTGTATGATTGTTCTAAAATCTAAAATCAATCGGCGGATGGCGGGCGGGTGCGGTTTTGAAAACCTTCGGTGCAAAATGGACAGCGGGCAGATGATGAGTTTTGTGTCGCGGTTGCGGATGAAAAAATAGCCCATCCGCGCATCTCTAAACGGTACACAAAAGTCACGGTTTGGTACGTACAAAATGCATAATCATTTGCTTGTTGATTATGTGTTTTGTTATTTGTTTGTTTGTTTGTTTGTTTTTTTTAATGAAGAATTTGTTTTAACATCATGCAAACAGGAAAATAAAATAAATGCAAAGTGCTGCGTGGTAATACTAACTTAATGTTGTAGAAGTTTTCAGATTGTCCAAGAAAGGGTGGAACTAAAAGGCTGGAGACCAACTGGACGTCTTAAGCAGGAGACGTTTATTTATCATCAATAATACGGCCCAGGGGAACTTGAAAAGTCAACATAGTATGATTCCAAAACGTGAACGTAGTGTGATCTTTGAGTGTTCAAGCCCCTTTGACTCTGCTTCAAAGGAGGAGGTTTGTAAAGCAAATGTGGTGAGACTCTGAAGACCAGTAGGCACCAGTTAGACAACAATATGCCACAATTTAGAGAATAGTGCCAGTGGTCTGTCAAGGGAAGATCATGGTGTAAATTTTTCTTACAATTAAGTTTTACTCAGTCTTCATAGTTTTGGCCAGAAAAAAACAACTTGTCCACATTGTCTTCAGTAAGTTCAGATCTGCTGGCAGGTACAATGTTCCCAGTGGCTGAAAATAAGATTTTGCTAGAGACAAACGTCGTGGGTGTGGGGGTGAGGGCGAAGATTCCGTGCCAGTAAAAGATGAAAGTGAGGACTGGGATGCGACGACCATAGTTTTATGAGGATTCACGTGGTTCAGAGGGAAATAGTCAAGGCGGTGGACAATTGTTGTCAAGGTGGCCGCCCTAACTATAAAGCGCTGTGGGAGACACTGCCCCAATCACGGATGAGTTCCTTCGTGAATATTAAAGAACCAAGTCTTCCATGTAGCTGTACATGTAACGGTGGAATGTAAACACACACAAATTGTGCAAACTCACTCGTGCACAGCCCTGCACCGAACCGAACGTCCCGCACCAAAAGAGTTCTGCACGAATACATGAACCGTTACACCTCTGTACCTGATATGTTTGGACGGTAGAACTTCCTCCTTCGTCCGGTGTCTCTGTGACATGTTTCTTTTGAGCTGTTGTTCCGAGGTGTGGTCAGTTTGACGGATTTGGCAAATTTATCTGACTGACCATCATGTGGAGCGTCTCTGGAGAAGTGAGTCCGATGTGAGAGCCGAAGTAAACGCCCCCTCATCGTTGCTGATGGTTCACCCGCTTTCTGATTTCAACAGCCTCTCGTATTCATCTTTTGTATTTGAGCTCCTCTGTTCCAACTATTCTCCAACAATCCTCTGTTCCTATTAGGCTCTTTTCACACTTACATCACAAACCAGGAAGACGTTTGGAAACATGCAATAACGACTTACGGCGTAGTTCCCGACAGAATCCTCCACCCGACGAGTACGGGCAAATAGTTGCTGAAATGGGCGGGTTTTAACGTTCTGGAATTTTACAGGCGAGGAGTAATTACACACGCACGGGTCAGGACTAAAGCAGGACTAAAACAGGACTAATCTTAGATTTAAAAGAGAGAGAACCCTGAGCCCGTGGTGTCCTGTGTCGCGTAGTCTGCACCAGTCCTTTCGCCTGCGGTCACTCGACGGACTACGCGGGCGCACCTCCGAGCCCATCCCGGCAGTAAGTCCTGGTTCAGTTCTGGTTTAGTCCTGGTTCAGTCCGTGGCGTGTTTCCTCTGCTCAGTAAATAAAGCCTGTGAAGTGATGACAGTCGAGTCGCAACTGTGAATTCGTGTTCGTACTGAAGAAAGTTTCATTTCATTTCGTGATTGTAATTCTTGAAGTTGTAACTTTTCAATTCGTATTCTGATAAATGCTTCAGTTCGAATCCATTTAATTTGTGTGTGTTTTATCACGGGCACAGGTGGATAAAAGCTGGCGGGTTTAACTTTGATATAATCACGGGTTAACGGGCGTGTGCGGTGCTGTACTGGGCGGGTGCGGGTCTCCAAAAATGGACCCGTGCAGGACTTTGCTTCCCGACACTGGGCTCGCCAACCAAATGTGATAAAACCCACAGAAGTAAATGTGATCAGCTGTAAAATAAAGACATTTACATCTACAGTCTGACGTAATAATAGATTTTCTTTGGGTGTTTTGTGGAGTGGGTAAAACTGTTTTTAGTGTCAGGATTTGGCTCAGTAAGAAATAAGGTCCTATGTCCAAAATTCCAGACCATCTCTTTAACATCACGTTATCATTCGACTAGTTCGGTGTAATAAAACTGCTCATAATGAGGGTGGATAAGGTCATGTGAATAAAAAGTGCTGTTTGTTTGGTCAGATTTTGGTTTATCGCGAACAATCGTAAACTTGCTGAGTCGCTCCTCACAATAATCGTAACAAAAGCATTAGATTTGGTGACGTGCTGATAAATGAAGGCCTGATTGCGGCGCCTGGATCCAGCTCTTGTGCTCCTGTAATTCATCACTTGTGTTGTGACTGCTCAGATCCATTAGAAAAAAGTGCAATGTTTTATTTGTGGATATTGTCACTCAGACTGACGAGGCGTTCCTGTCCTGTCAACGTCTAAAAGCCACAACTCTGCTGGACTCTGCCGCCGAGCTCCAACCGGCTGCAAAGGTGACCGCACAGAGAGAGAGAAGAGAGAGGAGAGGGAGGAGGAGAGGGAGGAGAGGAGGGAGGAGGAGAGAGGAGAAAAGAGAGGGAGAAAGACCGAGAGAGAGAGCGAAGCGGGAGAGAAATGGAAGACAGGGAAAAGGAGACAGTCAGAGGAAAGGAAGGAGAGAGAAGGAGCAAGAGAGAGAGAGAGAGGAAAAGAAGGAGAGGGAGAAAGGATAGGAAGGAGAAGGAGAGACAGAAAAGGAAGAGAGGGAGAAAGAGCAAGAGAGAAATGGAAAATAAGGAGATGGAGAAGATGTGAGAGCGAGAGGAAAGGAAGGAGAGGGAAAAGGAGCAAGAGGGAGAGGAAAGGACAGAGCAGGAGAAAGAGAGAAGGAAGAGAGGGAGAAGGAGAGAAAGAGAGAAAGAACGAGAGAGGAAAGGAAGGAGACAGAGAAGTAGTGAGTGAGAAAGAAGGAGAGGAGTCAGGAGCAGGAGAGAGAAGGAGCAAGAGAGAGAGAGAGGAAAAGAAGGAGAGGGAGAGAGAGATAAGGAAGAGGGGGAGAAAGAGCAAGAGAGAAATGGAAAATAAGGAGATGGAGAAGATGTGAGAGCGAGAGGAAAGGAAGGAGATGGAGAAAGAGGAGAAAGAGAGAGAGAGAGTGGAAAGGAAGGAGCGGGGAAGGTTAGAGAGAGAGGAAAGGAAGGAGAGGGAGTGAGAGAGAGATGGACAAAATGGAGAGCTAGAAAGCGCGAGAGAGAGAAAGAGAAAAGAAAGGAGATGGAGAAGGAGCGAGAGAAAAAGAGAGAGGAAAGGAAGGAGAGGGAAAAGGAGCAAGAGGGAGAGGAAAGGACGGAGCAGGAGAAAGAGAGAAGGAAGAGAGGGAGAAGGAGAGAAAGAACGAGAGAGGAAAGGAAGGAGAGAGAGAAGTAGTGAGTGAGAAAGAAGGAGAGGAGTCAGGAGCAGGAGAGAGAAGGAGCAAGAGAGAGAGAGAGGAAAAGAAGGAGAGGGAGAGAGAGATAAGGAAGAGGGGGAGAAAGAGCAAGAGAGAAATGGAAAATAAGGAGATGGAGAAGATGTGAGAGCGAGAGGAAAGGAAGGAGATGGAGAAAGAGGAGAAAGAGAGAGAGAGTGGAAAGGAAGGAGCGGGGAAGAGCGAAAAGGAAGAGAGGGAGAAGGATAGAGAGAGAGGAAAGGAAGGAGAGGGAGTGAGAGAGAGATGGACAAAATGGAGAGCTAGAAAGCGCGAGAGAGAGAAAGAGAAAAGAAAGGAGATGGAGAAGGAGCGAGAGAAAAAGAGAGAGGAAAGGAAGGAGAGGGAAAAGGAGCAAGAGGGAGAGGAAAGGACGGAGCAGGAGAAAGAGAGAAGGAAGAGAGGGAGAAGGAGAGAAAGAGAGAAAGAACGAGAGAGGAAAGGAAGGAGAGAGAGAAGTAGTGAGTGAGAAAGAAGGAGAGGAGTCATTCTGGACAGTTAAGCTGTAAT
Organism: Boleophthalmus pectinirostris; assembly: GCF_026225935.1. Taxonomy (NCBI): domain Eukaryota; kingdom Metazoa; phylum Chordata; class Actinopteri; order Gobiiformes; family Gobiidae; genus Boleophthalmus; species Boleophthalmus pectinirostris. The sequence continues at coordinate 36,631,392 of NW_026571447.1, forward strand.
GAGGAGGACAGTGGAGTTATTTGGATTAAGCGTTGTTCTTTCTGTACAAACTCTTGTGATCACATCTCACATGAATGTTTGATCTGGTCAGCTGGGCTCAAGCCCTCAGACCGTAAACCGAGGAGAAAACCAGGTGCCACAGTGAGGGAGCAGCGGCTCTAGAGCAAACTGTTGTTGTGTCCTTAGGCAAGACACTTCACACACATTGCCTAGTGTGAAAAAGGTGTGTTATTGTTGGTGGAGTTTGGAGAGGACAACGGTGCTGATTGGCAGCCCCACTTCCATTAGTCTGTCCCAGGGCAGCTGTGGCACTGAGAACGGAATGAATGAAAAATGCTTGAAATTGACTGAAGTGACTCTGAGGACCTGTTTCCATGTGAACACTTGTGGGTAAAAACAATCAATATTTTATCGGAATTACCTTTCGTTTAGAATCTAAACGAAAGCCCCAAAAATTCAGCCACCGTCTAAACTTTAGACGGTGGCTGCGTTTTTGAGGCTTAAAAACGCAAAAATCTGAAGCCACCCTCCAGAGTGTAAACGTTGAACACACTCCGCCGTAGTGTTTCTGTTTACACTGCCCAAGACGCAAAACTCTGGTCAGATCTGCTCACGAAGAATCATTTTAAGACCAACTCTGAAGCTTTGTGGAGTTCATGAGTGGGTTTGAACTGAAACTACTCAGATTTACTCAAACTAGATTAGTATCTGAATTAATATGAATTTCGGACTTCCGGTCATCGTGCAGTGCATGCTGGGAAGAATTTTCAGAAAAAGTGAGCATCAAACCACCATGCTTGATTTCCTAGTGGGATGCGTTTATTGACAAAGTCGATCTTTTCAAGTCTTTTGAACCATGTCGCTTTTGTTTCTGGTTCTGATATTGTCATATTTTAGTTATGGGATTTCTTAGGCAGCCAAAGGTTTTCTTTTTGGTCCTTCCTGTGGATCAGTCCTGCCCATCACCTTCACCTTTCACTATTTTTCAATTCCGTTGGGAAGAGAAACAGTTTGAACGGAGGTTTGCATTCACACACATCTGATTCCCTATTTCATTTATGGAGTTTGAAAACTTCCGAAGCCCGTTTCTCGAGCCGTTTTCCACTGTTAGAACATCCAACATCCACACAATTACGATGTCCGAATCCCAAAACTAAAATATGACAATATCAGAACCAGAAACAAAAGCGACATGGTTCAAAAGACTTGAAAAGATCGACTTTGACAACAGACGCATCCCACTGGGAAATCAAACACGGTGGTTTGATGCTCACTTTTTCGGAAAATCCTTCCCAGTATGGATTGCGCAATGACCGGACGTCTGAAATTCGTGATGCATGTATTCAAGTCATTTTAACATGTTGACGTCACATACATCACCACCAAGCGTCACCACATTCATACCCAATCCAATTCCACACACTTTTGCGTCACCTTATGCACAGATTTCCTTCTGAAAACGCTCGTCTAAACACGGAATAAAAAGTGAAGACACAGCACCACTTTTGCGTCTTCTGTTCAGACCGTCAGTGTCTGGATGGAATGAGTGTGGAGGAGTGTGAATTTGCATGTTCTCCTGTGACTGTGAAGCCGTCTCCAGGAAAAAGGCCAGGACTCCTCAGAAAAGAAAGCTTCAGACTCTCAGTGGGACGGAGAAACCTAAATGCATTTCGGTAAAGCATAAATAGTTTTTCGCAGCAGAGGTGGAGGACAGACGCTAGGAGAGTCTGGGAGAAAAGACGTAATGGATGTTTTGGAGAAATGCAACATTAAAACATCGATATTCGGTCTATAAAATGAGGCCATATCATCAGATGGATTACCAAAATAAGATCTGATTTAAGTCTGGTCTTTCCTTGGCGCCCGTCCTGGCTTTGGGCCTGGCTGCTCCTGGATCACTCCTCTCCTCGCCGCAGATGTGACGGATCCTCTTTCTCGCTCCAGCAGTTTTATTATGCTGATGAGCAGTGCCTCCTAATGGAAAAGCCATTAGAGTAAATATATGCAAATAAAATGCCCCATTCTTCCGTGTGTTTGTGGCCCAAGGCTCAGATAAAGAGCTCTAATGTTTTCACACAGACTATTACTGCTCAGCACAAACAGGTTCAGGAGGTGTCTGAGAGAAACTTTCAAACTCAGCGTCGTCTCAACTTCTGATGGCTCTGCTCAAATGTCTGCGTCTTTAGCGCGGGTCAACACACAGGTCCTGCCGTCTGGAGACAAACTCACATTTTACTTTATCTTATTATTATGGCCTTTAGATATATTTATCGGTATATGTGACGGCAGATTTTTCACAAATATTGCTATTGGTCCAGGATTGAAACTTTATCAGACATTTGACACCAAGATTATTTTCTGTACAGTTTCTATGTGTCCCTGTCAATCATCTGGAATTTAGTGCTCATCTTAAACATAATGGAAAGCTACAGTGTCACGTAGATGAAGAAAACTGGGCCATTTTCTCATTTTTCCTTGAACAGAGCCCAACAGAAGTTGTAATCACATCTTTCCGAACGTCTTCCTGGTTTGTGATGTGAGCGTGAATAGAACCTTTTGGTCCTAAAGGAGCAGAGGAGCAAAAATACCAAAAATGTCTTAGACTTAAATAAACATTATTGATCTACAAATGAAATTGTTTAAAATTTGTTTTAAAATGTTGAAAATGTTCTCATGGAGACGTATAAGTTTAAGACACGTGGAACGTTCAAGGGAAACACTGACACATCAGCAGGTGGCGCATCCTCCACCAGTATAATTATAACACCAAGTAAATTCTGTTCGTTCTACACAGTCCATGTTCCCGTTTGTCCTCAAAGACTGAGAAGATTTCTTACCTTAAGAAACTTGGAACTTTTCATGTGGATGGTTCATCATCTGTTCTTCTCCATGTTGTTGATGTTGTTGCTTTGTTCCACAATCTGACATAAAAATTGTTTGTCTGTCTTACATTTACTTAATTACTTTTACTGCTCAAAAACACCTCGACCACACTGGCTTATGTGGTTTGTCAAAGTCTGATCCCATCAGATCTCAGAAGTTCAGCAGGACCGGCCCTGGTCAGGACTTGGATGAGAGACACTGGGAAAACCAGGTCCCTCAGGAGGACACCAGTCACAAAAAAAACAAAAAAAAACAGTTGTTGTGTCCTTAGGCAAGGTACTTCACCCACATTGCCCTAGTATGAAGTAAGTAGTAAGTGGTGTGTGAGTAAGTGATGGTGGTGGTGGTCGGAGGGGCTGATGGCACAGATTGGCAGCCGCGAATCTGTCAGTCTGCCCCATGGCAGCTGTGGCTACAATAGCTTATTAACAGTAGCTTATCACCACCAGGTGTGGAGTGAATGAATAATGCTGAATAATCGTCTGTAAAACGTCTTTGTGACATGTGTCTGTGAAAAGTGCTACATAGATAAAGACTTAGTGAAAATGTGCATTCACATGTGCACACGTCTCTATGGAGACAGAGACATTTAATGCCATAATGTGGAACAATAACAGCTGCAGACTGGAGTGATGCGAGGTTTAGTTTTCAAACGCACAAGAATCCATCTTGTACTTCTCTCGTCAAGACATTTTTTTATGAATAAGCCCATTTGTTAACATTAGGTTCATTTAACCAAAACAATTTTATTTTATTTTACTTTATTAGCTTTTATTTTTATTTGTGCTTTTTCAAGGTTAAATAAATGTTACATAAAAGAACACACTTGTCAGATTCTGCAAAAAATCTGAAAATAAAATACATTATACATTGGAGTGAGCTTTGTAAATAGACCATCGTTTCTCAAATGTACCAGCTTTCAATCTCAAATAATAAGTTATTTTTTTCCATCACATAAATTTGCTCCATTATATCTCTCCATTCTTATCATTTCAAAGGGTCACTCTTCCAGCCAGTTCTGACCAAAACTATTTTAATCCTCTGCTCCTCGTCTTCCTGAACTCTACTGACAGACTGATAATAAGTAGAACTCTTCTCCCACACGTTAGTTTGGCCTTTTCCAGGTTAGTGGAACGTTCCAGGCAAGAGCAGAGTTACAAATGATCCAATGAGAAATAGTCTAAAAATGTACGACTAAAAATGTCATAATTCTCCGTATCTTGATTGCATTTCTTGGTTGTTAAACCTTCACAATCCACCAGTAGAATCTCCTGCCTGTGAGCGAGTCCTCCATGAGACGCTGGTGTTTCTTCTCCATATTTTTAGCAGCATTTGTCATTTGGAGCATTAGATGTTCCCTGATCCAACGGCGCAGCAGAGACAGAGCTTATCCTGCACAGGCAGCCTTCTAATTGGATTAGAACCAGTGGAAAATGTAGGTTGCCGCAGAAACATGTTGGAGATATTTCCGTTTTCCTGTGGGGCCAAATGAGTTTTTTGCCGACATCAATCAACTCAGAAAATTAATTGTTATTCCCTCAAAACATTAAGCTGTGATTCAAAGCTGTTTCAGAAATCAATGCCAGAAATTATTAAAAGCTTCCTCCCACGCGCCCACCGTTTAAGTGCGATGGCAACTGTGAAATCCACTGGAATCCCTGAACACTCGGAGCTTTGTGCACGAGCAGTGACAATGTGTTAACTCTGCTCTGCACATGGACCATTCACAGTGTTATTGAAATGATCTGTACCATTCAGACTGAAGCGATCTGTCTGCGCGCACACTGGACTAAACCAACCTGTTTTAGAGCCTTATACTCGTGTCATTCTTACAGCAGGATACACAGGAACACTCCTGTGCCTCGAGGGATTGCCAGGGGCGTCTGGGAAGGAAAAAAAATCCAATTTGGCTTTAGTATTCCAACTAATTCAACAAAATAATTGGCTGTTTTGGAGTGTGCTGAGTAAACTTCTGAACCAGAAAAGACACAAAAATTGCCATTACTGCAAAAAGCCCAGCGCTTGACACTTACACTGTTCTGTTCAAATTGGTGTCATTTAAACTAGGGATGGACATTGGATGAAATTTTCTTAATCGATTGTCAGAAGAATTAACGATCAATTATTGATTAATCATTAACGTTTTTATATTAAAATGATCATCATTATTATTACTATCTGCACTACTAATCTGTATAAATAAATTCAACTTTACGACATATAAACCGTAACGACTCTAGAGCCACATCATCCCGTTTGACATTATAATGTGTTTAATTCAGTTTTGTTCAACTCTCACAGAAACAAAACTTAAAACAGCATCACTAATTTGCATAAACTAAGTGAAGATAAAACTACAGCTCTTGTGTCGCTGATGCGGTTGAACTTCTGTTGGATTAAAAGACATGACTCAGGTGAATACAGGTTAGTGTGACCAGATTTGTGTTTGTCAAAACCAGGACAGCGTACGGGGGGAGGGGGGTGGGGACTCGTCATCCACACTGCGCGACTCTCACCTGGTAAAACTTTTTCCCACTGGACACAGAAACATATGTGCTGCTTTATACACTGTGCACATGGACTCACACTTGTCCCGGACGCAACAGAAAGCCTGGAATTTCTTGTACAAATCATTGTTGCACATCGTTTGCATTTGCACTTCAGTACGTTTCAGACTGACAGACTGTTTGCTCGCTCCTTCTGAGTGCAGAGAGACACATGTACACACCTGTTTGGTCACACTACACACAGCAACCTACATTCAGTTTGTCGATTAAAATTAACGTAATCGATGAAATTCTTAATGATCAATTATCGATTAATCGACTAATCATGCCCATCCCTAATTTAAACCTTTGTTTCCCAAAAACTCAGTTGGGTCACAAGAGATTTTATTTTTGCTCACCTTTCACAATCTGCTTGTAGATCTGAAATATACAGTTCTGCCTGTACGTCTGATCTGCTGCTGCTCTCCTCCTGCAGCCCGGACTGGAACACGCTACAAAAACACAGACTCATTTCTAGTGACATAGGTGGGCCTGTCTGAAGTACTACCATGCATTAGAGCAGGGGTGTCCAAACTTTTTTCATCAAGGGCCACATATCTAAACACAGACAAAGCAGAGGGCCGATCCAGGGCCGTAGACTGATGCTCAGTACAGCGAATAATTAAAATATGTGCACGTTTAACACGTTAGAATGAGTCATCAGTCATTATTCGTGCTAAGATTCTTAAAACCACACACTAAATACTAAATATTAGCCTTATCCAAGTAGATTTTCAAAAAACCTGCAGTAAAAAGTTCATTTCTAATTGATGCCATAATTGTAATTTGGACCAATTCCCCTGCGAGCCTGAGGGCCAAGAAAAAAATTGTCTGAGGGCCGCATTGGGCCCACGGGCCACAGTTTGGACATGCCTGCATTAGAGGAATAACTGAACACATCCAGAGAACCGTGAAAAGACACAACATCAGCACTGTAGTCAAAACGTACATAAAACTCCACCAACACCTCGAACACCCCAAAGACAAATGTCCCACAAGAACAAAAATGCAACGTCATATACGAAATCCAATGCAAATCATGCATAGGGGAAACAGGCCGGGCATTTCATATTCCAAAAAAAGGAATGCGAAAAGGAAACATCAACAAGACTCACCAGAACACAGAAAGACAAAGCAGAACAGGAAAACCTAAAATCCTCCACATCAGACACTGTAAAAGAAATAAGCACATTCTGGATCAGGACGGGGCTCGAGTCGTTGGATCGGAAAACAACAAGTTCAAACGTTGGATCGGGGAGGACGGTGAAATCAGGAAACGAGGCTCGGACAGCATTAACCGTGATGACGGCGCGTTTCTCCTTTCACACACCTGGGACGCCCTCCTCCAGAGACACCGGGCGGCGGGAGGCGTGGTCAGTCTGAGCGACATGACCACGCCCACAGGAAGTAACAACAGCTGATGTACGACACGTCACCACCAACACCGGGGACACTTCTGAAGATGTGAACATGTCAACAAGGTAAATCCACTTTACTGTATTGTACATAAGAAGACAAAATTAACATCTTTGGCTTAGAAATGTTGAAATGTTAAGACATGTTTTGTATAATTTCTAATCTTTATTGTAATTATTTTATTGACTATTCTGTTCCAATATTGCTGCTTCAATAGGCGAGTTTCATTGTTGACAAAAGCGCGCGTTGCATGCTGGGAATTATTTTGGTCGGCGGCAAGAAACAGTAATTCAACATGACGGATGGAGCGAGAAAACACGTAAAGGGTAATGATCCCATTTGACCAGAAATTGGTCATAAGCATCGATGGACGACAAATCACCCTTTTCAACCCCGACAAAAGTTGGACCAAACCACATTTCTGGTCAGAATCGTCAACTACCTGGACAAATATTCACTTGGGCGATATCCACAATGACTTGGTGGAAACTCCTGGGTCATTCACAGCAGAAAAGATGAAAACCTCCAAGAGTCTCGATGTGTTGTTGAACTTGTTGGAGTCCACGGTTTGTTAGGATCTTCTACGTTTGCTCTGCGAATGTTTGAAAGCCGTTTAATTCACCGTTAGCGGTTCTTTTCACTCAGAATACGAAAAAGATATTTTCCTTCTTCCGTGCTTCTATTTGTACGTCTGATAATGCAGCAGGAATTTACCATTATCGGGGATAAATACGCGAGGTTACGCACTGTGTTTGACGCTACCGTGTTTCTTGCCTCCGACCAAAATATTTCCCAGCAGCAACGCGGGCTTTTAATAACAATGACATCAGCTGAAACTCGCCTATTGAATGTTGAAAAGAAAAAGAAATGGGCGACATTTAAAGTCCAAATAGGCGACTTATGGATCCTTTTATTGCTGCTTCAATTCTTGTTTTTCATTGTTTAAAACTTGAGTAACACTAATTGTTCAGACTCACTCATTTAACACTAAAATATCACCATTAATGTTCAATAATGATCAAATCCACCTTTATTTTGTGATTTACGAATAATGTTTATTGTTTGTGACTTTTAAAATATGGGTCCCCAGAAAAACAGCTTTATTTTCTGACCTGTTTTAATATTTCCTTCACATACCGTGAAGTTGTGTTTTAATCTAATCTTTATTTTAAAATAATCAGACCAGAGTGAAGTGACTTAGTTGAAACTACAAAAAGTGAGCTGATTTGTGCTGTTTTTCAGTTTTGGGTTGAAAATGAAATCCTGTAAACAAATTGACAGTGTTTACTAATGTGTCTCCATGGTAACTGTTGAACATTCCACCATAGAAATACACGTAGAACATCCCCAGCATGATGTCAGTGCGGCGTAGGATTAAGAGGAGAACTGTAACAAACTCAAAACCGCACGTAGTCAATTCAACAAAAGAAGCAGGCGATTTAGTTTTGGTTTGTTTGAGCTTCACCTTTGGCTGTGATCGGTCTGAACCACAGGTGGCCGTGGATTCTTTTGAGTTTGTTTGAGAATGCGTCTCACTGGCGAGGTTCACGGCCAGTTCAATGAGGCAAGGCAAATACAATATGTACACAAAGTTATAAAAGTGTTTACAGAATAAGAAAGACATTGAAAGGCTCATATCACACGATTTTCTGGTCTATGTTTTAATGTTTCCTCATCACAAACAAACCTGGCATTGTTATTTGTTTCATTCTCATGTTTAACACAAATCCTGCGTATTTAGTGAGTCCTTTTCTCAAACACTCCACCTTGTGATGTCATGTGCAGAGCTGGGTGTAACACTTTAGAGCACAGGTGTCAAACATAAGGCCCGGGGGCCAGATCCGGCCCTCCAAGACCTTTAATCTGGCCCTTGGCTGATTTTCAACTTAAATATTTTAATTAAAATATTGTTAACTTTCTGCGGTGTTTATCACAGCAGTGTTTCCAGCGTCTCTGTACGTGGCCCCTCCCACCAGAGCAGCACAAATGAAGACTTGTCTCTTTCCAAACGCTCTTAAAGGACGATCGTTTTGACTGTTGACCGTGACACCCTCATCAGAAAAATGTCCAACATGAGAAAAGTGGAGCCGAGTGCAGGATTTTCCAAGAAAAATTGACTTATTCCTATTTACATACAAGTTAATGTTAAAATATTGTGTTGAAATTAAATTTTTCTTAAAGTTCATAAAAGCTCATAATAATATAATATTTTGTAAAAGAAAGAGTTCATCAATTAAAAAAAATTTCTGTAATAGATTTGTGTTTCTCTGCACAAATATTTGAACTTATTGTTATTTTTGAGGTTTATATTCCATGAGTTTCTGATCCGGCCCCTTTGGGATCAAAGTAGGTTGGATATGGCCCCCGGACCAAAATGAGTTTGACACCCCTGCTTTAGAGTAACGTAACTACTTTTTTCTTTTTCTTTTTTTGTTTTTTTTTACTTTTAACAGCAGTGAAACGAGCTCCTGCTGAAAGTTTGGTAATAAAATGTAGTTCCTTTTTCAATTCGGCACAACGTTACTTTTACTTTTCTTTGTACGCAGGCGCAGCGAGCACTCATCCCACGGCCCCGGGAAGCGGTGAGGTCCTGTCGGGAGGAGCTGTAAAGCAGCCGGAGCGTCGTGCCACCTTCACCTCGAGCTTTTTCCAGGCCGACCCAGAGCCGGTCGCGGCGCACCGCCTCAGAGGAAGTGCACTCGGCGGGGGTCAGTAACACCCGGGGAGAGGTCCCTCGAGGGGATTCTCTCGCACCGAGGGACTGTCCCTCGCCCGCTGACTCCCCCAGGCAGAGTCTGCAGACTCACCTGTTTACCTCATAACAGTTTCACACCCTCTTGAACTCTCTCTTCAAAGTTCTTTTCAGCTTTCCCTTATGGTTCTTGTTGACTCTCGGTCTTGTGTTAGATGGAGTTTACCACCAAAAAGTACCAAAGTAATGAGTAACGTAAAAAGTTACTTTCCATAGAGGGTAACTTAACTTTTTAAATGGTAGCACTTCTCCACCTTCAAGGCACTCAAAGCACTTTACAATAAGGAACCACTCACCCACTCACCCATTCACACACCAGTGTACACAGACACTGGGGGCAAGGTGGGTTAAGTGTCTTGCCCAAGGACACAACGACAACATTCATCTGTGGGAGCTGGAATCACACCAGCCAACCTGTGGGTCAGTGGATCTGACCGCTCAACCTGTGATGTTTATGTCAAGAGTGGGATTTGAACCGCCAACCTTCAGAGCAGTGGACTAACACTCTACTGACTGAGCTACTGCCGCCCCAAGTTACTTTAAAGTTACTTTAAAGAAGTAACGAGTAACAAGCAAACACTTCTTTACTTTAAGTAACTTCTCCAACACTGGTCATGTGGTGATACAGGAAGTGCTCCACTGTGTTTTAAACTCCACACACTAAAATCTTCACTAAAACTTCTTCTAAAACAGACACGTCAAACTCAGACCCGGGGGCCACGAGATCATATTAAATACGTATTAGAGCTGGAACGCCGGCTACAGATAGACTATAGAGACATTATTTATTTTTATTATTATTATTAGGTATCACTTTATAATAACTACACCTTATTTAGCCTTAATAAAGCATGAACAAAGACTTAATTAATAATGATTCACGCTTAGTAACTATTTAATTACTACATGAATTAGCACTTAACTTGCACTTAATTCACCTGTGCTGTAAATAGAAACTCATAAGTATTTCTTACGTAGTTACTCATAAATTAACATTTGTGTGTGCATTTGTAAATGTATATTTAAGTACAAATTTGAGCATTTATTAATGATTAGTAAACCATGAGAGAATGATTTACTAATAATGCATTACTGTTTCTCTGGAATTTGACCAACCTTAACAAATGTTTAATAAACATAATTAGTCTTCACTTTAGAAAAACTCTCAGAAAGACTTAACTAACAGATAACAGCTGCCGGAATGATCATTGCATTACATTATTAGTAAATCATTCTCTCATAGCTTATTAATCATTAATAAATGCTCAAATGTGAACTTAAATATGCATTTGTAAACATGCAAATGGTTCGTTCATGAGTAATTAAGAAGTATTGAGTTGCTATTTACAGCACAGGTGAATTAAGTGCAACTTAAACGCTAATTCAGGTAGTAATTAAGTAGTTACTAAGCATGAATCATTATTAATTAAGTCTTTGTTCATGCTTTATTAAGGCTAAATAAGGTGTAGTTATTATAAAGTGTTACCTTATTATTATTTTATATTCTGCTTGTTCTAGATTCAGTGTTTAAGCAAAACTATTATTAAACATTTAAAAAAGTTTAACATTACATATCTCGAAAGAAGAGAAAACACGCAGATGTTGTTGAAATTTTTCAATAAATATTTAGTTTGGTCCACAACTTAGTCCCAGTTTTTAATTTTGACCTCTGAATTTGAGTTTGACTAAAGGCAAAAGGGGCTGTTAACTAGAAAACTACAGCTTCATGACATCACAAGGTGGGACAGAGCATTTTAAGCTTTGGAAATGTAGACAAGTGTTACTCAAACGTGTGAATGAAACAACTCCAGCTTTGTTTTTGATTATAACATGGATTAAAGCTCACAAGAGTCGATTTTAAGAAATATAGGAGCTTTAAAATCACAACACAAACAAATCAAAACATCATAATATTAAGAGTCCTTTGAGTCACAGCTAAAGAGAACTACTTTGAGCTTTTTTTTTTTTTGAGTTTTTAAACATTGTCGGAGCAGAAACCTGTCAAAAAATCTTTAGAAAGTTCCCGGTTTTAGCTGCAATTAAAAATACAAACGACAAATCCTCCGTCTATCCTCCAAATTCTGCCCCTTTGAGATGAAAATAATATCAAACGGCGACATGTTTATCCATCAAGCTGTGCGGTGTTTACAGTATATTTACGGTACGATTTCACAGCCTATCTGCTCATATTTGCCGAGGGTATAAAATGTGAGTGTTTTTAGTTTTTGAGCTGAGAATACGGCGGTGCTGCTGCTAATGGAGCTTTAAGTGACATCTGGAGAGCACTTAGCGGCCCCAGAAAAGCCCATTCAAAATTAACCTGGTCTGAGTAAGCAGTACATGAAAAATACACACGACGCCTTCACAAACAACGCTGCCGTCACCGCCCCCGGGAATTATACAGGTCAGAGAGGAGAGACCGGGAGAAATGAGGCCTGAGCAAGGGTGCAAAATACTATAAAGGTGCACTATGTAAATTTTCTCATGCATCGTCATGGAGATACACATTAATTTAAAGGTTCTATATTACGTAAAATGGATTCTTGTGAGTTTTAATCCGTGTTATACTGTTGTTACCTCCTTAAAAACAGATCTGGAGTTGTGTTTTGTTTCACACATGTTTGAGCAACACTTTATTATGAGTCTGTCAAAGCTCCAAATGCGCTGTTCCACCTTGTGATGTCATCTAGTGGTAGTGTTCATGTTCAGAATATCATACACCAGGTTTCACAGCTGCATGTTAACTTATTGATTTCCTGCATTACCACATGTTTTCTGTTCAAGAGAAGAATTCAGATTTATTTTTATTTATTTATTTGATTATTATTATGTGGTATTATCACCACTGAGTGTGGAGGAAATGAATAATGCTCTGTAAAGTGACTTTATGACATATGCCTGTGAAAAGCACAATATAAATAAAAAAAAAACTTACTATGATATTGTGTTTGATTATGATGACACACAGCCATGTTTGTTCTATCACATTTATGCACCCATTTGAGTTTAATCAATTAAAAAAAAAAAAAAAAAAAAAAAAAAAAAAAACTACAAGAGCAAGTTTGTGTCTATTAAATCTGCCTTTAACAATTAATAAAAAAAAAATAAAAAAACCTGATCTATTTGTATTATAAGCAGCTACTCTAATGTGAACACTTGTTAAAACTCGTTTAGTTCTACCTATAAGCTGTGTTGGAATAAAAAAAAAATAAATGAATATTATTATTATTAATTATATTAATTATTATTATTATTATTATTATATCATTAATTAATTATAATAATAATAATAATAATAATAATAATAATTATTATTATTATTATTATTATTATTCAGCATAAATATGCAGGGTTTGTGTGTTAAACTTGTGTGAATGGAACAACACAACTCCAGGTGTGTTTGTGTTGAGGAAACAACATTAGAACAGAGATCAGGACAGAATATGGGCTGTGAGTGGGCCCTTACACACAAAGCTTTACACACTGTAATTACACAAGGTCAAGCATGGAAGTTCATTTTTTGGGTGCCACTACTGGCTGGTCGATCTGTTTGCATTTAGAAACGTCTATAACCTCTCCAGTGTGTTCTGCCGCAACTATGGCTACGTTCAGACTGCAGGGCTTAACGCTCAATTCCGATTTTTTTGTGAAATCCGATGTTTTTGTGAGGTCGTTCACATTTCCAATTAAATGTGACTTGTATGTGACTCCAGTGTGAACATTAAACGGCCCGAAAGTGTCCCACATGTGACACTGGAGACACGACGACGTCAACCGCAGCGAGCGTCTCTGTGTTTACGGAAGTTGTCCAAACATGGACGCGAACATTGAGCACCTGGAGATTTTAAAGTTCCTCTCGTACCGGAGCCAGAACATGAACAACTTACTTGTTTTAAGGAGGAGATTGAGAAGGAGAAGGACGAGGTTTTTGGTCGTGGTGTTTTGTGGGGCAGCGGCAGCGACGTCCGTTGAAAGGAACGTGTGGATGTGGAGACGGAGCCAAGAGTGGTGAGTGGTGATGTGCTTCACTTCAGTGACACAGAGTTCATTAACAATTTTCGCCTACTTCAGCGCAGAATAGTGACGTTTGTGGCTTGTTGATAACGTGTAGGTCGAATGAATGCACTTTGGACGTTCACACTGAAGTCGCATGTCAGAAGATCAGATATGTATCGGTTTCAGGAGCACATATCCAAGTGTCCTGGGTCACATTTGAAAAAATCGGATCTGTGTCATTCAGACTGTCATTAAAAGATCAGATACAGGAACATAGGGGCCAAAAAATCGGATTTGGGTCACTTCAGGCTGCAGTCTGAACGCAGCCTAAGAGTTCACACTTAGGAGCACCAATTTTGCCCATCCAAATCACGCTAAATTCAGTTATTTAGCATTTAGCTCCAACCATGGTGCATTCTGGCATTTCTTTTTGCTTGCCTCTAAATTGAACTTTTTAAATCAAGAACTACCACTATAAATAATATTCATGCACGTTTTGCACCTTATTGCACAATAAACCACCCGAAACGCATATCCCAATTGAGTTTCTGGAAGAATCTCGCCACGACTCTAAAACTAAAACTAGTATCGAATCTCATTTGTACCGATACTGAAAAGGTCCCATTCGCTGCACAGAAACGAACCTTTTCTGAATCACTTTCGAATGATCTTGATCTGTAAGAGGCCGCAGACTCGTACACGCCTACTGGGGGATTACACCGATGTAAGACCACATGGCGATATAAAAGAAAAAAGTAAAGAGTATTTTTTATTATCATTGTCACATCAGTACCTGCATTGAATTTTCGTACGGCGACAACACTACGCTCGAGTAATTTATAGCCCCGGCAATCGCAGTCCTTCAGAGCTATTGTAAAGTGTCCCTGTAGCCTCAGAGTCAGGGTTGAGGATGAATCCAATTGTACCTTGTGTTTCTGCCGGAGGTGCTCTGAGGCTGGGGTCCATCCGTCTCGGGGCCCGCCTCGCTCCAGCCCTTGAGATTGTAATTTCCACATGTAACGTATCAGTACATAAAGCTCTATAGAAAAACCTCACAACAGTAAATTGTTTGACCCAGAGAGGTGCTTCACTGTTTTCAATCTGCGGAGCCTCCGACGCCGCGGCCTTGATCAAGTTTTCTCATTCTTTTTTTTATTTATTTTTTGTTACTGTGGTTACCAATTTCCCGCGTGCCTCCTCTGTCAGCACTTTGCGATGGATGTGTAAACAGAAGCAGTTCAGGTACAACTATAGGAGTAAAAAATAAAACAACAACGGTGGAGGAGAGGGCTATTTCTTTGCCCGGAATGTTCCACAGTATGGCATTAAATTGAGCGTACAGTGTCTAGCTTTTTATTTGCATTTGTGTGTGTTGTTGCTGGTCTTTAAACCTGCTCCTGAGTACGTTTCGCATTGGCGTTTCGTGTCTTTAAACGTTTCTGATGGAGGGTTCACTACCTGTTCGTCTCCACGGAGATGTTATTGCCTTATCTAGAATGTTCCACAGTATAGATTAAACCTAAATCTATCACAAGGACTAAGGTTCTGTGAGAGTCGGCCCTGTTCACAAAAAGGAATTATTGTATTTTTGAGCAATAGAAACGCCTGTTATGAATAAATTCTAGATGGAAATGTTTAGTTTCATCGGCCAGTTTCACTTCGTGGAAACCGTCTGACCTCACAGCATTAAGATTCGTTCACTCGACAGTTGGTGGGTACTTTTTTAATTTAACAAATCGCTGCTATTTGGTCATGAGGTATGTAATGCATCAAGTCCTGTAGGAAGAAGGACAATAAATGTCTTTCTCCTTGATAAATTTCATTAAACATTCTCTTTGTTTGGGCTTAAATCCTTGATCTCGGGAATCGTTGCCAACACAGAATGTCTGTCTTCGTCTACATCCATCTCGACGCTTTGTTTACTGTTGTGCTGTTTCACAAAATGGACCCAGACATGACGAGTTTGACGTCATGGCTTCACAGCTCTTCACTGATTGGTCGGTGTGCGTCTACAAGTTCCTAGGTTCTTGCAAACCGTCT
>NW_026571447.1:37397024-37654524 GCF_026225935.1 Boleophthalmus pectinirostris
ACCTGGCAGCAAACACAGCGGTCACGATGGTGGACGATCAGTGGATTCCTAGAGCTCACAGATTGTGCAGGGTCATTGGACTGGACGGACTAACTGCATTTCTTGGCTGTTTTGGACTTTTCTTGGCCTTCCTGATCTGCACTTTTGGACTAACAGCTGGCGTCCATATTTCACCCAAACCCATCTCTGGGATCTACCGTCCTGTTAAGTTTTCTGACACTATTTTGACCGGGTGTTCTGTCTTCGTCGGGTGTGCAGTAGCCGGGACATGGACCTTCTTTCTTTTCGACATGTTGGTAACTCTGGAGCTCAAGGCTTTAGTTTTAGTCGGCTTCTTCCTCGCTGCCATTTTACTCATGGAATACAAGCAGCAACGCTGCAACAAGCGCGTCAGCTCAGCACGGATGATAGTTTTGTTTAGCGTTACTTTCATGACCATGATGTTCGCCGTGCAATCCAGCTACAACTTTAGCAACTTCTCCATAATTTGTCTCATTCCTTCAGTCATTCTCCTTGGGTATTCAGTGGAAAAAATCGCTTTCAAAAAAGTGAGAGGCTCAATTATTTTAAGCATACTTTTGTTAGTCCCTGTTACTGGCATTGTGCTTGGGTTTGGTATTGACAAATATTGTTACCAATATCCTTCAGCTATCGAAACTGCTAACACATTGGATTCATTTGTTTACAAAATGCTCTTGCTGACAGGACTTGTTGGGGCCATCGCTGGTGCTTTGGTGGTTTACTTTTGGATCGAGCAGGAGGCTAATGGATTGTCTCTGTGGATCTGTGGCCCAGCAGCGGTCATTTTATACAATTTAGACGCTGATTCAGAACATTTAAGTCTCCATAGCCTTTTGAATAACTTCCTGGGACCAGGAGGTGAACTCGGACTTATTACAAGTTTTGCAGCTGCTTCTGGTTTATCTTGTGGACTGGCGCTCAAATACGCTCACATCATGTTACCATTAGAAAGAATTTTTATTATGGTTGTTGTCTTAGGTGTTTTATTTCACTATTATTTAGTTACATCTGTGAACCTGTACGTCGTGGCAGCTATGGTGTTGTGCATAGGTGCACTCAGCAACATGGATGTCAATAACAGACTGGTTCCGTTACGAGAAGCCGCCTGGGACTTTGCGATTCTGGCAAAGTTGATGATGGGGGCGGCTATTTTGGGACTGGCTGGACTCTTGACTGTGGCCCTGGGTGATCCAGGGTTTTGGGGGGTGTTTCTGGCGCTTGTTGTAGTCACGTGGAAGACCTGCGTGGTCTCTGGGGAGAAATGAAGTAACAGTATGTGTGGATAATGAAGGCAATGCAATGCGATTGTGATTTTTTTAATGAAATGTTAAAGAGATAGTTTTCAGCTTTGAGCCAAAAGTCCAAAAATGTGTGTTTTTAAAGCATACAGGTGTGACCGGACCCTCCTCCAAACCTCCAGGTATGTTCCCCGTGATGTGACCGGTAGATTAGATCTTATCAGGAGCTAGAAATGAGTCTTATGTATCCAGTGTGTTCTTGGAGAAATGTATAAATGTAGGTTAAATTAATCACTCCATACATCATCAGTTGTTTTTGTTTGTTTGTTTGTTTCTCCATCTAATTCACCTAATGTCAAATGTCTAAAGATACACTATAATGTACTTAATTGTACACTGAATATCATGTAGATGAAATATTGTGAATTGTAAAGGTAGAATTAAAATAAGATATGCTTCTTCCTACTCCTTTTTGAAAAAAAATGAATGTTTGTTCTCTTTGTTTCTCTTTCTTTGTTAAATGTACATGTTCTGAGAGTACGGACACTATATGTTGTGTCTTCATATCTTCTTAAAAAAAAAAATCTAATAAAATTAACTCTAACTCAGGGTGACCTGATGCTGTTTACTCAGTTTGAGCCCTGTGTACCCTGTCCCAGCAGATTTATCCAAAACCAGTGATTTGTTGCAGTTTTTTACAAGAAATATCCCAGGTGTCTCTATTTTTGACCAATCTGAAACCTGCCAACATTAAAAAGAGGCATAAACTGTCATTTGTTTATGTAAAATATAGAAAATCTGCTTAAAAACTACCAAAACACAAAGAAAATGTGACTATACTGACTCATGAATGGGCCGAATGCAGAATAGTTTAATATTAATCACGCACTCGTTTCACAGTTTTTTTTATTACCAACCACCACAAACCGGAAGGG
This sequence comes from Boleophthalmus pectinirostris, assembly GCF_026225935.1. NCBI lineage: Eukaryota > Metazoa > Chordata > Actinopteri > Gobiiformes > Gobiidae > Boleophthalmus > Boleophthalmus pectinirostris. The sequence goes on from NW_026571447.1 coordinate 37,399,219, forward strand.
TCCCAGTTTTTTTTTTTTTATTTTGAAAATCTGGTCACACTATGCACCGTGTAATTTACCATTTTGCATTCACTCAATCATTTTTTTACTGTGTGAGTGGACTCGTCTCCCCACAGACCTGACATGTAATACTACCTTGTGTTGTCACCTGCTGCCTTTGTAGAGATACGTAAGTTTAACACCATACTGCGGAACATTCCAGACATCATCTCCACAGAGAGACGCAGATGACGGACCCTATGCCAGAAAAGTTAGACAGTGCACCTTTTAAACAAGCGAGTGTTACCATAAACATACAGAGTTAACCATTTTTAATCTATAACCAGTGTTTTTTGGTTAGTAAAGGCAATAAGTGACATTTATTCACCAAAATGATTCAAATAGTGCAAACAGTGTAATAGTTTGTGGGAAAAACTATGGAGGTCTGCTACATGCTTGTTTTCTCCATGGAGATTTGGTCAAAAATAGGGACATGTGGTGCCTCCTAGTGCCTCCACTCAATTTAATTTCTCTCCAGCGACTAGGTCAGGAATCAGAATACACTAGACCAGAGGTGTCAAACTCAAATTCACAGAGGCCAAAATTAAAAACTGGGACTAAGTCGTCTGCCAAACTAAATATTTATTGAAAAATTTCAACAACATCTTCATGTTTTCTCCTCTTTCGAGATATTTAATGTAAAACCTTTTCTTATTAAAATAAATGTTTAATAATAGTTTTGCTTAAAAATTGAATCCAGAACAAGTATAATATAAAATAATAAGAACATTTTAAATAAATAATGTCTCTATAGTCGATCTGTAGCCGGCGGGCAGCTCTAATGCATATTTGACATGATCTCGTGGGGAAAATATAATTATATCGTGGGTCAAATTTAGCCCCCGGGCCTGAGTTTGACATGTCTGTACTAGACGGTTCGCAAAAACCCCAGAAGTGCGAGTACGGGCACCTGCCAATCAGCGAAGAGCCAGACATTCTGTGTTGGCAACGATTCCCGAGATCGAGGATTTAAAGTCGGAACAAAGAGAATGTTTGGTGAATTTCAAGGGGAAAGACGTTATTGTCTTTCTTCCTACGGGATTTGGGAAAAGCTTAATATACCAGTAATATACCAGGCGCGGCGCATTACATACATCACGACCAAATAGCAACAACTGGTTAAAGAAAAATGTACCTGCTACCGTCGAGCAAACGAATTCTAGCACTGTGAGGTCAGACCGTTTCTATAAAGTGAAACCAGCTGACGAATCAGGCTAGACACCTGAGACATGTGTAACCGGGTGATTGGACTATGGCTACGTTCAGACTGCAGGGCTTAATGCTCAATTCCGATTTTTTTGTGAAATCCGATGTTTTTGCGAGGTCGTTCACATTGCCAATTAAATGCGACTTGTCTGACTTCAGTGTGAACGGTAAACGGCCCGAAAGTGTCCCGCATGCGCACTGGAGGACACGATGACGTCAACCCCATGCGTCAACCGCAGCGAGCGTGCTCTGTGTTTACGGAAGTTGTCCAAATATGGTCGCGAGCATTGAGCACCTGGCGATTTTACAGTTCCGGTTTCCGCCTGCTAAGCGCAGAATAGTGACGTTTATCACTTGTTAATGACGTGTAGGTCGGATGGATGCGCTTTGGCCGTTCAGACTGAAGTCGCATGTCAAAAGATCAGATATGTATCGGATTCAGGAGCACATATCCAAGTGGCCTGGGTCGCATTTGAAAAATTCGGATCTGTGCCGTTCAGACTGTCATTAAAAGATCGGATACAGGTCACATAGAAGCCAAAAAATCGGATTTGGGTCACTTCAGGCTGCAGTCTGAACGCAGCCTATGTTGTCCTGCTGTGTTGCGTCCGTGGGTGCGTCCACCTGTGCGTCGCTGCGCGTGGCTCCGGGCGTCACTGATTGCGCGATTAGAAAAGGCTGCGCACGCTGTGGTGTGGCAGTCGGGGCTTTCGGTGGCTTTTGAAGGCAGCGCGTGTAAGTACCGGAGTTGTTGTTTTAATATTTCTTATAGTATTTGCTTTAATGCGATATGTCTGACTGCATTTTAAAGGTTGTCTGGAGTAGGCGGTGGTGCCGGCGGCCGCTCGTAACGCGCTCCGAGCCCCATGTAGAGTGCCCCCCCCCTCCCCCTTCTAAATTTGCGGTAAATGCTCTTTTGTTGTATATCTGGGGTGGTGGTCGCTACTTGAAGTTAATTTATTTTTTCCCTGTGTAACAGATTGCCACTGCTGCATTATTCTTGCTCTTTATTCTTTATCTTATTCTTAGTGTTGGTTTTAATTGAACATTGATTAACAGTAGCCGAGGTCTTGGAGGGAAGTGCAATATTTGGTCAGGGGGTCAGTGCAATGCAGGGTCAGGTCTCAGGGTTGGCACAAGTCACTTTCACCCAAATAGGTCTCCTCAGCACGAGCGCTTTCACCAGCTTGAATTTTTATGCCCTTTATTGTAACGAAGTCTACCTCATGTACCTTGGCACACGCACTTTAAATATTATTACATTATCCAGGTTTACAGCGCACCCGCACTTTAACTTATTGTAAATGTAGGGTTCAACTAATGTAATGTTTGGTTTGGATTATTAATTTGATTTGTTGTGTTTAGTTTGGGGTGGGGTTGAGTCCTACATTTATGACAATTGAGTGGTGTGTAATTGTATCAAGAAGGCAACCAGAAAATGAAATATTTCTTTTAAATGTTTAGAAGATTAAATAAAGATGTGTAACTTCTATACCACATTGCCCTTGTCCTTTTTTATGCCAGAATGGATTCTGTGAGTAAATAAGGGTTCTCGGTCGCAACATTACACATGTCCTGTATAAAACTGTAACAAATGACTGTTTTTGGGTAAATCTGCTGGGACAGGGGACACAGGACTCAAAACTGGGACTGTCCTGAGTAAACAGGGTAACAGTGCACATTTAAGACTAAAAGACTGCACTGGGGGTGAGATTTAGAGTACCGGATGCCACTGTACTCTCCTCCTATGGATAGGAAACATAATCATTAACATAGTTTTTTGGCTTTAGTCTCTGTTAAATGGGTGGATCCGTTGGGTGACCTGCAGCTGTGGGTGTGTCCTGTTGGAAGTAGACTCATAATGCCGGTCTGACAGAGAACACCGGCTGCATCTGAATCACCCAAAACCCTGAATGAACCAAACCTTTTAGTCAAACCAGGAGAGTTGTTCTACGCTGCAACATGCCACCGAAGATAAGTAAGTCTCTCTATTTGAATTCATTTTGTTTGTGCCGTTTGTTGAAGCTGTGCAATGTCAACTAACCCAAAGTAGCTTGTAATAGTGTTAAAAATATCCACCTTACTCACTTACTAAGCAGAAGTATTTGCATTGTGATATCGTCTTGTAAAAATCACAACTCACTGATGAAGAAATTGAGAAAATAAGTTGATGTAATTTTATAATCCCATTAAATCACTGTGGTACTTGTGGTGCTGTAATCATACTGGGTGCTACTTTACCCATTACTCCACTGCAAATACTAGTACTAATGCCTCTACTTCAACTACTGCTGCTACTATGACTACAAATACTGCAACTGCTACTTCTACTATTGCTGCTGTTGCTATTTACTTCTACATGTTGCCACTACTGGACTAAGCCACACACTATTTGTATTATTTAAGACAAAACTGGGACTAAACCTGGACTAAATGGGGACTATACCTGGATTATAACAGGGCCAAACCTTAGTGTACTGTAGGACCAAAGTAGGACAGGTGTAAACGGACCTTTAAGACGTATCCAGTACAGAAAACTAAACTAAAACAAGACAATTCGTGCAAAAATACAAGTAGTTCCAATGAGGATCTGCGCCACAGACTAAGAACCAGTGGTCTCTAACTTTATCTTTATCTTGCGTCATCCTCGTGGGTCTTGTTTGAGTCTTGCGGCGGTTCAGTTGTTTCACGTGTTCAGTACAAACCGATAGAGATCAGAGCCGTGGAGGAGGCGCTGCAGGTTAAACCGGACGCACCGGTTTGGGCGCTTACGCTGAGGACGCCCCGCAGACACGAGTAGCAGCCTGGGTTCACACGTGGAGCCAAGAATGACAGAAATGTACAGCAGATACGGGGGCACTGTGAACTTTCACTTGTCAGAAAAGCAATTAACAAGTATTTTGTGAAAGTGAAGGGATTTGAGATTACGAGCAGGCATTTTACTGTGTAATGGGGAAGATGAACTCGAGAGTGGCATATAAAACTGCTCATGAAAACATTCAGTTCGACCCTCTCTGACCATATGATCGTCTCTTAAAATGAGCATTGCATGGTGTCTAAATATACTTTTGGATCATGATGATTACACTTGTTCAGGCCTATTCTACAGATTGGCATATGGAAGATAATTTGTTCCATTCAATTAAATATGTGGTAGAGTTGGGCGGTAATACGGTATTGAGGTATCCCACGGTATCAGCACATGAGGACTTAAAATAACATAATTTATTGATACCTACATTTACGTATAAGGTTGTTGTCAGCTTCTCCTGGAGGCAGCCTAAACAGGATCTTAAGAAAGAGACTTGGAGAGTTAGAAAAGGACTCAGACATGTCTCTTTATTAATTCAGGTCTCAAGATTCAAGTTGATTCAGCATGATTTTGCCTACGCGGCGTGTCTCTGTGCGTCGGTCGTCCCTCGACAACGCAGTCGACGTTCCCCCACTGATGCACAGAAAAACTGGATGCCTTTTATACCAGCATAACTGTTGAGTTAACATCTTCATGGAAACATACACAGCACTTTGTCCCAACACGTGTCCCATAACAGATTGGCATATGCTTAAGGTTGGAGATACACCCCTTATCTGTCCCATATACATTCACCATTGACACTCCAAAGTCCAAAAACATACACAGCATGTCAAGGAACACAGAGATTAATTACAGGGCGTATTAACATATGAATGAAACTTTAAAAACACAGGGTAGAAGCCCACATTGTAAGTAAATCCTTAAAAGTTTGCTTAGCACAAATGAACATGTGGTTGTATTTTCAGTTTAATACTATCACGATTTAAAACTGATAGTATCTACTGTATAATGTTTCTTTTAACTGCGTGGGGAGACGATGTTCGATCAGTTTTGTTCCGTTGTAACGTGACACTCATAAGGGAGACCAAGACAAGACGACAAGTCCGGCCGCAAGCGAGTTGGTCCCCCAAAAAATACTTATACTAAAAATACTAATGCTTCTACAATTTGGCAGCAGTTTGGCTTCAGGCGAATGACGAGGAGAGCCAGTAAAAGTTGACAAGTCTGTATGTAAAATATGTATGACGGGTAAATAAACCAACTGAGCGTACCCGTTGCAGCCTCAGGATACGCTGCAGCCTAAAGCCTATGCAATAGTTTATATCATTTTAGTGTTTTTATTGTTACGGTACAAGCCTGTAAGTCCTGTTGATAAGCTCAGTTTCATTTCGCTCCAGCGACTAGGTCAGGAATTGGAATACACTAGATGGTTGCAATAACCTTGGAAGTGCGAGTCCGGGCACCAGCCAATCAGCAAAGAGCCAAACATTCTGTGTTGGCAACAATTCCTGAGATCAAGAATTTAAAGCCAGAACAAAGAGAATGTTTGGTGAATTTTATCAAGGGGAAAGATGTTATTGCTCTTCTTACTACGGGATTTGGGAAACTTTTAATATACCAGTTAGCCCCATTAGCAGCGCATTACATACGTCATGACCAAATAACAGCGATTGGTTAAATAAAAAAGTACCCACCTACTGTTGAGCAAAAGAATCCTAATGCTGCGCGGTCAGACGGTTTCTACAACGTGAAACCGGCTGATGACTAAGGCTAGACACCTGGGACATTTCTTGTGTAAAACTGGGGCAACTGGGGCAACTGGGGCAACTGGGGCAACTGGGGCAACTGGGGCAGCGATTGGTTAAATAAAAAAAGTACTGCGAGGTCAACATGGTCACCTGTTTGAGAATGAAAGCTGAATGAAAGGTTATCAAGCCTGCAAAATAAACTACAACTAATAAAAGACATTTCTGAAACTAATTTCGATTACACCTCTGAGCTTTACTCTGCTTAATAAAGTCTTTATCTCCTGTTGAAGTTTTCAGCTTGTCCAAGAAAGGGTGGAAGTAAAAGGCCGGAGACCAACTGCAGTCTTAAGCAGGAGAAGTTTATTTACCATCAATAATACAGCCCGGGGGAACTGGAAAAATCAACACAGTATAATTTCAAAAGTGAACATGGTGTGATCTTTGAGTGTTTAAGCCCCTTGACTCTGCTTCCAAAGGAGGAGGTTTACAAAGCAAGTGTGTTGAGACTAAAGCTATGTTCAGACTGCAGCCTGAAGTGACCCAAATCAAATTTTTTGGCCCCTATGTGACCTGTATCTGATCTTTTAATGACAGTCTGAACGACACAGATTTGATTTTTTCAAATGCCACCCAGGCCACTTCGATATGTGCTCCTAAAACCGATACATATCCGATCTTTTGACTTCAGTCTGAACGTCCAAGGGGCATTCATCCGACCTACACGTTATCAACAAGCCACAAATGTACAGAAACATTCTTCTCATCATACGAAAATTGTTAATGAACTCCGTGTCACTGAAGTGAAGCACATCACCACTCACCACTCTTGGCTCCATCTCCACATCCACATGTTCCTTTCAACGGACGTCGCTGCCGCTGTCCCACAAAACACCACGGCAAAAAACCAAGTCCTTCTCCTTCTCAATCTCCTCCTTAAAACAAGTAAGTTGTTCATGTTCTGGCTCTGGTACGAGAGGAACTTTAAAATCTCCAGGTGCTCAATGCTGCGTCCATGTTTGCACAACTTCCGTAAACACAGAGACGCTCACTGCGGTTGATGACGTCGTGTCTCCAGTGCACATGCGGGACACATTTGGGCCGTTTAATGTTCACACTGGAGTCACATACAAGTCACATTTAACTGGAAATGAGAACAACCTTGCAAAAACATCGGATTTCACAAAAAAAAACAAACTCAGAATTGAGCATTAAGCCCTGCAGTCTGAACGTAGCCTATGAAGGCCAGTACTCACCGGTTAAGCAGGAATATGCCACACTTTAGATAATGGTGCCAATGGTCTGCCAAGGGAAGATCACGATGTAAATATAGCTTTTGTGAGTTCATGTTAAAGTGAGATGTACGTGGAAGATAAATTACTTAAATTCTCTTACATCTCCTGTTTTCTCTTGCAGCCTACAGGAGCCCGTTTGTGGAGGCCGCTGTGGGATTCGTACTGGGAGCAGTAGGGGGCAGTATTCTGGGCGCGACCGAAGACCCCGTCCACCGCTCCCTCTACGGCATGACCGCCCCCACGCGCATGAGGCCTCTGGTGGACGAAGCTCGCACCGTGGGTCCCCTGGGGCTCGGGAGTCTGATCGGAGCCACAGCGCTGACGACCGCCATGACGTCGGTGGTCGCCGGGGTCATTTTGGCCGCCGCCGTCGCTTCTGTTTTTGTCGTCACGAGAAGTTGCGGCGCCTCTACCCAAACGAACACCGCTGCATTATGGGTAGCCGCGGGAATAGCCGGAGTTTACGGGACTACGTCGAGCGGAGCGACTCTCGGAATGACCATAGATTGGATTGTGCAAAATTACGGAATGGTCGGTCTGCTTTGGGCGCTGAGTTTGTTTACGATCATTAAAACACCTTTCCATTTTATTTTTAAGACGATGTTTCAAGCGGAGATGTGTTGCGGCCTGAATGCGGTTTGGGTCAAAGAAAGAGAGGAAATTGAAAAATCTGATTCAGAACAACGAATACGAGTGGCCGAGCAAATAGAGCAACAAATCTTGACTCTGGAAAACGGCGGAGAACCGGGAAGTCCGGAAGAGCGCGAGCAATGGGCAAAAGAAAAACGCAAGAGGGAGGCGCTAGAGAGAAAGAGGATCGAAACAGAGGAAGCTGAAATTGAGCAACGATCTTTACAAGACTGGATCAACACCATAGTGATGAAACACATCGACTTTCTCGCGTTTTCCGGGATTCCGATGACCTTCATTGCCGTCATAAGCTCCCTAATTGGCGTGTACGGGTACGGTGGGCATCAGATCGTCATGCCGCTCCTGTTAGGGCTCGTCGCCATCATCGCTTACGCTTTACTCAAAACAAATGAGTTCAAATTCTGGATGCTGATCGGCTGCATGGGCATGATCGCGACCATTGTGGTGGCTTTGCTGACGATTCACGCGGAGCAGATGGTCGTCAGCGACGCCGTGAAGCTCCACAAAATCGGAGTCAATCACACAAAAAGCGAAGTGGAAACACGTATGAACTACCAGGCTTCCTTAGAGGCGTTGAATGCTGGGTATTTCGTCGCTAAAGTTTGTCAGCTCGGGTTGGGGGCGACGGTTGGGGGTCCGCTGGTCCGACAGGGCGCGGGGGAAGCCAGGGTGATCGTCGGGGCGGCGGTTTTGGGAGGGGCGTTGCTGCTCGGCGTGCAGGTGCTGGGTCCGCTGCTGGGAGACGGCGGGGCGGCGGGGGCCATGCTGGGGGCTGTAGGGGCCACGGGGGCTTCGCTGGGGGCGGCGGCGGCTCTGGCGGGTCGGTGGTCGTCGTGGTTGGGGACGGTGGCGACGTTGGCCGGGTTGGTGCTCGGAGCGCTGACGGTCGGGGAGTGGCACATCGTGAACATCGGGCTCCAGCTGCCGGTGGCCTACGTGTTCGCAATGACCAACCCGTTTTGAAGTAGTTTGTTTAGTATCTTTCAGCTGTTTGACCCAAAACACAAGAGTTTAATATTTATTTTGCAGATGCTCAAATGGACATAATTTATAGATTTATTTTTTTTTATTTCGTTTAATTTTTCTCATTCCCATTTGTGTCAATTACTGAAAGAATTACTGCAGTTTATGCCATACTTTTTGTGCATTTACTAATAAAAATACATTTTGTTTAATGCATGCACAGTTTTTTAGTAAATAAAGATCTTTTTTATTAGTTCTGGTTTGCTGATTTGCAAAAACACAAGATAATGATGTGACATTAGAGGTCTGCAGTACTCAGTTATATTTAAATAACTTGGGTTTTTAAAGAAATTGTTCTCAACAGAGTAATCTTTAGCAGCATATTTTATGTTTACCTTATTATTATTGAAGTAATAGTGACAGTACTCAAATCAAATCAAACTTTATTTATAGAGCGCTTTTCATTAAAAAAAAAGCAACACAAAGCGCTTTCTTATTTGAGTAAAAGTTGAGTTTCCTCTTCTCACTGTGAGACTAAAGTGACAAAAGCTTCACGTGACAATATGAAATGATTTGAACATTTGTGTTTCTTGCAGCTCCTTCAGGAATCATTTAGTTTGTCTCATTTTTGTGTCAGATTTTGTGCATTATTTAACATTATAAATCAGAAGTTACACCTCAACAGTTACTTTTAACTTACTCTTACTTGAGTACTAGTTTTTCCACACTTTTTAACTCTTACTTGAATAATGTTTTGGACCATAACATTACGGTTACTTAAGTACAATTTCTGGCTACTCTACTCATCTCTGTGTGACATAAAAATCACCCCAATCCTTGCGTCTTTAATTTTAGAGTTGATTTTAAGATTTTATTGTTTGTTTTTAAAGCTTTGAATGGACTGGCCCCACGGTACGTCTCGAACCTCATCCAGATTTATACCTTGTGGGGCCAAAGTCGAGTCTTAAAACCAGGAGGACAGGACCTTCTCTGTGGTCGGCCCTAAACTCTCGGACGCTCTGCCCCTCCACGTCCAAACAGCCCCCACACTGGAGAGTTTTAAGTCTCGTATTAAAACCCAGTTTTATTCTCTGGCTTTTAACACCTGCGTGAGTTGTGTGCTCCTCTGCGTCTTTTATTTATTTTATTTATTTTTAATGTATTTTATTGGTCTTATTTTCTATGATTTTGCTCTTATTTTATTTTACCGGTTTTATTATTTTAAGACTAGTATGATTAAATCTGAGTGTTTATTTTATCATTTTATTACTGTTGTTATTAATATGTATTTGTACAGCGCTTTGGAAACTGTTTGTGAAATGTGCTATAAAAATAAAGTGGATTGAATTGGATTAAAAAAAAAAAAAAAAACACAAGAAAATAACCCGGACCATATTTAAAATACTTCAAACTAAAATGAAAACTTGAGCAAAACATTCTTCATAAATGTTTATTGTTTGTCCAAGTTATATTTAGGCACTTTAAAGACAGTAATTAAAAAGAGCTCTTAAATCCTAAGTCATTATGGATTTAATTCTAAGTCCTAAGTCTTTATTTAAATTAGTTTTTTGCTCCGCTCTGCTCTGTGTGTGTGAGAGGAGTTCACCTGCACCACATGATCTGCACCACCTGATCAGACCAAACCAGGAAGCAGGAAGTCCAGAGTCATGTGAGTGTGTTTGGAGTGTGGACAGGAGAGTGGAGTCTGCTGCAGAAAAACAACCGGTGAGACTCTCGAAACATGCAACTTCACTTTTTACACATCTTATATTACACAGAATTTACTCTTGTGAGTTTTTAGTCATGTTTGAATGTTGTTACCTCGTCAAAAACAAACCAGGACTTGAGTTTTGTTTCATTCACACGTTTGAGTAGCTCTTTATTATCAGTCTGTCTGCAACTCCAAAGCTCAAAACGCTCTGTTCCACCTTGTAATGTTGTTATGTCCCAGGGAGATGAGTTCCAACATATTTTAAAAGGACACAGAAACCAAATTAAAGATTAGAGTTTTTTTTTTTCTTTTATTTTCTTTCTGTGGAGATGTTTTTAAACCCAAAAAGAAACCCTTAACCCGTGCCCAAACCGAGAAACCAAGAAAAGTAACAACAGAAAGGTGGACCTGATGGTCAAAAAGAACAAAAGGGTGTCATGAAGTGGTCATTTTAAAGTGAACAGCTATTTTTACCTTTTTTTTTTTTTTTAGAGATTGGCAATTCCAGGACTGATTGTTTAGTGAAAGTGAACAATAAAGCAAATGAAACAAAACGCAACTCCAGGTATCAGGTGAAAAGAAAAGGTAGAGCACTTCTCTGGGTCATAAAAAAGGTTAAAATATAGCCGTACAGCTGCTCTACGAGGGTTAAAGTTTGAAGTTTTTTTTTTTTTTTTTTTTTATGAGACGTGGACAGTGTACAATTTTTACATTAAAGGTTGTATGGAGGATGTTTTTTTGTTTTTGTTTCAAATTGTCAATGAAAGTTTAAAATACCATTACAGAGACGCAGTAACTTTGTAATTATGATGACCAAAAAAAACCAAAAAGAATGAAAATCTATCAACTGCGGACGTAGTGAGGCCAGATAAACATCAGCCAATAGATAACGAAGCTACCTCATTTTCTATTGGCTGTTAGGTCGTCAATCAAAATCCCTACGTTTCTAGTGTAAGTGACTCGCCGGCGCGCGGGGGATTACGTGGATTATGCAGCGGTTCTTAGAGGCTTTTTCAAACTGTAGCTTCTTCGCAATTCGCACAAAGTTTGTCGCGATGGCCGACGAGAATCCACGACCAGTTCATCGCAAAAGAAAGTCAGTTTTTGAGGTCGCTGAAAGACGAAGAGAAAGAGAAAAGGAGCAAAGCCAAACTGAGGTGATTCTTGGTGATTCCTTCCAGCGATGAACGCGCACGGGCTGTAAACAAGCGTGATTTCTAGAGTAAAGAGGCGGGAGGAGATGTTTCTACTGAGGGAGCTGTGGAGGAGGGAGGTGGTGTCACGCATGCACAAAAAATCCTCTATACAACCTTTAACCTTAACAGGAGAGATGTTTGTACCTGTCGTCTCTGGGCAGGTTCATCGATTGATAGTATTTTTTTAAATTGGCCTTAGCTATCGGTTGTTCTTCCTGGAGACCTGTGTTGTTTTGTTTTTGTATGTTTTGGGCTTCAACAGAACGTAACCCTCACTGGAAAAATGAGACAAGTCCAGGTGTGTTTGTGATGAGGAAACAACATTACAACATGGATCAGAAAACAGCGTAACATGAGCCCTTTAAGCCTTTATTTCAGTTCCTGTGTGAGTGTGAAGGTGCACAAAAACATGTTTAAATTCTTTTATTTCTGAATTGTAGTTGTTGAAATGTGTATTATATTTTTTCAACATGTTTCAAATTCAAAATAAATAAATCACCTTTAATATTTAGCACAAATATTTTCATCAACAGTCAAAATTCAGAGTGTAAAATTCACAGTGCACAGCTGACTTACCGTATTTTCCTCACTATTAGTCGCTCTGGATTATAAGGCGCACTGTCATTAAATGGTCTATTTTCAAACTTTTTTCGCACAAATAAACCGCACCGGACTTTAAAGGAAACCCAACAGTGTGATGGGTGAGTGGTTTTGTTTGTTTGTTCGTTCACGGTGACTCTGGGCTTTGTTCAGTTGTGGCGTGTAGGGAGGGTGCTGTCTGGGATCGCTGGATTGTCGGCGTGTTCGCAGTGACTCAGTTGTTCAGTCGTGTCTAGAAGCGGCACGTCGCGCTCGCTTTTTCGGTTCGTTCCTCCGTTCCGTTCCTCGTCGGCGTGGAGTGATGAGTGTGTCTGTGGGTGTTTTTTGCTGTGTGGTCGCTGTTTGCTCTGTGTGTGTTTCCGGCTTTGTAGTTTACTGAAATCGTGCTGGGACACTCGAGTGGATTCGTGTATAGGGCGCTCTGGATTGTGGGGCGCGCAGTTGTTTTTTTGTTGGGGTTAGAGGCTTAAGAGTGCGTCTAATAGTCCGGAAAATACGGTATTTTGACCTCAAGAGCTGCGATACTGCGGCAAGACACATTTCGTGGCCACACCGGCTCATCAAAGCCTGGTTAGTACTTGGATGGGAGATACTGGGACAACCAGGAGCTACATGGGGATGCCAGTTGAAAAAAACTGTTCTTGTGTCCTTAGGCAAGACACTTTACCCACTTTGCCTAGTATCATAGTGGTGTGTTGCTTCTGTCAGTCTGTCCCAGGGCACCACAGGGTCTGGAGAGAATGAATAATGATCTGTAAGGTGAGTGTCCAAAAAAAAAAAAAGCGCTATATAAAACTGATGCATTATTATTATTATCATTCATCCATTTCGTTCGTTTTGTCCAGGGTTGGGTCATCTGAGCAGGGAGGCACAGACTTCCACTTTCCAGACTTCCACTTTCACTTTTTTGTTTTTTTTTGTTTTTCTCAAATACATGGGAAACAAAATGTGAGCCTTTTAAGATTATGTGTGATGTCCCCATTCAAATACATACATTCATGGATAAATAAAAGACATAAACCAAACACTGTTCTCAAACTGAATTAAATTGAAACTCTCACTGCTCCACAGACATGATCGGATCGTCAGTGTCCCCCCTCTCTCTCCTCCCTCTCCTCCCTCTCTTCTCTCTCTTCTCTCTCTTCTCTCTCTTGTCCCTGGTTCCTCTGGTCCAGTCCAATGACAACGGTTTGGCGCGCACTCCTCCGATGGGCTGGATGGCCTGGGAGCGCTTCAGGTGTGACATCGACTGCAAAGAAGACCCACAGAACTGCATCAGGTGAAAACTGCTCCACAGAAATCACCACAGGGTTCAGAACAAACAAACCAAAACACACGTGGGACTGTTCATGAGGTACAAATTATAGTATGGAATATTTATATACAAGTATTTATGGGAAAAGTGCATTTAAAGAGCCTGTATTACTCTGTTTTCTAGGGGTGTAATGATATCCAAATCTCACAGTACGATATTTATTGAGATATTTTGGAGAGGCTGATATAAATGTAGAGACTTTTTTGATTTTAAAATACCTTGACAAGATTTTGGTGTGAATTATTTTCATCATAATCCCAAGAATTCAAGTAAAAAACACATTTCTTCATGTTGTTTGCACTGAAATGAATCATGGGATATGTAGTTTCTGATGTTTATACAAAGGAACATGTAATTTGATTTATTGTGACAGTCGACGATATTATTGTGAGACTTTTGACGATATGATATCACGATATTTCAGTTATTGTTACACCACTATTGTTTTTTGATCTATGTTGTAATGCTTTTCCTCATCACAAACAGACCTGGAGTTGTGTTTTTGTTTCATTCACATATATTTAATACACAAACGCTGCTCCTCTCAAACTGAAAACACTCTGTTCCACCTTGTGATGTCATGTGGTGATACAGGAAGTGCTCCACTGTGTTTTTAAACTTCATTCATACACCTTCACTAGAATCATTTAGATGATGATCAATCCAGGAATTGCCAAACTCCACTGAACCAAAGGTAAAAAGCAGCTGTTGACTTGAAAACTACCACTTCATGACATCACAAGGTGGAACAGAGCTTTCTGAGCGTTGGAGATGTAGACAGACTGATAATAAAACAGTTACTCAAACATGTGTGAATGAAACAAAACACAACTCTGGGTAGGTTTTTGAAGAGGTAACAACATTATAACCTAAAAGAGCACAAGAGTCAATTTAACACAATATAGAACCTTTAACTACACAATCTTTTAATTGTTTTCAAGATTAGTTTTCTTGGCGCAAAATATAAAACAGATATTTTAAGGTATTGTCATTTATTAAAAACAAAATACAGCATAAACAGACATTTTATCTAGGCTACACTGGCCAAAATTTAAGATATAAACACTTAAATTAATCAGAAAATTACTAAGTAGTGAAATTAGCGTGTCCATGCAGCAAGATTTTACGCATTTTTTAAGTAATCTTAAAATAAACTACCTCTAGAATAGAATTAAGCATCTCAGAGCTAATAAGTACATAATAAACCTGAAAACAAGATGAATAACCTGATATAAGTTTTAAAAATCTTCGACAGATCAGAGAAATTTGCAGTTTATTCTTTTATAGTTCATCCATCCATCAATTTTCTTCTGCTTTATCCAGGACTTAGCAAAGAGGCCCAGACCTCCTTCACCCCCAGACACTTCCTCCAGCTCCTCCGGGGGTGATCCTGAGGTGTTCCCAGTCACCCGGGAACACCTCGGGATCTCCCCAGCGTGTCCTCGGTCTTCCCCATGGCCTAAGATTTACAGGAGCCGGTTTCCATCGCAGCTTCTTTCATAGTATTTTTAGTAAACTTATGGACCTCTAAACACGCTTTTATTTCCACATTATTATTTTTATTTTACTACCAAACCTGAGAATCCACCGTCACCTCTTTCTTCTGTGATGATGTCCCTGCTCTGACCGTGCTTCCCCCGCTGTCCACAGTGAGGCGCTGTTCCGGGACATGGCGGACCGGCTGTCTGAGGACGGCTGGAGGGAGCTGGGGTACGAGTACGTGATCATCGACGACTGCTGGATGTCCAGAGTCCGAGACAAACAGGGCCGACTGCAGGCAGACCCAGACAGGTACCACAGGACACCGGCTCTACAAGCACGAGAGCTTTCTGAAGTAAAGAGGCACTATGGCAGGGGTGTCAAACTCATTTTGGTCCGGGGGCCGTATCCAACCTACTTTGATTCCAAAGGGGCCAGATCAGAAAACTCATGTCATATAAACCCCAAAAATAACAATAAGTTCAAATATTTGTGTAGAGAAACACAAAACTTTTTTAATTGATGAACTCTTTCTTATTATAATATTATAATATTATGAACAACCTGAAATTGAATGCAAATAGGAATAAGTCCATTTATCTTGGAAAATCCTGCACTCGGCTCCACTTTTCTCATTTTGGACATTTTCTGATGAGGGTGTCACGGTCAACAGTCAAAACGATCGTCCTTTAAGAGCGTTTGGAACGAGACAAGTCTTCATTTGTGCTGCTCTGGTGGGAGGGGCCACGTACAGAGACGCTGGAGACGCTGCTGTGATAAACACCGCAGAAAATTACCAATATTTTAATAGAAAATATAATTAAAATATTTTTGTAGAAAATCACCCAAGGGCCACATTAAAGGTCTTGGAGGGCCGGATCTGGCCCCCGGGCCTTATGTTTGACACCTGTGCACTATGGAACTTTTCAGATGAAGGGTCAGTCACCTGCTTATCTCCATTTTGCTTTGACTGTAAAGTTCCACAGCATGGCTTTATTTATCCCCAAGGAGACAAGCAGGTGCACAGCAAAAAGTGGAGTGTTAAAATTGACTCTAACAGAATCAGTTTTTTTTTTTTTTTTTTTTAAACAATGTTTTTATTTAGTTTTATACATTATAAAGCACAACCACACAATCATGAACATAAAAGCAAAAAAACACAAAAAAAACAAAGAAAACTAAAACAATTACAGATCAACCTAACAGTTAGAAAATTAAGTTATTGCCATCCATACATTTCCCCCCCCCAACCCAAATATCAGTAAATAAAAACACAGAATCAGTTTTAACATTTTCTCAAGGTTTATGTGAGTCAAATCTGTTCTAGAGTTAATTTAATTTTTTTTGGAAATGTTAATTCAGTCACACTGGACCAAAGTTCCTGATTTAACTCCAAAATCAAGAGTTATATTAACATTTTGAGAGTAAACGGATAACACTTTGTAGGGTTATCCTGATTTAGCTAAACAACACACACACGTTTTATTTTTACACTTTATTTTAGTTAATTTAAGATGAAATTATGAACAAAACTGGTTCAAACTGATCTTCTCTCACAGGAGTCTGAAGTGGTGGGTAGTACGTGCCACTCAAAGAGAAGTTGAATTAACTTAAACTTAAACTTTCAAATAGTTAAAATAACACTTTTGAGTTAAAAACAACTTTGACATATTTTACCCTGAAATTTTAACCCTCTAGTTTTTGCTGTGTGAGACCAGTAAGTCAGCTCAAGAGTGCATGTTTTTCAAGGTGTTTTTGAGGAAAAAAACAAAACAAAAAAACACCCATTGAGACCCCGTTTACACTGAACGAATCCGCGTATCACCGCATCGGAAACGATCTGCGTCCAAGACACGTTGTTTTTGTGTCCGCAATCCTTCCTTATCCACACAGCTTTGAGCATATTTGTTTACATTTTACAGAAACAAAACTTAAAATCACATGTCTCATTTGCATAAACTAAGCGCTCAAAAAAACAGCGCTCTCCTTGTGCGCTGATTTGGTTCAGCTTCTGTAGGACTAAAAGACACGACTCAGTGGAATATGAGTGTTCTTTCTGTGACAGAGGGGTGTTCTGCTGATGGTGAGTCTGTTCTGTGCTTCTGTCGCGTTGGAGATGATTCAGGTTAAACTTTTGCCTCTTAGTGTTTTGGCGGTAGCGGTGCACAGACCTACATCAGTGTATCAGTGTTTTCAGGCGTCCACTAGAGATGCGCGGATGGGCTATTTTTTCATCCGCAACCGCGACACAAAACTCATCATCCGCCCGCTGTCCATTTCACCGAAGGTTTTCAAAACGCCACCGCCCGCCATCCGCCGATTGATTTTTAGATTTTTAGAACAATCATACAGCAAACAAACTAAGGAGCCTCGATAAAAATGCAAACTCTATAGCTCATTCATTCCAAAATTCGCTCAGCGTGTATGTTCACATTCTTAATTGTCCGTAACAACCCCAAACTTACCTGGTTTTCTTGCGCAGCTAATTAAATTGACAACGTTTTTCCGACTAGGCTGTTTTTGAACCTTCTTGCCTTCGTGTTGGATGTTGTTACATTCTGAACATTCTGCATTGCTCGATGTTATTTCAAAAGTCATAGCCTCACTCCATCGGTCTTTCTTTAAGTTTTAAATCCCCCGAGTGGCAGTCTTGCACATATAATGTCTGCGTGTTTTAAATATAACTGATCATCGAAATGGCCCTATAGCCACTTATGTGTTGGCAAACAGCTGAAATAAATTAGAAATAATAAAATAAACTGCATATAATATGTGCCTCGTAAACCTTAGTCTTCAATAACCCGACACAACCTGAACCTTTCGAACGTAAAAAACGAGGTCAAATGGGCTAATTAAGGACATGCGTACACTTCATACTACAAGCATAGACAATGAGACTCGTCTTTTCAGATGTAGGTAACAATACTAAACATTTTTTTTTTTTTTTTTTAGTAGTTAATCCGCCACCCGCCCGAATTTAATTAAAATATAATTTTTCGTCACGTCATCCGCCCGACCCACGGATTAACCGTGGATACCGCGGTTGTAACCGCAATCCGCGCATCTCTAGCATCCACACAGTGCTGGATCAGATCTGTACTCAGATGAATTCGTGGGAGCTGGAGGCACCAGATCCTTCCATCTCTGAAGCCAGTTTCAGTCGGATTAGTGTGGCTCGAATATGTACTAGTGTGGATGGGGCCTGAGACGACCCTCCACCAGAAAACTTACAGTGTACACCTTAAGAAAAAAGGAAAAAAACTCTAATGTCAAACATATTCTTATTTTTATTGAGGATTTGGTTCATAGAAAAAGTCAAATATTACAGGGCTTATCATGCTCGTGACAGTCTACCACTTCCGTCTCAGATCAGTTTTATTTGGTTTCCTCCTTCCT
Source organism: Boleophthalmus pectinirostris (assembly GCF_026225935.1). Lineage (NCBI taxonomy): Eukaryota > Metazoa > Chordata > Actinopteri > Gobiiformes > Gobiidae > Boleophthalmus > Boleophthalmus pectinirostris. The sequence continues at coordinate 37,417,630 of NW_026571447.1, forward strand.
TACGCAACATTTTCACTCTTGTCTTACTCTCAGTTCACACGAGTTGTGCATGTCACCTCAGTCTGTCTGCGTCTCATGTGTAAACCCACACGTTGTGGTCTGGCTCTTCCTCTTATAGTTGCTGTTTACTGTTTCATACTTTACAAATCCATCAGCTTTAGTCAGGCATCTTAAATTTAATACTGCAACTTCAGAATCTCAGGTTATGACACCAAATCCACTGTCAAAACTGTTGGATTATTCAATACTCACACACCATGGATCTATAATAAAATCTGGATAAGCCCCTCCGCCTCTGTCCTGCTCCAGACAGACTAGTGGTCGCTCCAGGTACTGCAGTTCACGTTAGCTTGGGCCCAGAAAGAATTCTCCCACAGAACGCAATGCATTTTTGGAAATTCAGACTGCCCGTGTTCAGCTGACAGAGTATCCACAACTTTCACAAAGGTTGGATTTTTTAGGGATTCTTTTCTATTTTCACAACATAAACTTTTAAAATTTTTAAATCCTCAAAGCGCCTAAAAGTTCATAAAAGACTTAGCCTCGCCTCGCTCTGAGTCCGCTCTTGCTCCGCTCTCGCAGCTCTTGCTCTGATTGGTCCAAACGCTCCACGCCGTACACGTTACAGACATCACACAGGTGGAAGGAGCTCTCCCGGATTGAGGAGGTTAATGCGGAAAAGGAAATTAATGAAAACAATATGATGGGTTCACCTTCAGATTTTATTCTAGTTCTATGAAACACACAAACGCATCCGGTGCCTTGACCTCGTGACTAATATGGGGGGTACTTAGACTTGGACAAACTTTATTGATCTGGACACAGTGGCTCACACATCACAGTATAATATAATAACAAAGAGTAAAAATATAAATGGTAATAATAAATTGAATTATTGCCATCTAGTGTTCAGTGTTCAGAGTGAAAGTGCAGTATCTCCAAAAGAAAAATGGTCACAGTTTTATATAGTGCTTTTTAGGGCTGTGCAAAAATATCGGAATATCGATATATCGTATCGTTTAATGTGATGATACAGTATCGATATCGTGGGCTACTGTATCGATATTTCACCAAGAGTATTTTTAGGTGTGTTTTACTAAATTATTTTGTTACAGAGCTACAGTTTTGTTGCTTGTGGAGTGAAAGGAAACTCATTTATGCGACACATTTGACATTTTTACTGTTTTGAGGATTAAAATGTTTGTGTTTCAGATTAACTTTGCACAAAAACTGGTTTAACAAAGACTTTAGTGTCACAGCCATGATTTAGCCTTTATTTTTTAATTGAACCGTATCGAATCGATTTGAAATATATCATATCGAATCGAAAGTGCGCCGTATCGAGGTATGTATCGTATCGTGGCCTGTGTATCGAGGTATGTATCGTATCGGCAACTTCTTAATGATACCCAGCCCTAGTGCTTTTCCACCTCACCCATTCACACACCAACATACGCAGAGAGAAATGGGTTAAGTGTCTTACCCAAAGACACCATGACAGCCAACCAGTGGATCTGATCGCTCAACCAATGATGTTTATGTCGAGAGCGGGATTCAAACTGACAATCTTCGAATCATTGGACAAACACTCAACCAACTGAACTACTGTCACCCCACTTTACATGCATAGCTCAATATTGTTTTAGACCTGATTTAGATCCAGTTTAGGGCTGATCTAGTCCTAGTTCAGATCTGGTGCTCCTCTGAAAGCTGAACTTTATCTTTGCCGGTGTTTGTTGTGAATATCTTGGCCTAAACCTAAAAAAATCTGACTGTGGTGCAGGTTCCCCTCCGGCATCCCTCGCCTGGCGGAGTACGTGCACAGCCGCGGTCTGAAGCTGGGCATCTACGCAGACATGGGCCGCTTCACGTGCATGGGCTTCCCCGGGACCACCCTGGACCACATCACCACCGACGCTCAGACCTTCGCAGACTGGGGCGTGGACTACCTCAAGTTCGACGGCTGTAACTCCAACGCTCTGGAGCAGCTGCTGGGTACCACGCTTTAATATGACCCATTTTTAACTTTAGAACTTACGCTGATGTCAAAGGGTTTACAGGACGTCTGGGAGAAGATACTATCTAGATACATTAGGTATCTAGACAGTTTATCAAATGGGAAAAATACATGCCCGTTTAGATTTTTTCCTTGCTAACTTAATCAAAGGTTTGTCAGATGTGCACATGGGTTAGAAATGGCCTTTCTTTCTATACAGTAGATCTAATAATAATAATAATAATAGCACCATATTTTTCAGACAATAAGTCGCACTTTTTTCATGGTTTGGGTGCGACTTTTGTATTAAAATGTTAACACTGACAGAAGGCGAGAGGTTCTAGTCTTGTGTGTGAGTATCTGCTGCTCCTGTTCCTCCTGTACCACTGTCACTTGACTCTACTGCGCATGTCTCCTGCAGAAAGAGCCTCTGTCCTGTCTGTATCATATCAGTCAATCAAACCATTACTTCTCTAACACTGAAAATTGAAACAAACTTATTAAGAGAACTGAGAAAACTGAACACAAATACACCCAAAAAGAAAATCATGTTTTGCAGATTACAAGCTGCAAGTCGAGAAATCTGCAGCTGAAAACGATAATTGAGCAGCAGAAAGAAAGTTTGGAGTGAGCGAGAAACTTGTGACACCGGGAGGATGCACCATGAAACTTTCCTGAGGTCACTGGATGGATGGACAAAGTCTGATCTTCAGTGACACCGAAACCATCCTGTCGGGATTCAGAAAGACCAGAATAATTCTAACTGGAACTGATGCTGAGTCTGACGACAGCGACACAGAAGAGGAAGCGTCGCTCTGTTTACCTCTGGGGGTCGTGGAGTTGCTCAGAAGTGACACCGAGGATGAAGAATTGATGGATTTAGTGATTTGGAGTAAGATGGAGAGTTTGGTAAACTTGTTCTGTTCTGTTGTTTATGTTATAGTTTATCTGAAGAACTGTTCATATGTGACGTTAACAGTCTGTTCTTCTCTCTTCTATTGTTTTTACTAGAACTTGACATTCAACAGGAAATGTTGGTTCCTGCTCTCAGATTTTATAAAAGAAAGTTCCCCCAAAAAGTTCGATTTATATTCCGGTGCGACTTATATATGCTTTTTTATTGTTCATTATGCATTTTTTGGTTGATGCGACTTATAGTCCGGAAAATACGGTAATTCCATAAACTTGTGGCGTGTTTTACAATCAGGTCTGCTCCTTGGAGTCACTGGGTACAATCACATGTAAGGTGAAAATCAGATAACTAGAATATCCAATAGTTTTGTTAGATACCATTTTTTGGGGTACGATCTGATACAATACTTGGGCTTAGTGTACTCGTCGATACCGATACAAGTCCGAATTTTGTTACAGTAGATGAGCAATAAATACATCTACTGAAAGGCTATCTCTCTGGATTATGGGCGGGTCCTGACTGCAGTGACACTCAGATCTGAAAGGCTTTTATCGTGTTTACCGAGTAATTTTATCATTACTTAAATCAGCCTTCGCTTTTGAATATTCTCTGTGAAATTACCATAAAAAAACATAAATTCTAAACCTGCCTCTCCTCCTGTGCCCAGGTTACCCTCTGATGTCCAAAGCTCTGAACGCCACAGGACGTCCCATGGTCTACTCCTGCAGCTGGCCCGTGTACATCGGCTCGCTGCCCCCGGAGGTCAGTCTGAGGAACTGCATGTGTACAGTTTTCTAAAGATATGGACACACAAACTGGTCCTGCACTCCCATGAATGAATCCCCAACTGTTCTAATTTCGCACCAGTATTATTTTAGTTTTGTGACAGATGAAAATGTATAACTAGATCAGGGGTGTCAAACTCATTTTGGTCCGGGGGCCGTATCCAACCTTCTTTGATCCCAAAGGGGCCAGATCAGAAAACTCATGTCATATAAACCCCAAAAATAACAATAAGTTTAAATATTTATGCAGAGAAACACAAATCTATTACAGAAATCTTTTTTAATTTATGAACTCTTTCTTTTACAAAATATTATAATATTATGAACAACCTGAAACTTTAAGAAAAATACAATTTCAACACAATGTTTTAACATGAACTTGTATGTTAATAGGAATGAGTAAATTTTTCTTGGAGACGTCCACTTTTCTCATGTTGGACATTTTTCTGATGAGGGTGTCACGGTCAACAGTCAAAACGATCGTCCTTTAAGAGCGTTTGGAAAGAGACAAGTCTTCATTTGTGCTGCTCTGGTGGGAGGGGCCACGTACAGAGACGCTGGAGACGCTGCTGTGATAAACACCACAGAAAATTAACAATATTTTAATAGAAAATATAATTAAAACGTTTTAGTAGAAAATCAGATGGGGGCCAGATTAAAGGTCTTGGAGGGCCGCATCTGGCCCCCGGGCCGTATGTTTGACACCTGTGAACTAGATGTATATAACGCACAAGAGTCTCAATTTGACCTAATTTTGAGCTGCTGTTATATCATATATGTCACTTATGTCACTGGAGCAAACAGATTTTTATTGACTACATGAAAACAAAGACTGGTGTGATTTTAAAATATTAGTAGAAGTAGAAATAATCTGGTTTATGATGGTTTAGAAAAGAGTTCATTTTATCTGACAAACTAAAATAACGCACAAAATTCCAAATAATGGGCATTTTTGAGTGTCCAAATAAGCACGATCAAAGGTGCATCAAATTGTTTTACGGTTTCTTAATAAAAATAAAAACAGTAACTTACTTATTTGTGTTACATAGTGGGACAAGCAGCTGAAACTTGAAAAATAAAAATAGAAAAAGGATCAGAAGTTGACATGGTGAAGATGACCACGCTGGTAATTTAAAAACTTACTGTGATAAAATAAAAAGAGGTCAAAAAGGGCATAAGGATCAAAAGTGTTGTAAAAGTCGAGTTTGTGTGGATGTGACTCTGTAGCGCCCCCTCTGCTCGTGTGTGTTTGTCTACAGGTGGACTATAATCTTCTGAGGGAGATCTGTCACCTGTGGAGGAATTACTACGACATCCAGGACTCGTGGAACAGTCTGCAGTTCATCATGGACTGGTTCTTTACTCACCAGGACTTCATCCAGCCTGCTGCCGGCCCGGGACACTGGAACGACCCCGATATGGTAAAGACTGAAACGCATAAAGAAGAAATATCATAGAAGTTCAAGAAAAGAGAAGAGGAGATTTTTAGATGTCTGCTTTAATCACAGTTTCTAACGATGTTATCAAGTCAGCAGAATTTATAACAGAACTTACGCCCAGCCGTTATCTGCTTCCTGTGTTTTCCCTTTAAAGGTTGTATGGAGGATTTTTGTTTTGTTTCAGATTGTCAATGATAGGTTAAAATAACATTACAGAGATGCAGCAGCCTTGTAATTATGATGACCAAAAAAAAAAAAAAAAGAATGAAAATCTATCAAATGTGGACGTGGTGAGGCCAGATAAACATTAGCCAATAGAAAACAAGGCCACCTCATTTTCTATTGGCTGTTAGGTCATCAATCAAACTCCCTATGTTTCTAGTGTAACTGACTCGCTGGGATTACGTGGTTTATGCGGCGGTTCTTAGAGACTTTTTTTAAACTGTAGCTTCGCACAAATTCGCACAAAGTTTGTTGCAACGGCGGACAAGAATCCACGACCAGTTCGCCGCGAAAAGAAAGTCCGTTTATGAGATCGCTGAAAGAAGAAGAGAAGAGGAAAAGGAAGCGAAGACAAACTGAGGTGATTCTTGGAGATCCCTTCCAGCGATGTCGCGACTCAAGTAGACGAAGGTCGCTAAATTGTTTCTAGACCGGTCACTTCGACTGTAATTCCGAACGCCCACTGGCTGTAAACGTGTGATTTCTAGAGTAAGGAGGCGGGAGGAGATGTTTCTATTGAGGCTGTGGAGGAGGAACATTTGAAAAAGAACTGTCACTGTAGTTCTCTTCCCTTAAAAAAATCCTCTATACAACCTTTAATGATAAAATACATTTTGTGTGTGAGACACAAATTCAACCAAAACTCACACAGTACCAGAGGTGGGACCTGCAAGTCAGACTTGGACTCGAGTCAGACTTGAGTCACTATTTTTTGGACTTGAGACTCCACTTGATAAAATGGACTAAGACTTGAGACTTGACTTGATAAAATGGACTAAGACTTGGGACTTGACTCAGACTTGAGGCCTGTGACTTGAGAAGACTTGATGCTTCTCCTGAAAAAATATGTTTGTATAAAATACTTTTCTCTTTATAGTTGATAAATGCGGAGCTCAATTTTACAGGAACAAACTGGAACATGTCCCTCCCACTTCTCTGTTTGTTACTTTGGATGGAAATGAAGTACTGTGATACTCAAAAGTACTACAGTAACATACAGTACAATAGAGTAAATCAGGGAAACTACATAGAACATGATCCTTCCATTTCAGTGTAGACAACACACAAAATAACTGTTATTTAGCACTTTTAAATCTGAATTCTTTCTGTTCTGACTGTAATGATTCACACTCAGATCTTGTCTTGACATTTAAAAAGGAAAAAAGAGCATTTCTACAACTATATAAATACTCATATATAAATATACCATGACTTTTTAAGTACAATTTAGCTTAAAGACTTGAAATGACTTGAAGCCCAAAGCAGACAACTTGAGACTTGACTTGGACTTGAGGTTAAAGACTTGAGACTTACTTGAGACTTGCAAAACAATGACTTGGTCTCACCTCTGCACAATACTGTATATAAAATGAAAATGGTAAAATCAACAGTAAATAATAATAATTTCTATAATATTAATTAGTGCTGTCATGCGATTAAAAAAATTGAGAGATTAATTAATTATGATCTGTAATTAATTAATCTAATTAATCTCATTTTAATCTCACCTAAAAATTGCTGAGAAAAGCTTCAATTTGAGGTATTTTCATTTAAATTCATTATTACATTATTGTGGCAGATCAAAAGACTGATATAGATTTAAAAAAGTGACTTTATAAAGTCATTTATTGTTTAACAAATCTCTCCAATTTGGCTGTTGAGCCCAAGTCTCCATGAATAAGAAACTGTTTGCTGTAAAGTAGCAAAGACGAGGAAATCTGAACATAATAACTTTTGTCGACTTAAAGACAATAAAAAGTCCAGTCTTTCCTTAACCATATTAAAAATATTATTGATAGAGAAATGCTTTATATATGAGATCACTGGTTTTAGTCCTTGTTTTAGTCCTGGTTTAGTCCTGTTTTAGTCCTGGTTTAGTCCTGGTTTATACCTGGTTTTAGTCCTGGTTTATACCTGGTTTTAGTCCTGGTTTAGTCCTGGTTTAGACCTGGTTTAGTCCTGGTTTTAGTCTTGGTGTTAGTTCTGGTTTAGAGGCGCACAGGAGGAAGCGCGGTTTACGCAGCGTACGCGAGAAAACACGATCCACACGCGGCTCACGGGAGCACGTCGGTGTCCGCGCAGTAACTACGGAAGGAAACGTGGTCCGCGCGTTCTCAGGTTAATGACGATGATGAAGGTGTGTGTGTGTTTGTTTGTGTGTGTTTGTGTGTGTTTTGTGTGCGTGTCCCCTCATGTGGCAGGTCACTATAGGACAGTAGTGCAGACATCATGAGTCTATGCAGGTTGTTTTCAGGCGATATTCTATTTGTTATTTTCTTTTATATTTCACGTCGGGAGAATAATTTCCAAGACACGAATGTGTTTTTACCTGTGCACTGCTGCTCTGTTCTACTGACTCTTCCACCTCGTCCATTGTGCGACTGACGCCGCCAACGTTAACATGACGTTTACATCGCTGTTACTGCGCGCGTTTTGTGTGGCTTTCCGGCAATGAGTGGAATTACCGAAATTAAAAAATGTATAAATGTGTTTTGTGTGTGTGTGTGTGTGTGTGTGTTGTTGTCCCAACAACACATAAAAACAGGTTTTACAATAAAGAAACTCACATACAGAAACACTAAAGTTAGAGATTAAAAATGAGATTAACACGATTAAAAAACATAATTAATCGTAATTAATTAATTAATCGCAATTAACGCGATAATTTGACACCCCTAATAATATCCGCCACAATATACACCACCAGTCACAAGTTTAGACACACCTTCTCTTTCATTTCTTTATATATTTTATTTTATATTTAAATCATAAAAAGAGCCACCCTTTGCTTTGTCAAAAAATTATTTAGTAGAGTTATTTAACTTTGTTTCCTTTGCTTTATAATTCCATATCTTGCTTCATATATTTGTTTTTTTCCATATGTAAGTAGTAAAAATAAAGCAAATGAAAAAACACTGAGGGTGTGTCCAAACTTTTGACTGGTAAAGTATGTTTAATTTTAACTAACTTTAATTCCGAATACAAATAATTTCATTCTGAATAAAAATTAATTCCGCCTTAAAAAGACTATGTAAAAACTTAATTCCTAAGTAAGTGGGTGGTTTATTCAGATTTTAAAGCCGAATTAATTTATTCCTTGATCATGCTGATGTTCATTCTTCTTAAAAATACTTCCGGTCGTTCAGTGCTCATTGTGTCACCCTTCTGACTCAATCCGGCTCGACCAGTCCTGACTTCGGACTTTCATCCACGTCTCTTTGGATTTGTGAGCTGGACGTGGGAGTGGGCTGAGGTCGAGCAGCCGTTGACTCAGTTTGTCTTCTTCCTCCTTCTCCAACACTCTTCCCTTCTCCTCCTCAGCCGACAGACGTGAAGTGTGATGAGAGAATTGGATCGGGTTTGTGTCCGTGGTGTAACGACAAACCGAGATGACAGAAAAGCCGGTAGCAGCTGAAGTGTGTGTTTTCTTCCAGTCGACGTAAATACGTTCGTGTCTCTGTCCAATCAAAATCTTTCTCATCCTCAGACGCTGAACTAAATAAAATGAAGACAATTTAATGTGTTTTCCATGTTAACCTCAATTCGGAATTATTATTTCCATGTAAACTTGAAGGAGAATATTTTAGTTCAGAACTCTTTAATTCAGAACAATTAATTCAGAATTAAAGAAACATCATGTAAATGTGGACAGAGGTGATCCAAAATAGTGTAATATTGGCCCTTCACTCTTTCCATCCTCTTCCGTGTTTCTCCTCAGTTGATCATCGGGAACTTTGGCCTGAGCCTGGACCAGTCTCGGACTCAGATGGCGCTGTGGGCCATCATGGCGTCTCCTCTCATCATGTCCACAGACCTGAGGCAGCTGGACAACGCCGCCAGAGCCATCCTCCAGAACAAGGCCGCCATCAACATCAACCAGGACCCTCTGGGCATTCAGGGACGCCGCCTCCTACAGGTAAGACCGGAGACTGCATGTTTGGGAAAGAGGGAAGTCTGGAAGAAATGTGTCCAACTGTCCAAAAAGTTGCAAAAAAAAAAGTTGATTGAAAATGGGTGGTTTTCAGATTCTGTAATATGAGTATAACGGAAGAATTTCTCACTTAGAATTTTCTAACTCTGATTATACATGTTTGAATTGAATTTTTTCAGCGTTTTTAAAACATTCTAAATAGAAAATTCACCTTTTAAATATTCAGCATAAATATTTCAAAATTCAGACTGTAAAATTCGCAGTGAAAAAATTTGCAGCAAAGATTCAAGATGCCAAAGTAGAAGGATCGATTGTGAGGACAGAGGCAGTTTCCTTTTGTACTTTTTCATCTGTGGGGGAAGTTTTACTGTTAAGAAATCAATGAGCTGAGATTTTTGATGAGAGTAACTCTTATTAATCAATGTGGGTTTTCTCCACTTTGTCCTGCTTGTTACTTTAGACCAGAGGAGTCAAACTCAAATTCACAGAGGCCAAAATTAAAAACTGGGACTAAGTCGTGAACCAAATTAAATATTTACTGAAAAATTTCAGGAACATCTCCATGTTTTCTCTTCTTTTGAGATATGTAATGTTAAACCTTTTCTTATTAAAATTAATGTTTAATAATAGTTTTGATTAAACATTGAATCCAAAATAAGCAAAATATAAAATAAAAATTAAATTTTTAATAAATCATGTCTCTATAGTCTATCTGTAGCCAGCATATCATATCTAATACATATTTGATATGATCTCACAAGCTAAATATAATTATATCACGGGCCAAATTCGGCCCCCGGGCCTGAATTTAACATATCTGCTTTAGACTGTATATATAAATGGGCAACAGAAAACAAAACTTTTCTGGTGGAGAGTCCACAAGCCGCTCGTCTCCATGGAGTTTTTCTCGGTATTTTAAGTAATTAGAACACTTGTAGTTGAATAAATGTAAAAGGCTAAGCTGAATACCGTCCAATATTCGAGGCACCCTCCAGAAAAGTTACACAATGCACCTTTAATATGAGTCTGCTCTTTTTGCAGGTTTTAATTACATACTAAACATACTGTCTACCCATAACTAAACAGTATAAATCATTTTAAAACTTTTTCAGGAGAAGAGTAAGATCGAGGTGTACTGGCGCCCCCTGGTGGACTCGGCCAGCGCTGTGGTGTTCCTGAGCAGGAGGTCGGACATGCCGTACATCTACCACACGTCTCTGAGCAAACTCGGCTACGACAAAGGCTCCTACCAGGTCAGAGCGCTCACTGTTTTGGTAACGCTTTATAACAACGACAACTTCATTTACCTCACAAAACCAAAGTTACACAATTTATTTTTGTATCGTTTCCTGTTTAAAAATGACTGAAAGTGTTGTGTTTGTGTCGTGTCTCAGGTTTATGACGTGTTCGGTGGATCCAAACTGAAGACTCTGAACTCCACAGAGCAGTTCAGTGTTTCCATAAACCCGTCCGGAGTGGTCATGTGGTACCTGTCTCCTGCCAAAAGGAACGCAGGAGTCTGGGAACTCAACCAGGACAAGACCAGGGACCTGTTATAACGAAACAGCAGATTGTAACAAGAACTACAGCGACACTACACTAAAATAAGACAAGAGGTGTGTTCATATTTGTCCTGGTTTGAACCTAGTTTAGTCCAGAATTAGTTCAGAATTATTCCCAGTTTTGTGGTCTATGTGCTGGTGTGAATGCATCCTAACAGGGAATAAAGAAGATTAAACCAGAGACAAACCTGGGCTAAACCTGGACTAAACTTGAACTGAACCTGGACAAAACTTGGACAAAACGTTTACTAAACCTGGGTTAAACCTGGACTAAATTTGGACTAAACTTGGACTAAACCTGGGCTAAACTTGGACAAAACTTGGACTAAACTTGGACTAAACCTGGGCTAAACTTGGACTAAACTTGAACTGAACCTGGACAAAACTTGGACAAAACGTTTACTAAACCTGGATTAAACCTGGACTAAACCTGGACTAAACCTGGGCTAAACTTGGACTAAACTTTAACTGAACCTGGACAAAACTTGGACAAAACGTTTACTAAACCTGGATTAAACCTGGACTAAACTTGGACTAAACTTGGACTAAACTTGGACTAAACTTGGACTAAACCTGGGCTAAACCTGGGCTAAACTTGGACTAAACTTGAACTGAACCTGGACAAAACTTGGACAAAACGTTTACTAAACCTGGATTAAACCTGGACTAAACCTGGACTAAACCTGGACTAAACCTTGGACTAAACTTGGACTAAACTTGGACTAAACCTGGGCTAAACTTGAACTGAACCTGGACAAAACTTGGACAAAACGTTTACTAAACCTGGATTAAACCTGGACTAAATTTGGACTAAATTTGGACTAAACTTGGACTGGACTAAACTTGGACTAAACTTGGACTAAACCTGGGCTAAACTTGGACTAAACTTGAACTGAACCTGGACAAAACTTGGAATAAACTTGAACTGAACCTGGACAAAACTTGGACAAAACGTTTACTAAACCTGGATTAAACCTGGACTAAACCTGGACTAAACCTGGGCTAAACTTGGACTAAACTTGGACTAAACTTGGACTAAACCTGGGCTAAACCTGGGCTAAACCTGGGCTAAACTTGAACTAAACCTGGACTAAACCTGAGGTAAACTTGAACTAAATCTGAACTAAATCTGAACTAAATCTGAACTAAACCTGGACAAAACCTGGACAAAACCTGGACTAAACCTGGACAAAACCTGGACAAAACCTGGCCCAAGAACCAGGTCTTTCATGGCATCACAAAACCAAACTTCTGTATTTTGAATTCAGTTTCTTTTTATTCTCCATGAGGGCATTATTACAAAGGGAAAATTATTTTACTTATTTTTTTAATTTTATTGCCTCTGTTTTTGCCAGTAAACTGACCCATACAAACTCTCCAGGTTTTGTTTACTTTTATAAGCTGCTATTTTTAAAAGAAAGAAAGAAAAATCCATGAATACTGTACATGTTTTTTGAGCTGAAATATGATTCATCTGCAGTTGTGTTGAAATGTTTTAAAAGCTTCACTTGACTATTTTTAAACAATATTATTAAAATTGTGGATGTGTGATTTTACTGAATTTTAATGAATGATCTTGTGGTTGATTTTTGGGAATAAATGTTCATTTGTTTAGTCTTGTTCCATTGGCTGATTGATTTTTCATTGCACCATTTAATTTTTTTTAATTTACTTGATAGGGACAGTGCACACCAATGAACATCTGTGAATACAGTGTAAATATGACAAAACCTGGACTAAACCTGGACTAAACCTGGGCCAAACCTGGACTAAAACTGGACTAAACCTGGACTAAACCTGGCCTACATCTGGACTAAACCTGGACTAAACCTGGCCTACACTTGGACTAAACCTGGCCTACACTTGGACTAAACCTGGCCTACATCTGGACTAAACCTGGCCTACACTTGGACTAAACCTGGCCTACACCTGGACTAAACCTGGCCTACAACTTGGACTAAACCTGGCCTACACTTGGACTAAACCTGGCCTACACCTGGACTAAACCTGGGCTACATCTGGACTAAACCTGGGCTACATCTGGACTAAACCTGGCCTACACTTGGACTAAACCTGGCCTACACTTGGACTAAACCTGGCCTACACTTGGACTAAACCTGGGCTAAACCTGGCCTACATCTGGACTAAACCTGGACTAAAACCTGGCCTACACTTGGACTAAACCTGGCCTACACTTGGACTAAACCTGGGCTAAACCTGGCCTACATCTGGACTAAACCTGGCCTACATCTGGACTAAACCTGGGCTACATCTGGACTAAACCTGGCCTACATCTGGACTAAACCTGGCCTACATCTGGACTAAACCTGGGCTACATCTGGACTAAACCTGGCCTACATCTGGACTAAACCTGGACTAAACCTGGCCTACACTTGGACTAAACCTGGGCTACATCTGGACTACACCTGGGCTAAACATTTTCACAACATTTATCAAAGAGCTAAAACTATTTTTTGCCTCAAAAACACTTTAAATTTACACTGTTCCAGTCTGACCTGTCAATTATTCTGCTTAATCACTTGAACATTTAACACTGCCAATTGGTTTGTATCATATAATTTTGCATAAAAAAAAAAAAAAAAAGTATTAAAGTACCTGTTTATAAATCTGCTTAAAGACTAAAAGCGAAAGATATTATGCGCAAAGTTTGAGGTCTAAAAAAGCTTCAAGTGCAGTGATTTTGATCAAGATTTTGCTGAATTTTGTTGAACAGAAATAACTGAATCTAATCTTATTTTTATTTATTTGTTATTGTTTGCTCAGATTATGAACGTGTTAAAAACAAACCCTCAGCCTTTTCAGCAGGTCTCAAACTAAAACAAAAACTTAACTTTTATTTAGAGAAGTTCAATATTTCTCATTTTAATTAATTTTTCACATTTATTGAACCAAAAGCGTCGCCTCAGGGCTGTTATTGCAGGTCCTGTCCACTAAGAGGCGCTGTCAGCTCAACAATATAACCGTGCCCTCTCTGTGTCACCGTGGCAGAGTGGTTATCCCGTCTCCTCCTCTCCGTGAGCAGGTTGCGGGTTAGACTCCTGCTGTAAATGAAAGAATCCACCGTTGTGAAATAAACTTTGTTCCCAGCAGCGACAGGAACCGAGGGGAATTGTTGTTCTTTCAGATCCCATTAGAAGGTCGCGCTCTTACGTGGTTTTCATTATTTTGGTTTGCGAGTCCTCGAGGGGCAGAGGAGCAGAGGAGACACCTGCCGCACAGATGTGGCTCGTACGAGGAACAGACGCCCGACTCAGACCGAGACTGAACGTCGAGATTAAACGAAAGAAACGAATATTGCCTTTTTTGGTTTGGTTGGTTTTTGGTGCGTTTTGTAACTTTTTTGGTGGAGGGTCTGTCAAATATGTTACACAGTGTGGCTTTAACATTTCTATCTTCATGGAGACCAAACCTGGACTAAACCTGGACAAAACCTGGACTAAACCTGGACTACACCTGGACTAAACCTTGACAAAACCTGGACTAAACCTGGACTAAACCTGTCAAATATGTTACACAGTGTGGCTTTAAACATTTCTATCTTCATGGAGACCAAACCTGGACTAAACCTTGACAAAACCTGGACTAAACCTGGACTACACCTGGACTAAAACTTGACAAAACCTTGACTAAACCTGGACTACACCTGGACTAAACCTTGACTAAACCTGGACTAAACCTGGACTACACCTGGATTAAACCTGGATTAAACCTGGGCTAAACCTGAACTAAACCTGGACTAAACCTTGACTAAACCTGGCCTAAACCTTGACTACACCTGGACTACACCTGGCCTAAACCTGGCCTAAACCTTGACTAAACCTGGACTACACCTGGACTAAACCTGGACTAAACCTGGCCTAAACCTGGACAAAACCTTGACTAAACCTGGGCTAAACCTTGACTAAATCTTGACTAAACCTGGATTAAACCTGACTAAAACCTGAAACCTGGACTAAACCTGGACTAAACCTACTAAACCTGGGCTAAACCTGACCTAAACCTGGACTAAACCTGGACTAAACCTGGACTAAACCTGACTAAAACCTTGACTAAACCTTGACTAAACCTGGACTAAACCTGGACTAAACCTGGACTAAACCTGGACTAAACCTGGACTAAACCTGGCTAAACCTGGAGTAAACCTGGACTAAACCTGGGCTAAACCTTGACTAAATCTTGACTAAACCTGGCCTAAACCTTGACTAAACCTTGACTAAACCTTGACTAAACCTGGCCTAAACCTTGACTAAACCTGGACTACACCTGGACTAAACCTGGGCTAAACCTTGACTAAATCTTGACTAAACCTGGCCTAAACCTTGACTAAACCTTGACTAAACCTTGACTAAACCTGGCCTAAACCTTGACTAAACCTGGACTACACCTGGACTAAACCTGGACTAAACCTGGGCTAAACCTGGACTAAACCTTAACTAAACCTGGACTAAATCTTGACTAAATCTTGACTAAACTTGGCCTAAACCTGGACTAAACCTGGACTAAACCTGGACTAAACCTGGCCTAAACCTTGACTAAACCTGGACTAAACCTGGACTAAACCTGACTAAAACTTGACTAAACCTGGACTAAACCTGGACTAAACCTGGAGTAAACCTGGACTAAACCTTGACTAAACCTGGGCTAAACCTTGACTAAACCTGGACTACACCTGTCAAATATGTTTCACAGTATGGCTTTAAACATTTCTATCTTCATGGAGACCAAACCAGACCAAGTTACAAGTCAGATCCGTGGAGAGGCGACCCCGCTCACAGTCAGAATGCCGGTTTTTCTAGGTATTTTTTGCGGTGGCGCTCTTGGCGGGACAATATTTTCGGACTGGTGGCATAGGAAGCACAGTCGCTGTGGCACGGTTTAGTTCTGATTAAATCCTGTTTTAGTCCTTGTTTAGTCCAGGTTTTAGTCCTGATTTTAGTCGTTGTTTAGTCCTGGTTTAGACGCGTTGCTGCCAAGTCCAAGTGTTTTTATGAAGAATCTGATTTAGAATTCAAGAGTTAAAGCCACACTCTGTATCTTTTTAACCAATAGACTAAAATAAATGCATGTTTCTTTTTTTTGTATGTGTTTATCACAGTGAAAAACTCCCCCTCCCTCCCGTCCTCTCCTCTCCTTTTCCCGTCATCGTTTTCTCTTGGTCCGACCCCACGCCCCTCTCCCCGTCTCTGCCCTCGCTCCTGTCCTCTCTCTCCACTTTCTATCATCCTTCTTTCCTCCTCCTCTTCGTCTTCCTCTCCTCCATCTTGTCCTGATTACACTTTGGCAGATCTCAAACTCCTTTCCAAACAACACGCATGTTCTTTTTATCTCCTCATGTAGCTACATTTACACGAGCTCTGGGCTTTTATCAAACCCTCCTGCTCGGTCCATGAGGTGAACCCGGGCGGCGGCCGCGGGATCAGATCATCGAGTCAGCGAGTCTGATGAAGAACCTTTTTGATTGAACCTGTTTAACTCTTTATAATTTAACTCGTTTAACTCTTTTAAACATTTTTATTCTGGGTTCTGTCGCTGTCGCACAGGTGGTTACGTGTTGTCACTCCGACATTGACGTCTAATTGTCAGAATGGCGGCACTTCCATTTCCAATTTTTAACGTCCTTGGTCAGGCACTTCAGCTTTTCTTGGTTTTAGTTCTGGTTTAGTCCTGGTTTAGACCTGGTTTAGACCTGATTTAGCTCTGGTTTAGTCCTGGTTTAGACCTGATTTAGTTCTGGTTTAGTCCTAGTTTAGACCTGGTTTAGGCCTGAATTTAATCCTCGTTTAGTCCTGGTTTAATTGTATTTTAGACCTGGTTTAGACCTGGTTTAGGCCTGGTTTTAGTCCTGGTTTAGTCCTGGTTTAGACCTGGTTTAGTCCTGTTTTAGACCTAGTTTAGTCCTGGTTTAGTTCTAGTTTAGACCTGGTTTAGACCTAGTTTAGTCCTGATTTTAGTCCTGGTTTAGTTCTAGTTTAAACCTGGTTTTAGTCTTGATTTATTCGTGATTTAGACCTGGTTTAGACCTGGTTTAGTCCTGATTTCAGTCCTGGTTTTAGTTCTGGATTTAGAGGTACGGCCTACACCAAACTATGAGTAAGTTGTCGAAATGGCTGCATCAAAAAAATTCAGAATGAGCATGTATAAATATATATATATATATATATTTATATTTTGAAAACAATAAAAATATTTTGATTTTTTTTTTAAAGTGACAGAATGGAGGGTTGTGGGAATGACTGAATGTCGGGTTGGTCATATGTCGGAGTAAGGCTTGTAACCCTCACAAGTTCTGTTAAATATAGTCAAACTTAACTCAATTCTGCTGTTTTCCAACATGTTTTTGAAAGTTGAACTTCAGAGTTTAAACCAGGACCCCACACTGCCTGAGTTCACGTCTTTACAGAGTCTGTGGGTGAACCCCGGTGGTCGTGTTGGATCAGATGAGCGTGCGGTTTGGGAAAACGCTCCGGGACACACCTGCTCTGGACCCGGCTCTGCAGCTGGACTCTGGGTTTATTCCCTCCTGAAATCTCCGGCACATGTGGGAAAGACACAGATTCCCAGGCTGCTGCTGCTTCAGGCTCACGGCAAAACCCAGCTCCGGCCAATAACACGGATTTGTTCACGTCACAGAGGAAAACAGGAGGTGACAGTGAACGAGTTTAAATTATGGATAAAATAAAATGAGAGGAAAGCTAAACAGTTGCATTAAAAAGTATAATTTATTGTATTTAGGCCTAATAAAACCAGATAAAAACAAAATAAAACTATAAATAAAAAAGGAGCCTTCTAAAGTGCAGTCAGTGGGACTTATTGATCCAGTCTAATCCGTGTATCGTTCATTCATTTGTTTTTCAATATAAAACCAAAAATAAGAAAACGAAAAAACAGCTGTTTTCTTCATTATTTATTTCCAAAACCACAATAAAAAAAACAGATAATGATTAGTTTTTTCAGTTTTTAATTTTGTGTTTAAATGAAAAATGGAAAAAAAAAAAACAGATAACGGCCATTTCCCGTTTAAGTCCGTGACTGCGATGCCGGACTGAACCAGGACTGATCCAGGCCCGGGACCAGACCGGAAGAACCAGACCGAGACTGAGACCGAGACCAGACCGAGACCAGGCCGGGACCAGAGCGGGACCAGACTGGGACCAGACCAACACCAGGCAGGGACCAGACCGAGACCAGGCCGGGACCAGACCAAGACTGAGACCAGACCGGGACCAGACCAAAGGCTCAGAGCCCACGGCAGGGCCAGAGCTCGAAGCTGAGGCTCGGAGTCAAAGCTTGGCGTCCCCTCTGGTCCCAGTCTGGTCTCGGACTCAGTTCTGATCTCAGTCCCAGTCTGGTCTCAGTCTGGTCCCGCTCTGGTCTCGGACCTGGATCAGTCCTGGTTCAGTTCGGCATCGCAGTCACGGAAGTCACGTAAACGGGCCGTTATCTGTTTTTATCATTTTTCATTTAAACACAAAATCGAAAACTGAAAAAATGAATCATTATCTGTTTTTTTATTTTGGTTTTGGAGACAAATAATGAAGAAAATAACAGTTTTTTTCATTTTCTTATTTTTGGTTTTATATTGAAAAACAAATGAACGAATGATACACGGATCCAGTCTTATCTTCTCTTCTCTAAAACTCGATCTGCGTCACACAGAGGAAAACCAGCAGGGACGCCCAAAATACACAAGTTGTGGACCACCACTACGGGACCAGTGTACTGACAGGTGAGGCCCCTGTCCTCGTCTCGCCTCGTGCTCGTCCTGGTCCACTCTGCTCACAGTCACGCTCTCGGGTCCCTCGGTTGTGTCCTGACCTCTCGGTGTGTCCTGCACAGGCCCAGTCCTCCTCCTGCCCCCGTGTTTCTATATTTAGGATGTTCTCTCATCTCTTTGGGCTGGCGGTGGTTTGCTGATTGTCCAAGACCTTCACGTGACACCAGAGAACACGGATCGCAGCGACAAAAACACAAAAACCCTGCAGAAAACCTAAAAAGTAAATGCAGATGAAATATGGCACACAAATAAAAGCAATTAGAAACACCACATGACCATCTCACAAGACCAGCAGTTCGACAAAGTATTAGGTTCTTTTTTTCAGACCAAGAGTTTGTTTTCATACCTGATGACCGACTGCTCCCATGACTCTTCCTCAGAGTCATGGGATGTTGCTGTGTCGTGTCGCTCACCGGACTTAAACAGGTTTTGGCGCTGTTTTCCTACAGGTGGCGGCAGGACAAGAGTGCCATCCTGCCTGAGTCCGACCTCCTCAGGACAATCCGTGTATCATTCGTTCATTCGTTTTTCAATATAAAACCAAAAATAAGAAAACGAAAAAACTACAGTTTTCTTTGCTATCTGTCTCCAAAACCAAAATGAAAAAACGGATAACGATTCGTTTTTTCAGTTTTCGATTTTGTGTTTAAATGAAGAATGGAAAAACGGATAACGGCCGTTTCCCGTTTACGTGACTTCCGTGACTGCGATGCCAGACTTTTGCACCGCATACGGACTGAATCAGGACGGATCCAGGTCCGAGACCAGACCGAGACCAGAGCGGGACTGAGACCGGGACAGAGCTGCTCTGGTCCTCCGCGCTCAAGAACCGCGGCTGGTTCCGAGGTGGTGCAAAGCCTCTGACTGACGCATTCACACCAATGAAAATGAATCGAACTAAGAGCTTTTGGTTCAAATGGACCAGGTCCGGGACCAGACCGGGACCAAAGCGCTACTGAGACTAGGACCAGACCGGGACCAGAGCGGGCCTGAGACCGAGACAAGACCAGGACCAGACCGGAGGCTCAGAGCCCACGGCAGGGCCGGAGCTCGAAGCTGAGGCTTGGACCCCGTGGAGGCTCGGAGTCAAAGCTCGGAGTCCGCCCTGGTCCCGCTCTGGTCCCTGTCTGGTCCCGGTCTCAGTCCCGCTCTGGTCTCGGACCTGGATCCGTCCTGATTCAGTCCGTATGTGGTGCAAAAGTCCGGCATCGCAGTCACTGAAGTCACGTAAACAGGAAACGGCCGTTATCCATTTTTTCCATTCTTCATTTAAACACAAAATCGAAAACTAAAATAACGAATCATTATCCGTTTTTTCATTTTGGTTTTGGAGACAAATAACGAAGAAAACTGTTGTTTTTACGTTTTCTTATTTTTGGTTTTATATTGAAAAACGAATGAACGAATGATACACGGATTCGGGACAGTATCCCAGGTGTGTGAGAGTAAAAAAGCCCCTTGTCACGGTTTATAATCTTCCCTTGGTCTGAAAAAAGAACCCAATAACATAAATTATCGGAAGACCAAATGAACCTTAAGTATTTAATTTAAAGACACAGTAACTTTCTAAAGGCTGCATGTCACCAGCATGATTTTATGGAATTCTGAGGACATTTTTTTGCCAAAGAAATGAGAAGGAATAGGAATTCTCTGGTTTATTTGCCCCTGAAGTTATGCTGCTCAGAATTCAGAGTCAGCTGAACAAAGGAGAGTTTATCACTGCTTCCTGTTCCTTGTCATGGAGTTCAATAAGTACACTACCGGTCAAAAGTTTTAGAACACCCTAATTTTTCTAGTTATTATTGTAATTCAAGTCGTGCAAGTCCAATGAAGAGCCTGAAATGGTACAAAGGTAAGAACTGAAGAGTCAAAAAAAGATAAAATATACAAAACACAAGTCCAAGCTTTGCCAAAACTACCTCAGAAAAAAAGAACAAGACTGTAAAGTTTGAAAACCTGGAGTGTCCAGCAGCAGCACAGTGTCCAGACTTAAACCCCATCGAGCTGGTTTGAGATAAACCAGACAGAAGAGTGAAGCAACCTACCTAACCTAAGCAACCTAAGTGCCACACATTTATTTCTGCAACAGACTCTCGAAGAATTTTCTGAAGAATATTTGATTCTATTCTATTGTAAAAAGAACGAGCCACGAGTGTGTTCAGCTGTTATATCTGCCAAAAGTGGACACTTTCATGAATCAAAAGTTTAGAATATGTTTTGGTCAACAGTAAAGGCCCATCACACCTTGACGATTTAGAAAACGTATGTCGACATACCAGAATTTCCCTAAAACGCTGGCATACGCTGAACCATCGATGTTTTTCTCAATTTTGGGCGTATTCATAGTGTATTCATAACGAGTTGGGCATATACATAACGTATTAGTAACTTATATAGAACGTTTTGATAACGTATAGACGTATAACTTATGCCTTAACTTATAACTTAACAAAAGTCTAACCTATGCATAGCACATGGCAGCGTATCGCCGACGAACACGTGTTGTCGCCTATTAAAAGGCTCGACAATTTAAATCATGTCATATGATATATCATCATATCAGTCTCTCTCTGTACATGGTGCTGAATGCAACAGATCGATTGATATGTCAGAGCAGCGGGATCTGTCTGCAAACCACAGGATGTAAAGTTGTGAGCGAGATCACGTCCGCTGTTTCCTGTCTACAGTAAAACCACTCACCACTGCACTTCTAGAGCTCAGAGCTCTGCACTTCTAGTTTAGATATAAGACAAAACTGAGTTATTATTATTTGTGACATGTGGTGTAATACTTCAGATACATGTTTTTAAAGCATAAAAGATTGGAGATAAAGTCCACAGGAAGTAGAGTCACTATCACTAAACTGCAGCTTCACACACACTGGACGTAAACAAACACACGTGCGACTCTCGCCTTTTTACTTTCAAAGAACGACTCAAATGGATTAATAGCGCGGTTTTGTGGGCTGGATGTCATTATTTGAGGAGGACAAATTCTATGGATAATAAAGAGTGAGTAATAAAGTTCTTCTTATTGATCTGGCACAATGAATTGATGGGTTAGTTTGTATGTTGTTCTCCGCAGATCGCCTACATGACGCTCTTTAAAATGCAAATGACTCTTTCCTACGGCTCTCAGTGAGAACATTTTCCCACTGTGTGATATCCTGTGTGGCCGAAGTCTCTGATCAAGTGTTTTGCATCGGCTCATATGAAATATGGGAGCACAGAGTGTGACGGTTTCCTCCCCATTTTTATACCAATCCCCGTAAACGCTGCCAATACGCCATTATACGGTAGCTACAAGTTAGAAACACATTCAGTAGGTTCTGCGGTCGTCTGGAACATGTCAAATACATCTGCATACGTCAATATGCGTTGGAGGTAAGTTCGATATAAGTTATACAAAGGTTCAAAGCACATTACTCATACGTTATGTGTATGCAAGACATTTTCTCAACGTATTTGGACTTATGAGAAACTTACAATTAACGTGTGTCAACGATCGCATAACTTACCTACAACTTATGGCCCGCGTATGCAGGATGTATAAACATACGCTCACATACGTCGAGAAATTTTCAGCATGCTCAAAATTTTTCTACGACCTTGCCGTATGTCGCCGTATGTCGCCGTATGTCGCCGTATGCCAGCGTGCTTCAGCGTGCTCAGAACTTATACAATACTTACCTACAACTTATCCGACGTACGCCAGCATATTTGCCAAATTTTTCATACTTCGGCATATGTTTTCTAAATCGTCAAGGTGTGACAGTGGTTTAAACAGTAAAAAAAAGGAAAAAGTGTGGTGTCCTAAAACTTTTGACCAGCAGTAAAGTTTCTAAGATGTGAAAGTGAACGTGTCATTATAAAAGAAGAGAACATGTTTGTCCACAAAATTGCAAAGATTTTTCAGGTAAGTTCTTCTAGCAGCAGAACTTTCGGGGGAAATAAACCACAGAATAAAATATCAAAATTGAAATAGACACCAACACTGTTTTTTGACTGATGTTATTTGAAATGAACTTTAAATTAAATATTGAAAATAGAGGTCGAAATCTGTTTTTTGTTTGACACTAAAATTGAAAAATGAAATGACAAACTGATCTCCCATTTTAATATTTTTCGTTCTTGGTTGAAATTCAAAAGAACAAATGGTACCGTGACCACGCGCCAACCAGCACAGGCCACTGAAAACCGTCCTGGGTTCACCTTCCAGATTTTATTAGTTTTAGTTCTACGTTTGAAACACAGCGAGTTAACATTTTGACCTGATTTACGGTTTGTGTTTAAACGCACAAAAGTAATAGAATCATCAAAACACCAGGTGACGCGGATCAGAGTGTGGTTTTTGTGTAACTGCTGAATTTCTTTTCCATATAAGTCCTCCCTTTTCGCATTTTTTCCTGCGCTGAAATAAATCAGATCAAGTCATTCGTGCTTTGGATGTTGCGTTTTGACAGATGCTCTGATCAAAAGCAGCCTCAGCACTTTTGGTTTTCATGTTGCTGTAACACACGACACTTGGGACACTCGGCTGAACTCACACGGCGTTTGGCTGAAGCCGAGTCCAAACAGGTCAGGCTCGGGGGACCGGTCGTTTCATAACGCCGGGGTTGCACAAGATTCGACTCTGACGCAGCAAAACTACAAAGAAAAGAACTCGAAAATGGTTCAATATGAAGCTGAGGCGCAGAGCTGGAGCGTTCAATCATCATTATCGGGTTTGGAGGTTTAGTTCGGGCTCAGACCAGCGCTCGGGCAAGACACTTCACCCTCTTCGACGATGTAAGAATGCAACTTGGCAGCCACTTTTTCTTTAGTCTGCCTCAAGACGTGACAAGAGTGAACAATGAAACACAAAAGGAAGTGTGTGATTTCGAAACAAACATGTTCAAATCAAATGCAGCTTTTACTGAATCAACTGCGATGCTGATTTATTCTTAATTACAAAAACATTGCACATGACGGCCCATTTATTTATGTGATTGTTTGGTGATTTGGTTGTCAAAATGATTAGTCATTCATAAAGTCGAACGAACGGTCACTCCCTAAACCCCGGCACCTGCAGCCGATCATGAATCTGTGTGAGTTCTTAGTGTTTTTGTTTAATATGATTAGAGCTCAGGCTACATATGCATAAGGGACAGAAACTTTCAATCACAAGTGGTAATCCAGAAAATGGGGTTTTAAAGTCCCTTCACCTTCACTAAACTAATTTTGAGCAGCACAGTCGTCAAATTTTCTTTCACTACACAATAAACCTGTGGATATGAGCTTTAGGTAAAGACCGAAAGGATGAAATCATGGATGCAAGCGGTCGAAATGAGTGGGCGCTCCCTTAGAGATAGGGTGAGAAGCTCAGTCACATTGGGAGGAGCCTGGAGTAGAGCCGCTGCTCCTCCACATCAAGAGGAGCAGCTGAGGCGAGGGCATTGGCTCCGGATGCCTCCTGGGCGTCTCCCTCAGGAGGTGTTCTGGACATGTCCCACTGGGAGGAGGCCCCAGGGAAGACCCACAAGGACAAGCTGGAGGGACTATGTCTCTGGGCTGTCCTTGGAACACCTTGTGGTTCCCCCTGGAGGAGCTGGAGGAAGTGTCTGGGGTAAGGGAAGTCTGGGAGTCTCTACTTAAACTGCTGCCCCCTGTGGCCCGGCCCTGGATAAGTTGAAGAAAATGGATGGACAGATGGATGAATACGCAATAAATCATTTTAATGCAAAAAAGCATTTTCAGTCTCATTTTAAGTATCAGTGTAGGTGAGTCCTTGCGCCCTCTCCTGGCTAATAATAATAATAATGATGTCAATAGTAATAATAATAATAATGTCTAGAGGTCTAAGCAATGCAGAAATATACAACCCCAGACCAGGGGCGGACTGGGACCAGGAGCTGATTCGTTCCATTTAAATGGACATGGTCAGACGGCCGTTTTGGACTTTTCCAGAAGCCACAGACCTGACTCACCAAAACACCTCAAGACACAGTGACATCACCACAGTGTCTATGTCCAACATGTAACACGTCTAATGCACCAAACACTCAACAAATGGTAAAACACTTAAGTCATCCCCACACACATTAGTCAAGAATTTAAATGGTTTGATCAGGTTGTCTGGATAAAGCAGAGAATGTGGAAACAAAAACTCCATCTCACCCTCTCCTCTGCTTCATCTGACCATCTCCTCTGCATCTTCTGCTCCTTTGACCCTCTCCTCTAGATCTTCTGCTTGATCTGACCCTCTTCTCTCTGACCTTCTTCTCTGCTCCTGACCTCTCTTCTCTGCTCCTCTTCCTCTGACTCTCTCCTTCTCTCTGGACCTCTTCCTCTGCTCCTCTGACCTGACCTCTTCTCTGCTCCTTCTGACCTTCTTCTCTCTCTCTCCTCTTGACTCTTCTCTGCTCCTCTGACCTTCTTCTCTCTCTGACCTCTCTCTCTCTGCTCTGTCTGCTCTGACCTTCTTCTCTGCTCCTTCTGACCCTTCTCTCTCTGCTCTCTCCTCTGACCTTCTCTCTCTCTCTGCTCCTTTGACCTTCTTCTCTGCTCTCTCCTCTGACCTTCTTCTCTGCTCCTTTCCTCTGGACCCTCTCCTCTGCTCCTCTGAACATCTCCTCTGCTCCTCTAACCTTCTTCTCTCCATCCTCTTCCTCGTCTGAACCCACCTGACCTCACTTTCCCTCGTATCTAAACATAACTCTGGCTGACTGTTGGTTTTACACATGTGATCCTGCGTCTTCAGCACTTTGGGCCTTTGTAAAAACACAGTTAGATTTCAGCTCCTCTGAGTCTGTTGTCGCCTCGGAGGCAGGTGTGATGTACGAGTGTGGCTCTGGTGTTGAGTTTCCTCCAACACCAGGCTCCACTCCCGCTTTGGCTTTCGCGGCGTAAATCTGTCCGCGCGACTCTCTGGGTGGAATACTCGTTCATTCTTCACGGGAGTCGTGCTGAAACTAAGTGTGGTTCATCGTTCCCCAAAGACTGTGAAACAACAGGATTCTACTGTAAAGGTAACGGCGTGTGACTCCGATGGTCTGGAAGTGTTGACCACGGAGAAGGTTTGGGGTCAGTTTGAGGAAATGTTATGAAATATCTCAAAGGTTTGTGCGAAATTACAACAAAAAAAAAAAGCAGCGCACTCAGAGAAATTAGAGATGTACTCGTCGATCCGGGTGTCGTTCGTTGATTCTTTTTTCAAACTAAAACTGAAAAAAGAAAACGGAAAAAAAAAAAAAAACAATTTTCTTCGTTATTTGTCTCCAAAACCAAAATGAAAAAAAAAAACAGATAATGATTCGTTTTTTTCAGTTTTCGATTTTGTGTTTAAATGAAAAATGGAAAAAAAAAACGGATAAACGTTTCTGTGACTTAAACTGTGATGCCGGACTGAACCAGGACTAAAACAGGTCCGGGACTGAGACCAGGACTTAGACCGGGACTAGGACCAGGACTGAGACCGAGACTGAGACCAGGGCTAGACAGGGACCAGACTAGGACTGAGACCAGGACTAAGACCAGGACCAGACCGGGACTGAAAATGGTTTAGTCACCAGACTGGGACCAGACTGGGACTGAGACCGGGACCAGACCAAAACTGAGACCAGGACTGACACCGGGAACAGGACCAGGACTGAGACTGAGACCAGGGCCAGACTGGGACCAGACCGTGATTGAGACCGGGACTGAGAACTGGGACCAGACCGGGACTGAGAATGGGACCAGACGGGAACCAGACTGTGATTGAGACCGGGACCAGACCAGGACTGAGACCGGGACCAGACCAGGACTGAGACCAGGACCGGACCATGATTGAGACCGGGACTGAGACCGGCACCAGACCTGGACTGAGACTGGGACCAGACTGGGACCAGACCAGGACTGAAAACAGTTTAGTTACCAGACCGGGACCAGACTGGAACTGAGACCGGGACCAGACCGGGACTGGGACCGGCACCAAACTGGGATTGACACTGGGACCAGACCAGGACTGAAAACGCTTTAGTCACCAGACCAGGACCAGACTGAGACTGAGACTGAGACCAGACTAGGACTGAGACCAGGACTGAGACTGGGACCAGACCAGGACTGAAAATGGTTAAGTCCTGGTTTAGACCTGGTTCAGTCCGTATGTGGCGCAAAAGTCCGGCATCTCAGTTCAAGTCACGGAAACGGGAAACAGTTGTTATCCCTTTTTTTCCTTTCTTCATTTAAACACAAAATCAAAAACTGAAAAAACAAATCATTATCAGTTTTTTCATTTTGTTTTTTCGTTATTTTTGGTTTGGAATGATAAATGGATTCTCGTTATCCCTCCAGATTTAGTTCTCAGTGTCTTGTTAACGAAAGTGATTTGGTAGGAAAATATTTTTAAGACTTTGAAAGACACTTAATCCATTAGTTGTTACCACAGAACCACTTTCTCCTCCAAGTTACCGTCAGCTCTGCCCGCGTCGTTCAGGTTGAATTATTTTACATGGAGCGGCCAATCTTGACAACAAATAAGTGCTGTTCGTTCCTTTTTAAAGCAGATCTGTCCTTATCAGAGCTTTTGGCCATGTTATTGTGGTTTTCTCTTCTCATTTACCGTCTTGAAGTTGGATTTGGAGTGATTCGTGCAGGTCTGAGTCATCTTTAATCACTTTAAAAACAAAAACATTTGCAGATCAGCTCCTGTTTTCACTGCCACCTGGACACGACCACTGCTCTGTACAATTTTTCGCAATTTTTTTAAAACGGTGATGAGCGTAGGATTCGGCAGCATCGCATAGTCATTTTATACATGGAAAAAAAAGTGATATGCAGCTGTCCATCGGAGGTGTTGACAGCTGCACGGCGCGTTGTTGTGATGAAGTTTACGTCATGTTTTTTAGACTACGTTGACACTGAGACGAATCACCGTTCTGCGTCCACACACGTAGTTTCTGTGTCCGCAAGCCTTCCCTATCCACACAGCTTTGAGCATATTTGTTTACGTTTTACAGAAAGGAAACTTAAAACCACATGGCTGATTTGCATAAACTGAGCACTTAAAAACAGCTCGCTCCTTGTGCGCTGATGTGGTTCAGGACACGACTCAGTGGAATATGAGTGTTGTTTCTGTGACAGAGGGGTGTTCTGCTGATGATGAGTCTGTTCTGTGTTTCTGTCGTGTTGGAGATGGTTCATGTTAAACTTTTCAGAGATTATACGTCTGCAGGTCGTACACACAGACCGTATATATGAATGGACATATATTCTAGCCTCATAGTATTTTGGCGGTGAATTACTCAGTGGTGCACAGACCTACATCAGAGTATCAGTGTTTTCAGGTGTCCACACGGTGCTGGATCAGATCTGTACTCAGATGAATTAGCGGGAGCTGGAGGCACCAGATTGTTCCGTCTCTGGAGCCGTTTTCCATCGGATTAGTGTGAACGAACACAGCATCCACAACGAAAACGACCCGAATACGAACTAATGTGGACGGGGCTTTAGTTTTCTAACACAAAAGTCAGCGAACTTGCTTCTTTTATTAAAGGGACAGTTTGGAATTTTGGACATAAGACCTCATTTCCTAGTGAGCCAGAGTGTTGGTGAAGTGTGGAGACGCTTTTTTAACCCTCACTCTCTCCTCGGGGTCACATTGACCCGAAGAATTTTTTTTTCCTTCCCGCGCTCTTGGGGCGGGTCAATCAGACTCAAAAATGTATTTTCAAATAAATTCTCACCAGGCGAGAAAATACATTTTTGGGTCTGATTGACCAAGAGAGCGGGAAGAAAAAAAAAAATCTTCGGGTCTATGTGACCCCAAGGAGAATGTGACGGTTAAATATTCCATCCAGTCCTTGTATTTGCAGAGGTCACTGGTGTTAGACTAGTGCAGGTCAATGGCCATAGTTTATCCTGCCACTAAAAAGTCTTACCCACTCCACAAAACACCTGAAGATAATCTGTTATTACAGCAGACTGTCCATGTGAATGTCTGTGTTAATAAAATAATTTTACCAAAGGTTTTACTCCCGGGGGTGGGGATAAGTGTATGATCACATATGAGTGGATGTCTGGCTACTTAAGTTTGAGACATTTGTTCTTTTTCGTCATTTATCCCACCATTTATCTCACCTGTTTTAACGCACACGGGTCATTAAGACATAACCCACTCACTAGTTTGTAGGGGTGTGCAAAAATGTCAGTATATCATATTGTTTAATGTGATGATACAGTATCGATATCATGGACTGCTGTATCGATATATCGCCAAGAGTATTTTTTAGTATATTTTACTAAATTATTTTGTTACAGAGCAACAGTTTTGTTGCTTGTTTAGAAGAAGGAGCCTCTCTTATGCAACACGTTTGTCATATTCACTGTTTTGATTTGATTGAGTAATATGGGCATTTTTCATATTAACTTTGCACATGAAGTGGTTTAACAAAGACTTTTAGTATCGTAACCATGATTTATGACTCTGCGGGGGTTGGGTGGATCAGAGATGGTCAAGAGTTGGAGGACAGGACATTGGTTGCAAACTTTGTGGATTGGTCCCAGGCAAACCATCTGTTCCAGAACATTGACAAGACCAAAGAAGTGATGATTGACTTCAGGAGGAAGAGGACACCAGAGGAGCTCATGAGGGCCAGAGCCATGAGGTGGAAATACTGGACTGCCACAAGTTCCTTGGTGTCTAGTCCAATGACAGACTGGACTAGAGGGACAACTGGAATGCTGTGTACAAGACGGACATGAGTAGACTCAACTTCCTGAGAAAACTCTTTTAAGCCACTGATGAAGACCAGTTTGGTTGAAACACATCTAAATAAAGGCCTTTTAACTAGATTTTTCCTTGTGAGATTTTTACTTCTTTGGAGTGCCGGAATTCCGTGGTGTTTGAAATACATCATATCAAACTGAAAGTGCACTGTATCTTAATGATATCCAACCCTACTGTCATCATAACTTATTTTATCACATGTTGCAACTTCATGTTAACCATGTTTCTGCACTCAGGCTCCGCGCATCTGCAGTGTTGATGAAAAAATAATCCATCTATATGGTCTGTACCTCGCCATGCTGGTGCAACCTAGTGCCTCCACTCAATTTAATTTCTCTCCAGCGACTAGGTCAGGAATCAGAACACACTAGACGGTTCGCAAAAACCCCAGAAGTGCAAGTTTGGGCATCAGCCAATCAGCGAAGAGCCAGACATTCAGTGTTGTCAATGATTCCCGAGATCGAGGATTTAAAGCCGGAACAAAGAGAATGTTTGTTGAATTTCATCAAGGGGAAAAACCTTATTGTCCTTCTTCTTACAGGGTTTGGGAAAAGCTTAATTTACAAGTCAGCCCCGTTAGTGGCACATTACATACTTCACGACCAAATAGCAGCGATTGGTTAAATAAAAAAAGTTCCCACCTATTCGAGCGAATGAATCTTAACGCTGCGAGGTCAGACGGTTTCTAAGAAGTGAAACTGTCTGATGAATCAGGTTAGTCTATACCAGCTTTTTCTAAGAGTCCACACTTCACTGTGATTGGTTAAATCTTCCTGTCATTCTCTCAGAGCAGGACAGAGGCCGACCAATAAGAGGAGTGGGAGGGAGTGTTTGGATTTAAACAGAGGAGCACTGAATCTTTGTACTGACAGACCTTAGTCACAAGGCCAGATCATGTTTCCCATAACATGTCCACGCTCTCGTATTTCACTGATCTCTTAACCCGGTGCTCCTCAATTATTTTCTGTCACGCCCCCCTAGGAAGAAGAAAACATTTCACACCTCTCGACTCTCCACCGCGACTATAAATAATATAATTTGTACTCACAAAGCGGGATTATTGTTGGCCATGTTCGGCATGTTTTCGCTGAGAAAACTCATGCGGCTTCATGCTGTCCGCTGCTAACATTTTCAGACACAGTAAACACACTGGTCTTTCCTCGTTTCCCACCGTAGTCACAGTGAAGCCGAGCGCTACAGACGCTTCGTTTTTCCTCGTCGTAGCTTTCGGGAGACCATTTTTCCATGGCTGTCTCTGGTTTGTTCACTGCGCTCCAAATCTCCTGAATTCATGTATCATTTGTTCATTCGTTTTTCAAAATAAAACTAAAAATAAGAAACAAAAATCAACTATTTTCTTAATTATTTGTCTCCAAAACCAAAATGAAAAAAACGATAACGATTCCTTTTTTCAGTTTTCGTGTTTTGTGTTTAAATGAATAATGAAAAAAAAAAAAAAGGATAATGGCCGTTTCTGTGACTTAAACTGCGATGCCGGACTTTTGCGCTACATACGGCCTGAACCGAGACTAAACCAGGACTGAACCAGGACTAAACCAGGACCCTGAGCCCATGGAGCAGAGTGTACGCAAAGTCCCGTGGAGCTCTGTGCCGGTCCTTTCGCCTGAGGTCACCCGACGGTCTACACGGGTGCACCTCCGGGCCCGTCCTAATACTCAGTCCTGGTTTAGTCCTGGTATAGTCCTCCTGGTTCAGTCCTGGGATCAGTCCAGGGATTAGTCCTGGCTTAATCCTCTTTCAGTCTTAGTTCAGTCCTGGTTTAGTCCTCTTGGGTCAGTTCTGGGGTCAGTCCTGGTTCAGTCCGTAAGCGTCAAAATTGGATGAAACGGGAAATGGCCATTATCCGTTTTTTTTTTTTTTTTTCATTATTTATTTACACATAAAATCGAAAACTGAAAAACAAAAAAAAAACCCGAATCATTATCTGTTTTTCAGTTTTGTTTTGGAGACAAATAATGAAGAAAATTTTTTTTTTTTCTTATTTTTGGTGAACAAATGAACGAATGATACATGGATTCTCCTGCTCTGTGTTGTCTGTGCGTAGCCTGATTCATCATCCGGTTTCACTTCATGGAAACTGTATGACCATTAGGATTCGTTTGCTCGACTGTAGGCGGGAACTTTTTTTATTTAACCAATTGCTGCTACTTGGTCGTGACGTATGTAATGCTCCAAATCCTGTAGGAAGAAGGACAATAATGTCTTAAAGGGCCCATCTCATGCAAAATCGACTTTTCAGAGCTTTCTACCATCTAAGAGTGATGTGTGGGCCTTGTATTTGTCGCCCAAGTGGTTTTTAGATTGATTTGCCTTTTTTTTTTTTTTTACAAATTGCAGCATATTTCTGTCACCCTCCCACGTGACAACGAACTAAAGCTGCTACAACGATGACGCGGCAGATGCACCTATGACGCGTTTGACGTAGCAGAAAACGCTTCACACCCCGTCCCCGCTCCACCGCCTCCGCCCCGCGTCCACTGACAATTCCCACATGAACACCTAAACAAAAGCGACAGCATAAGCTCATTGCTCTACCCTGCAGTGAACGCGATATAAGTTTGAGGAGACGAAGCGCTTTTTGCTACGTCAAACGCGTCATAGGTGTATCTGCCGCATCATCGTTGTCACGTGGGAGGGTGGCAGAAATACACTGCAATTTGTTAAAAAAAAAAAGGCAAATCAATCTAAAAATACTTAAACGACAAATACAAGGCCCACACATCAGTCTTAGAAGGTAGAAAGCTCTGAAAAGTTGATTTTGCATGAGATGGGCCCTTTACCTCTTTTCCCCATGAAGACGACATTTGACGACCCTCCACGTTTCCTTATGACGTGTTTTGACTCCTCCGTTGTGTCACTAAAGACGTGATTTGACGACCATTAGAAACGGTTCCTGTTTTTCACATGTAAACAGAGGCTGTGACAGGTGGGGGACACTATAACCCACACTAGACTGACCAAGAGGATTCAAGGATACATTTTCACAGATTTTTTCAGAAGTTAATCGAAGTTGTGACGATTGTAGCTTCTGGAAAAAAAAAACACAACACGAGCAATGGAAAGATCGCGGCGCACAGTTTTAGAAATAATGAGGAGCGGACGTATTTTATGGATAAGTTTAGAGAAAGTGACTTTTATAGATTTCAAAGTGATGATGAAGTTGATTAAAAAAGTGGAAAACAGCGATAACGACGGAATTTCGGAGAGAGAAACTTACGAAGATGAGAATGCTGGTGATTCGCAATATCCAAATAAACTATTGGGGACTTTATACTCGATTATGAACCAAAATTGCCTCGAAATTTGGATGTCCTTTGAAATAATTCAGTCTTTTTTTTCCAAAATGTGATGTATGACAGAATCGCTACAGAAACAAACACTTATGTGGAGCTCTGCACACGAGAAAGTAACCAAGATGACAAATACTGGACACACACTGACGAGGAAGAGTTTTATTATTATTTTATTATTATATTATAATAAGATAAATGAGTTGAATAAGTTAAATGGAAAAAACAAATTAGGTCCACACAGGTGTACAACTGGTAAAAACAGGTGCACACTTGGCTTTACTGTATCTGGTGACATGAAATCTGTTTAAATACTTTGGCAAATATATTTTTTACATTTTTTATGAATATAGTTTTCAGAACATGCAGATATCAGATGCTGAATGTAGTTTTTTTGTTTTCGATTTTGCACCTGACCAGATAAACTCTCATTTTCAGTGAGTTGTAATAAACCTGTAAATGAGTTGAATCACATTTAAACATCCATAAATGAAGAGTTCAGAGTCTAAAGTTTCCAGGGATACCAAATATGTCTGTGTTACAATTAAGTTCATGAGTGTGAAAATCATTTATAATCACTCGTGGAAGTCTGTATTCTTTTATGCAGTTATGCTCTGAGGGGAGCCCTAGGAATATAGGCGAGTTTCATCTGACGTCATTGTTATTAAAAGCCCGTGTTGCATGCTGGGAAATATTTTGGTCGGAGGCAAGAAACACGATAGCGTCAAACACAGTGCGTATTTATCCCCGATAATGTTAAATTCCTGCTGCATTATCGGATGCACAAATAGAAGCACGGAAGAAGGAAAATGTCTTTTTCGTATTCTGAGTGAAAAGAACCGCTAACGGCGAATTAAACGACTTTCAAACATCCGCAGAGCAAACGTAGAAGATCCTAACAAACCGTGGACTCAACAAGTTCAACAACACATCGAGACTCTTGGAGGTTTTCATCTTTTCTGCTGTGAATGGCCCAGGAGTTTCCACCAAGTCATTGTGGATATCGCCCAAGTGAA
Source organism: Boleophthalmus pectinirostris (assembly GCF_026225935.1). Taxonomy (NCBI): domain Eukaryota; kingdom Metazoa; phylum Chordata; class Actinopteri; order Gobiiformes; family Gobiidae; genus Boleophthalmus; species Boleophthalmus pectinirostris. Next base: position 37,451,346 of record NW_026571447.1, read on the forward strand.
TATTTGTCCAGGTAGTTGGCGATTCTGACCAGAAATTTGGTTTGATCCACCTTTTGTCGGGGTTGAAAAGGGTGATTTGGCTCCGTCGATGCTTATGACCAATTTCTGGTCAAATGGTCTTGGGTCTTGGATAAATAACCGGGATCAATACCCTTTACGTGCTTGTTACGTTCATGTTGAATTAGTGTTTCTTGCCGCCGACCAAAATAATCCCCAGCATGCAACGCGCGCTTTTGTCAACAGTGAAACTCACCTATATGTACGGGTTGTTCCTAGTCGGCGTCCAGGGGGAAAGAGTTAAGTCTATTTTATGTTTCCAATGCACAAAATGCTGTATTCCACCTTGTGATGTCATGAAGTGGTAGTTTTCAAGTTATCAGCTCCTTTTACCTTTCGTTAAATAGAGATCGACAATTCCGGGTCTGAAATGATCTAAATGATTCTCGTGAAGGTGTGTGGAGTTGAAAAACACGGCAAACTTTCTGGATAACATCTCAAGGTGGAGCGGAGTGTTTTCCATTTGGCAGAACATCTCAGCCTAAATATGAAGAGTTTGTGTGTTAAACATGTGAATGAACCAAAACACAACTTCAGGTATGTTTTTTTATAAGGAAAAACATTATAACAGCTCTGAAAAAGTGTAATATGGGCCTCCTGTTGTCTCTCGTGTGGCTCTTCGGAGTGAGATCGTGATGTGCAGATAGGACCTGCAGCCTTCAGTGTTTAGTCTGTTTAATCAGGAGCTTTGTGACTCTGTGAGGGACCTGCAGGACACAGGAGGGAGGAAAAACTACTGCACGATATTTCACTACAGGGAGGAACATTAAAAAACACAGCAAAAACTGTATTGATCAAATTTCAGGTTATTTTTAACACAAAAAGTTAAATAGGGGTTCGAGTCGGGGTTGTTGATTATTTGTTTATTTATTTCATTCATAAAGTAAAAAAAGACATCAACAGTGTCAACCTAAACATACAAGAAATGAATGAAAAAGAGCAGAAAGAAGAAGAGTCGTCTTATGTTTTTTTTTCCCCCTTTTTCCAGACAAAACATCAACACCAATACCGTAAATTCGGGACTATAAGCCGCTACTTTTTTCTCACACTTTGAACCCTGTGGTTAATAAAATGATGTGGCGAATATATGGATGGATTCTTCATTTGGCATAACTGTTTTCTTCATTATTTGTCTCCAAAACCAAAATGAAAAACAGATAATGATTTGTTTTTTTTTTCATTTTTCGATTTTGTGTTGAATAATGGAAAAAAAAAAAAAAGGGTTAACGGTTGTTTCCCGTTTACGTGACTTAAACTGTGATGGACTAAACCAGAACTGAACCAGGACTAAATCGTTTTCAGTCCTGGTCTCAGTCCCGTCTGAGTCCTGGTTTGGTCCTGGTCTCAGTCCCGGTCAGGTTCTGGCCACAGTCTCAGTCCTGGCCTCAGTCCCGTCTCAGTCCTGGTTTGGTCCTGATCTCAGTCCCGGCCTCAGTCCCGGTCAGGTTCTGGTCTCAGTCCTGGTTTGGTCCTGGTCTCAGTCCTGGTTTGGTCCTGGTCTCAGTTCTGGTTTGGTCCTGGTCTCAGTCCTGGCCTCAGTCCTGGTTTGGTCCTGGTCTCAGTCCCGTCTCAGTCCTGGTTTGGTCCCGGTCTAAGTCCTGGCCTCAGTCCTGGTCAGTTTCTGGTCTCAGTCCTGTCTCCGTCCTGGTTTGGTCCTGGTCTCAGTCCTGGTTTGGTCCTGGTCTCAGTCCCGGTCAGGTCCTGGCCTCAGTCCTGGTTTGGTCCTGGTCTCAGTCCCGGCCTCAGTCCTGTCTCAGTCCTGGTTTGGTCCTGGTCTCAGTCCTGGTTTGGTCCTGGTCTCAGTTCTGGTTTGGTCCTGGTCTCAGTCCTGGCCTCAGTCCTGGTTTGGTCCTGGTCTCAGTCCCGTCTCAGTCCTGGTTTGGTCCCGGTCTAAGTCCTGGCCTCAGTCCTGGTCAGTTTCTGGTCTCAGTCCTGGTCTCAGTCCTGTCTCCGTCCTGGTTTGGTCCTGGCCTCAGTCCTGGTTTGGTCCTGGTCTCAGTCCCGGCCTCAGTCCCGGTCAGGTTCTGGTCTCAGTCCTGGTTTGGTCCTGGCCTCAGTCCTGGTTTGGTCCTGGTCTCAGTCCCAGTCAGGTTCTGGTTCAGTCCTGGTTCAGTCCCGGTTCAGTCCGGCATCACAGTTTAAGTCACAGAAACAGGAAACGTTACCTGTTTTTTTCCATTATTAATATAAACACAAAATCGAAAACTGAGAAAATGAATCATTATCATCTGATCTTTTTTTTTTTTTTTTTGCTTTTTGCTTTTGGAGACAATAATGAAGAAAATAGCATTTTTTTTTTTTTTTTCTTATCTTTGGTTTTATATTGAAAAATGAATGAATGAATAAATGACACACGGATTGACCATAATTCTTAAGCCCTTTTTTGTAAAATAAACAATGGCTGTAGGTGAGTTTTACATGTTGACCCCATATTTCTACACAGTACATCAAATATGGTGTAATTATAGAGTTATACAACATTAATAATGCTGCAATATTCAGTGAAAACTTAACTTTATACAGAACAGCAACTGCTTTGGACATTTTGACTTGATCATGACTCCTAAAAATGTGGTTTCATTTACTCTTTGAATCTGTATCCCATCTATTTCTAATATTACGTTGTCTTTTTTTCTTTTTATCATTAAATAAAATGAAATTTGCCAGAGCTGATATGGTTCAAGTTAATTCAACTTCCCCTAATGTTAATTCAACTTCCCGTAGTGTTAATTTGGCACCTCCACCCTCCACTTCAAACTCCCGCGAGAGAAGATCAGTTTGAATCAGATTTGTACATGATTTCATCTTTAATTAACTAAAATAAAGTGTAAAAATAAACCATGTCTGTGTGTTGTTTAGCTAAATCAGGATAACTCTACAAAGTGTTATCTGTTTACTCTCAAAATGTAAATATGGGTCTGGTCAAGTGCAGTAACGGAGGGAAACGGGCAGATTTTTGACATTCAAATGTCTCTTATTCAGAAACTAGAGGGACTATTGAAATAAGTAAAGTATCAGAATGTAGGAAAGAGTTACACTCCAACAGGGTCAAGTTAAACCTGTGAGATTCTTTCAAGTTGTTGACAAAAAAATTAAAAACTCATGTTGGTAACAGAGGGAATGAAATTTGCAGCACTTTTTGGGCAATAAATCCAAACAGTGATAACTCTTGGTTCTCACTTACATATCCTTAACAAACTGGTTTGAATATTTGCTTCATATAGTTTTCTACCATATGGTACAAGATTAGGTTAAAAAACCTAAAAAATAAATACATTTTTTATTAAGAAAGGTCATGGTAACGGAGGGAAAAGTAACGGAGGGAAAATTGTCCAAACAAGTAGAAGGTGCAGGATTTTGCATAATTTGTCGCTTTTTTCTTCCGAATACTTTAATATTACTTCAAAATGAAAGGAAACTATTTCTATAAAATATGTCAGTCCTTCCAAGCAAATTTTTATCATTTTAAATACTTTTTTTTTTGAAAAATCATGTCCCTTCATCAACAGTTCAAAGATGGAATAACACAAGATATGATGAAATACATCCATTTATTTACATGATTTTCAGGTCTTTGAAATTTGGGAAATAATTTTTGTTCCATGTTTCATACATGGTCTGTTTAAAACGTATGGAACTTTAGAACCAAAAATAGGACAGAAAAAAGGTCAACAGTTTCATAAACTAGAGTACATATGTATCTGTTCAATACATTTTTATATCAGATGCATTAACTTGATTTTTTGGCCTTGTTGTTTACTTCTGCTTGACCGGGCCCAATTCCAAAAATATTAAATAAACTCTTGAACATATTGGACACATATAAACCCTGAGAAAATGTTAAAATTGATTCTGTGAGAGTCAATTTTCTGCTGTGAGGGGCTGGTTTACTGTCTTCACACAGACATATGTTCTCTGCGTTTGACCCGTCCTTCTGTGTCTCTGGGTTAAACCTGAGGAGCCGTGGGACCATCTCTGTGTCTTGAGCTCGTCTTGGTCTGGAGTAATTGGAGGATTTGGGGTTTTTGTGCATGTTTTTGGTTAATGACGGGTATCGGAGCCCCGCCCAGACCCAGGGAGAACATTACACAATAGAAGTTGGGAAAAACTGGCATTGATAAGATACACAACACATGGAAAACTAACCCGTCCATTGGTAATGACTTCATTGTGTGCGAGTTTTGCTGTGAAGCGTTTCCACTTGAATACACTGTTTATCAAGATCTGACAAATATATCCAAAGAAATTGTCATTAGCTGGTTACGGTTTTCTTCAATTAAACGTGCATTCACTTTTTTTCTGGTAAGAGTTGCAACCTGTTTGTTTCCATGGAGGCAGTTGTGAAATGCAAATTGCAAAACTTGAAAAACATGTCTTTCTTTCTTTCTTTTTTTGAGAGACATTGTATTTACGTGATCTATTTGTCACCTGTTTGTCTCCGTGGAGATATGAGTGTTTAATGTCGGGTCTGTCTCCTATTCCAACATCCCTTCATTATTTAGACGTGACATTTTTCTGACACTTTTTAGTATCACTATTCCGACATGCATCAGCGTTTTAGGCATAACATTTGTTCAGTTTTTCTTGCTATTAAGCTAGGGTCACCAAACGTCCGTTTTTCCCCGGACATGTCAGTTTTTAAGTGATGCAAATGTCCGGGTTTTCATTACCGTTCACTGGGGGCATTACACTGAGCGTCTCTCATAGATCTGTGACTCAGAAGGAGCGAGACACAAACAGTCGGTCAGTCTGCAACATGCTGAAACGCAAATGCACATTTAACAATGACTTGGACAAGAAATTCTCCGTTTTCCATCCCAGTCTCCGTTTTCCGTTGGAAACAAGTCCCAATTCCTGGTCTTTTCCCGAAATGATGGCAGACCAGGTTGAGAGAAAGTGTTTTTATTACATAAAACCATCAGTGGAGGTAATCGACCCAGCGGCTGTGCTCCTGGTTTAATCCTGGTTTAATCCTGGTTTAGTCCTGGTTTAGTCCTGGTTTAGACCTGGTTAAGTCCTGGTTTAGACCTGGTTTAGACCTGGTTTAGACCTGGTTTAATTCTGGTTCACTCCTGGTCGAGTTCTGGTGTAAGTCCTGGCAATCGGCTCTGCAGTTGCAGCATGTATATATTTATAATCTGCTAATGACATGGCGTAGGTTCAGTCCTGGTTTAGTCCTGGACTATTTGGCTGTCGGACTAATGGGCTAACCCCGATTTATCACGAGTCCAGGCGGTTGCGGGTCTACAAAAATGGACTCGTGCAGGACTCTGATGAGGTATTTCTACACCTGAGTCAGTGCTGCTGTGAATGTTGCTCAGGTTTTCCCCCGTACCGTGGAGAACAGGCCAGTTTGGTATGAGTAAAATATAATATATATATAGTAAAATATTATTCATGTTGGAAAAACTGAATGTTTGAAAAATAATAGTGCCGCTACTCTGACAATTAGACGTCAATGTCGGAATAGCAGCGTGTAACCGTTTAATGCCGTACTAATGAACATTCATGGCAATCTGGTAATAATACAATTGTGAAAAGAGTGCGTAATTAAGGACAATTTTTCTGCACTCGACACTAATGTGAGTCAGTATAGTCACGTTTTCTTTGTGTTTTGGTCATTTTTTATTTATTTATTTATGTATCTGTTCATTTATTTAATTTCTTTAAGTATAAAAAGACATTAACAGTGTCACAACATTAAATATACAATAAATTAAAAAAAAAAGAAAATGAAAAGAAGCAAAAAGAAGAGTAATTAGACTTAGACAAACTTTACTGATCCACAAGGGAAATGATTTGTTGTGTAATCTTATGTTAGGTGCCCACTTTTCCCTTTTTTAAGCAGCTTTTCTGTATTTTACATAAACAAATGACAATTTATGACTCTTTTTCACCGTTGGCAGGGATCAGATTGGCTAAAAATACCGACTCTTGGCACATTTCTTGTATAAAACTGGAACAACTTCTGTGTTTTCAGATAAATCTGCTGGGACAGGAGACACATGGCTCAAAACTGGGACTGTCCCGGGTAAATAGAGACGTCTAGTCACACTATTTTAAGAAAGACATTAAAATCCCCTTCCCAAAAAAAACTAAATAATCATTGTAAAATGTTCTTTAAAGGTTTTATGTTACGTGTAATTGACTCTTGTGATCTTAAACCGTGTTGTAGTGTTTTTAGCTCATCAAAAACAGTTGTCTTTTGTTTCATTCGCACATGTTTGAAAGGTGGAGGTTGACGTAGACGGACTAATAATAAAGAATTACTCACTTTAACGCTAAACTCCGGTGCCTCACATCGTGCAGACCGAAGCCAAGCGTGCTCTTTTTCTGCGATCCGGCCCTGTAGTTTTCAGCGTACAACAGATCCTTTAAAATCTGTCATTACATAATTATTGTTTACTCAGACCCAGTTTTCATTTCCTGCGAAGAGAATGAGCAGCTTACATGTCGTTGCGGACGCTCTGAAGTCCGGTGGTCTCCTCACTATGTGTCCACACAACAACATGTTAACCACCGCCTCTTATGTAACCGTGAAAGAGCCATCAAAAGTGTGTCCAACTTCGCTACATGATTTAGGGTCTGGGGGAATTCTCTGACACTCGAGTTGGGCCATAATGAAGCCGTCAGAACATTTGGTCCCCCCTGGGTTTGAGGGACAGAGTAAACAGGGCTTTGAGTTAGGGTCCAAACAACCACAACAAAACAAAAAACAAGTCCAGACAGAGGCCAAGATGAACCAAGAACAAGCGAGTGAAGATGATGAAGTGTGAGGACAGTTCTTCTCAAATAGTGTGAACTCTTTTTTTTTTATGCAGCACTAGAATAAAGTGGAATTGCACATCATTACAGTAGTTGGCAGTAAAGTGTTGGGTTTTTTGCACCAAGCGTAAGCACACACTAACCAGGCTGGTGCCCCCTAGTGCCTCCACTCAATTTAATTTCTCTCCAGCGACTAGATCAGGAATCAGGATACACTAGACCAGGGGTCTCAAACTCAAATTACCTGGGGGCCACATTAGATAAAGTCTGAGTGAGGCTGGGCCGCATTGAGTATTCGATAAATAGCAGTTGCATGGGAAAAAAGGAGAGAGAAAGAACAACACGCAACACACTTTTCTTAATCTTTAATAACAGTTCAGAACATGAAAATGTATTCAGAACGTAAGTTTAAACTAATACGTCTACTCTTCTTCTTTTGCCTACTTCTTGCTGGTTGAAACCTGGCTACGATTCATCTTGTACAGCTGAGAGATATTTGGCTTGCAGGAGGAAGCAGATCCTCAGGATAGATTGAAGATGCTCATCAGTGAGCCTTGACCTGTATTAGGTGCTTTCACACCGACAGTATTTGGTGCGCACCAAACGATCCATTTCGAACCAGAAGTGGTTAGTTCGGTTCGTTTGCGTTGGTGTGAAAGCGTCAATCGGACTCTGACCCGGACCAACTCAAGTGGACCGAGACCGCAAAAAAGAGGTGGCCTCGGTTCGCTTGAATCCGCACCAAATGACCAACTTTGGTGCGGTTCCTCTGGTGTGAACGCGAACCCGAGTCCAAACCACAGACAGCAGGTCCAAACGAACTATTCTAGATGCATCATGGGAGAAACGCATCTCCTGCCTGTGATGACGCGCTGTACGACTCCAGCGCAGTAACAGATTGTTGTCCAGACGCAGCCGCGATTCATTTTCGAAATATTTTACCAACAATGGCCAATACAGAGAATGTAATACACGAAGATCAGAGCAAGTACGTGTGAACATGTGGCTCCAGAGTGAGTCAAAAATGGGGGTGTGTACTTCTGTTCAGGACCTGCACAGAGGTCCCTGTGTTCCCCGTGATCATGTAGGAACCAGCATTTTAGGCTTTAATTAACCAAATAATTTTATGGCAATAGGCAATCGCCCTTTCAATTGATTCACTTTTAATTAAAAATGTCCTGCTTTTAGCCTAGTGTGAGAAATACAGTCGGACTAGATCCAAACCGGAGTCCCGAACCAGCAGGAGCAGCTCCGGTTCTGTCCGGGCTCAGATGACGTGGAGCGGGGAGTGAAAAGCGCTTTTCCCGGGAAGAACCAAATGCGGACACCAACTAAACTGGATTCACGTTCTGTCCGGATGCTTTGCACCACCTCGGAACCAGCCGCGGTTCTTGAGCGCGGAGGACAGGAGGAGCAGCACAGACCTGTAGGTGTAGTCCACAGCGCATTCTCACTTTCCCCGCACGGAACACGGAACCAGCGCGCAGACGGCGGAACGTACCCGCTCAGACCCAGTCATTGCGCACTGGTCTTGCTCGCCACCGTCTGGAACCAGCACATGGAGGACAGAGCCTCCGGACCATCTGACCAACGCACTTGTAGGACGACAGAAGACCAAGGACCAGACCCCAGCCCCGTCCTGAGGAGCTGCGCGCTACTGTGAGCGCTGTTGGCTGCTGCTGTTACCCGAACTCTGGGCTGATGCGGTGAGTTTGTACAAAGTTCTACATGTTGCTGTTTTATGAGTTCATGGTGATAAGATGAGGACGGCCCGCGGTATTAACAGGGAACATCAGTATTGGTTACTGGAGATATCGCTGTTCTACCGGGATACAGAGGCTCGTTAATCGGACCAGTTTTGGTTCGTTTGCCGGTGTGAAAGCACCACACTGGAGTGTATCTGCTTCTCGTATGTCAAACATGGATGGAAGACACTTATTTTTGCCTCGTACTTTTTGCTAACATGTCGCCAAGCCTCTGGAATAGATCAGTGCAGTTTTGTGGTGCTTGCATATTGGTGGGACAGCTGTGTTTGCCGCTGAGTGCGCGTGGATTTCGGCGACACATATGTGGAGCTTGGTCATCGTGTTGCCAGCAAGTTACGCACCGAGTGTTGAGCAGGTAAACAGACTGTCAATGTCTTTTTATTTCTTATTAGCCCCTCCAATAAAGGTCCCATACTTATGAACAGGGGAATTCTGTCAGCGCCTCCTCTGCTCTGATACTGTGGTTGTGGGAGCGTAAAGTGAAGTGCGCACACGTGTACCACCATGTGTGGTTTGTTTTGGTTCTTCGGTGACGCCGTATGTGCACGTGTACTTGTATTAACAGATCCACTTAGACTCGTTGCTTCACAACTGCTGTAAATTGAGTTTTGGGATGTAAACTGCGTTAATAATCTGTTGTGAATCTGCATGGGCACCGATTGCAGCTTCATCTGTCAGTGCGGTCGGGTGGGATTGTGCGTACATCTACCGCGGGCCGCACTGACATTATTCTTTGGAATCAAGTGGAGGGCCGCAAAAAATCCTTCCGCGGGCCGCAGTTGGCCCCCGGGCCGCGAGTCTGAGACCCCTGGTTTAAAGACTTGACGCGTCGGTCGCTAAATTACTTCTGGACAGGTCACTTCAACAGTAATTCGTTCAGTGATTCTGAACGTAAACAAATGATTTCAAGCGTAAGGAGGAGGCGTTTCTACTTCCGGAAGGTGGTTTTGTCACGCAGGAGCAACATTTGAAAAAGGTATTTCTCTTTCCTTAGAAAATCCTCTATACAACCTTTAACACCGTGTGAGTTGTGTGGTCCTCTGTTTTTATTTACCTTTTATTAACTATTGGTATTCTTGCTTTTATTTGACTAGTTTTATTGTCTTAACAAGGTCTAGTGGACTTAAATAGAGGTTGCTGTTTTGTATTTTTATTGGATATATTTAACTATAATGTGCAGCACTTTGGAAACTGTTTTGTTTATGAAACGTTCTATACAAATAAAGTGGCTTGAATTGGACCTAGAGTATATTTTGCTTATTATTCCTCACTCACTTTACGCATTCTGAGCGTCCTAATTATTCACAGTGATGATTTTATAAGCACTTTTCACAACTTTGATGTCATGGTAACGCCAACAACAACAGCGCTTCATAATGAGACGCAGACCGGGCACGGCCGACATGGTTTGACTTCAAGAGCCGGGTAATGATACGTTTCAGCCGATGTCATCAACTTTCCCCGGGGCTGTGATGCTAACTGTAAGCACTGCTCCATCTGAAGGCTGTTAGACTTTAATCTGGGCTTTAATTTAACACAGTTCGACCCCAAAACAACAGACTTGAACTAAGTAAATACATGCAAATAGTTCGTATGGTCTAGTGTGAAGTGTTTGAAGAAAGCTCATTATGAAAGAAAGATCATTATGTTAAATTAGAAGAATGAGTGGGATTACATAAGTTTTCTTCTTCTCACTCCTTTTTGGGCAAATTTTGTGTTATTTCTGTGATGATTGCACTCATGTCATGTGACGTGTCCGGTCAGATGATTTAAACAGGTTTTGGTGTTGTCTTCCTACCGGTGGAGTCAGGACGACAGCGCCACCTGCAGTCCCACTTCCTCAGGACAGTATCCCAGGTGTGTGAGAGTAAAAAAAAAAAAACCCTCATCCCGGTTTATCGTCCCGTGGGCACGTTTCCGTATTTCGATTGCCTCTTTTGTCCCAGTGATGTTTGCTCCATCCCCGTCCATAATGTGGTTCTCTCTTTTACAGTGGTCAGAAATGGCCGATTTGAGTTGTTCCTGTTAGGGATGGACATGATTAATCGATAACTGATCATTAAGAATTTCATCGATTATGTTCATTTTAATTGAAAAACCGAATGTAGGTTGGTGTGTGTAGCGTAGCGTGACCAACCGGGTCTGTACATGTGTCTCTGCATCAGAAGGAGCGAGACACAAACAGTCGGTCAGTCTGCAACGTACCGAAGTGCAAATGCGTATTTAACGATGATTTGTACAAGAAATTCCACGCTTTCCGTTGCGTTCGCGACAAGTGTGAGTCCATGTGCACAATGTACAAAGCAGCACATATGTTTCGGTGTCCAGTGGGAAAAAGTTTTGCCAGGTGAGAGTCGCTCAGTGTCGATGACGAGTCCCCACCTCCCTCCCCCCGTACGGTGTCCTGGTTTTGACAAACGCAAATATGGTCACACTAACCTGTATTCCACTGAGTCGTGTCGCATCAGCGACACAAGAGCTGTTTTTTTTCTTCGCTTAATTTATGCAAATGAGCCATGCGGTTTTAAGTTTAGTTTCTGGGAGACTTGTGCAAAGCTGTATTAAACACATTATAATGTCAAATGGGCTGATGTGGCTCTAGAGTGGTTATGGTTTATAAGTCGTAAAGTTGCATTTATTTATGCAGATAGTAATAATAATGATGATAATTTTAATATAAAAAACATTAATGATGAATCGATAATCGATCGTTAATTCTCCCAACGATTTAAGAAAATTTAATTGAACACCCATCCCTACCTAGTTCCTGTTCTGCTTTGTGTTTTGTTGCTCGTGTTTTGCCTTCGCTGTTTCTGAGGGGGCTTTTTTACTCTCACACACCTGGGATACTGTCCTAAGGAAGTGGGACTGCAGATGGCGCTGTCGTCCTGCCTCCGCCGGTAGGAAGACAGCACCAAAGCCTGTATAAATCAGCTGAGCAGCACGACACAGAAACATCACGAGACTCCGAGGAAGAGCACAGGGAGGAGTCGAAACTGTCAGGTATGAAAACAAACTCTTGATCTGAAAAAGTTACCTAATTACATATATTATCGGAAGACCAAATGAACCAGAATGAGTCAGACACGTTTTGGGTCCTGTCCCTTTAACACAATCATGTGTTTCATTTCTGCAGAGCTTTTCCATACACTTCGTTTGCAGTGTTTGTGTTTTATCTGGAGGATCAGTAAACTCTTCGAACAGGACTCTGAGGCTGAGGCCCTGTGTGTTCTGATGCTCTGATAGTGAAACCGCAAGAATCCCACAGCGCGGCGGGAAAACGGCCAAGAAAAGTGCTACATTTTGACTCTCTCTCTGTAAAGTGCTTTCATAATAAACAGGACGGTGAGCGAGATAGAACCGACGTCTTGCTCTTTGTGGGAGTTCGAATCCAGCTCAAGCCAATGCTGTTGTGGTGTGTTTTGTTTCATTCACACATGTTTAACGCAAAAAAAACCCCTGCAGATTTAGGCTGAGTTCTCGTCTCTGGTAAACCACAAAAGGCAAAATTGAGCTGTTAACTTCAAAACTGCATGACATCACAAGGTGGAACAGAGCATTTGGAGCTTTGGAGATGTTGACAGAGGAATAAAGGATTACTCAAACATGTGTGAATGAAACAAAGCACAACTCCAGGTCTGTTTTTGACACGTTAATAACATTATAACATTTCTTAAAGCTCACAAGAGTCCATTTTGTGTAATGTAGGACCGTTATGTAACTATCAGTGACTCTTTTCATTCATTTCTTGTATGTTTGGCTAGTGCTGTCAAGCGATTAAAAAAATTGAGAGATTAATTAATTCTGATCTGTAATTAATTAATCTAATTAATCTCTTTTTTAATCTCACCTAAAAATTGCTGAGAAAAGCTTCAACTTGAGGTATTTTCATTTGAATTCATTATTACATTATTTTCATACTATCATTAATGTTTTTATATAATTATCATCATTATTACTTATTACTAATACTTACTTATTACTAATCTGCATAAATAAACTCCAGTTTACAACATATAAACCATCACCACTCTAGAGCCACATCAGCCCGTTTGACATTAGAATGTGTTTAATGCAACTTTGTACAAGTCTCACAAAAATGAAACTTCAAACCACATCGCTCATGTGCATAAACTAAGCCAGAAAAAGACAAAAAAAACAAACGCTGTTGTGCACTGATGCGGTTCAGCTTCTGTCGGACTAAAGGACACGACTCAGTGGAATATAGATGTTCTTTCTGTGACAGAGGGATGTTGATGGTGAAGGTGAGTCTGTTCTGTGTTTGTGTCTCGATGTTTTCAGAGATCAGACGTGTGCAGGTTTATCACAGATGCGGCGAGAACGGGAATGAAAATTACAATTCTTTGCGGGAGCGAGCGGAGCAGGACTGCACAGTGCGAGACTGTGTCCTAACAACACATAAAAACAAATTTTATAATAAGGCAAATCACATACAGAAACAATAAAGTTAGAGATTCAAAATAAGATTAACGCGATTAAAAAACAACACGCTAAATATGACTGTAATTAATTTATCGCAATTAACGTGATAATTTGACACCCCTAGTTATGACACTTTGAAGTCTTTTTATATTTTATGAATTGTGGTTGTGTGGTTATAGGTGACTGGAGAGTAAACTGACCAGAGGTGGAACTAAGTCGTTGTTTTGTAATTAAGGGCCTGTTTATATGAGAATGCTTGCAGGTAAAAACGACAAAATATTTGATCAGAAGTGCTTTTCGTTTAGATGGTGATGGTGTTTTTGGGGCTTAAAAACGCAAAAATCTAAAACCACCCTCCAGAGTGGAAAAGTGGAATATGCGCTGTCGTAGCGTTTCCTTCTACACTGCCCAAGACGCAAAACTCTGGTCAGATTTGCTCCGTTTACGTGTTTAAGCCGCCTGGCATCATACCCAATCAAATTCCACAAACTTTTGCATCACCGTATGCTGCAGATTTCCTCCTGAAAACACTCGTCTAAACACGGAATAAAAAGTGAAGACGTGTCGCCACTTTTGCGTCTTCTGTTCAGACCGTCGTCATATAAACGTAGTCTACATCTCAAATCTTTGACCTCAAGTACGAGTCAAGTCCCAAGTCAAAGACAGGTAAGTCCAAGTCGAGTCTCAAGTCACTGGCCCAGCTGGTTCCTGGCTCCAGCTGGTTCCTTGGAGCATGTTGTTGAGACGACAGTCCGAGCAATCCAAGTCGTCTGCTTTGAGCTTCAAGTCATTTCAAGTCTTTAAACCTAAATACCAAATATAGCTTAGATTTTTGCAATTTATATGAATTTGAAGTTCTTGTTCTTATCACCTCAAGAACAAGAACAAAGTTAATGTGAATAGGCCTTTAGGTCGTTTTCACACCGCTAGTTCGATTATTTGGTTCGCACCAGGCAATAAAATTGTTATTATGTAGCAAATACACTCCAGTGTGGTCCGCGTTCACACCGGCAAACAAACCAAAACTGGTTCGATTCACGTGTCTCTGTTTCCCCGGTAAAACAGCTCTGTCCTCCATGTGCTGGTTCCAAACGGTGGCGAGCAAGACCAGTGCGCAATGACAGGGTCTGAGCGGGTACGTTCAGTCGTCTGCGCGCTGGTTCTGTGTGGGAAAAGCAAGAATGCGCTGTGGACTACAGGTCCGGTGCGCTGCTCCGGTTCTCCGCGCTCAAGAACCACGGCTGGTTCCGGGGAGGTGCAGCATCCAGACAGAAGCGTGAGTCCAGTTTGGTTTGTTATATGTTGTTCTGAGCGTCCGTCCTCCGCGCATTTGGTTCTTCCCGGGGAAAGCGCTTCCTCAGGTCGAGGCTCCCCGCTCCAGCTCCTCTGAGCCCGGCCTGAACCGGAGCTGCCCCCGCTGGTTCGGGACTCTGGTTTGGATCTAGTCCGACTGTATTTCTCACTCTAGGCTAAAAACAGGGACTTTTTTAAGTTGTATCAATTGAATGGGCGATTGCCTATTGCCATAAAATTATTTGGTTAATTAAAGCCTAAAATAACAAATGTTGGTTGCTGTGTGATCACGGGGAACACCGGGTCGTCTCTGTGCGTGTAGGTCCCGAACAGGGGTACACACCCCCAATTTTGACTCACTCTGGCGCCACACGTTCGCACACTGATACTTGCTCTGATCTTCGTGTGTTACATTCTCTGTATTGGCCATTGTTGGTAAAATAATTCGAAAATGAATCGCGGCTGCGTCTGGACAACAATCTGTTACTGCGCTGGAGTCGTACAGCGTCACTTCAGGCAGAGGAGACGCGTGTCCCTCCCATGATGCATTTGGAATAGTCCGTTTGTCCATACTGTCTATGGTTTGGACCCGGGTTCGTGTTCACACCAGAGGAACCGCACCAAAGTTGGTCATTTGGTGCGGATTCAAGCGAACCGAGACCACCTCTTTTTTGCGGTCTCGGTCCACTTGATTTGGTTTGGGTCCGAGTCCGATTGACGCTTTCACACCAACGCAAACGAACCGAACTAACCACTTTTGGTTCGAATGGATCGTTTGGTGCGCACCAAATACTGTCGGTGTGAAAACACCCTGAGACAGACTTTATTGATCCACAAGGGACATTAGGTGGACATAAAAAAAAAAAGCAAAAGCAAGAAACTGGTATCAATAAGAGACAAATTACATAAATGTATGTACAGTAAATAAAACAAATATCATATAATATAAACACAGTATATCACAGTTATATACAAGAGCTGTAAGGAAACAAAAAATAATAGTGCGACCGTGGGGATCAAACTCTCTCATTTGACTCATAACTGGTCAGTGCCAAGGCGGCCTGTGTACTGCTCGTCTCCACGGAGAAGATATGTTTAATGTCATACTGCGGAACATTTCAGATCAAGTAATAACATCTATATGGACACAAGCAGGTGGCAGCCCCTCCGACAAAAAAGCATGAACAGGTTGAAGACGTCTCACCATTGATCCCAGGAGCTTTTATAGTTTAAAAAAAATATGCTTTTTTTTTTTCTTTTTTTTTTCCCAGCCAAAATAACTGTTGTGCAGTTGCGGTACAAGTGCAGTAAGTTATGATTCCCCCTCCTCTATCCTTCTCTCTCTCAGTAAAGTCTAGTATTCACTCTTTCTCTGTGTGTGTGTGTGTGTCTCTCTTCCTCTTCTTCTTTTCCTTCTTTTCCTCTTCTCTTTAGTATCGTGCGTTTTGTTTCATCAGGTGAATGGGAGACCGGCTTTCCTCTCTGGCAGCCTGTCCTCTCTCTCTCTCCTCCTTCCTTTTTCTTCTCTTTGTCCCTCTCTTCTCCCCCTCTCTCCTCTTCATTCCTCTCTGCTCTGTCTCATCTGTCCGAGACTTTGGGACTTGGGGAGTAACAGTAGATCTGAGCCGTGTTTGCTCTGGTGTGTCTTATATAATCTGATTAGGCTGAATCAGGGAAACTGAAGACACGTTTTTGTCATTCCAGCTCAAATCTTCTCCAAGTGCACCTGAACGGTTCATTCAAGGTTTCAGCAGGTGGACTGAGATTTAGATCCAATCTGCAAATGAACAAAATGGAAAGTATCTACAAAAGAACCCATACAAACACAGGGAGAACATGCAAATTCCATAGCAAAAGTCTACACCAGGAGCCAGATCTAAGCATTTGGCTCTGGGTTCTGTTTAGTCCTGGTCCAGTCCAGGTTTATTTCAAAGTTCAGAACCAAATTTGAAGAGTTTGGTGAGTGGCCCGTGAAAAGAAACTACAGTAGATCGTTATTGCTCATCAAAGGTGGGATCAAGTCGTTGTTTTGCGAGTCTCGAGTCTTTGACCTTAAGTCCGAATCAAGTCCCAAGTCAAATAAAGGCAAGTCCAAGTTGAGTCTCGAGTCTCTGGCCCATAAATCCAGGTCAAGTTTAAGTCGTCTGCTTTGAGCTTCATGTTATTTCAAGTCTTTAAACCAAAGTACCAAATACAGCTTAGATTTTTGCAGTTAATATGAATTTAAACCAACTTTGACTTAAAAAGTCATAGTATATTTATATATGAGTATTTATATAAGAGTTGTAGAAATGCAATTTTTTTTTTTTTTTTTTTTATTTTGTCATGAAATGGAGGATCATGTTTGTTCTAGTTCCCTCTGTTTTACTGTATTGTACTTTGTTGTACTGTATATTACTGTATATTACTGTAGTACATTTGAGGATACCACATCACAGTACTTCAGTACCTCAGTCCCGGTCTCAGTCCTGTTCCCAGCCCTGTTCCTGGTCCCAGTCTCAGTCCTGGTCTAGTCCTGGTCTGGTCTTGGTCTGGTCCTGGTCTGGTCCCAGTCTCAGTCCTGGTCTGGTCTTGGTCTGGTCCTGGTCTGGTCCCAGTCTCAATCCTGGTCTGGTTCTGGTCTGGGCCAGGTTTCAGTCGTGGTCTCAGTCCAGGACCAGGACTAGGACCAGGACTGAGTCTTGGTCTGGTCCTGACCTGGTTCTGCTCTGGGGCAGGTTTCAGTCCTAGTCCCGGTCAGGTCCCGGTCTCAGTTCTGACCCTGACAGTCAACGTGGGTGCACCTCCGGGCCCGTCCCAACACTAAGTCCTGGTTCAGTTTTGGTTTAGTCCTGGAAAAATTATCCCTTTTTTTGATTTTGGTTTTGGAGACAAAAAAATTTTTGAAAATAATTGTGTTTTCTTTTTTTTATTGTTGGTTTTATTTTGAAAAACGAATGAACGAACGATAGACGGATTCTTTCCAGTAGAATAGATGATAGTTTTGCACAAATTAGATTGTAAGTGAGTAAAAGTAAAAGCTAGAACTCCCCCACACATTCACACATCGCTGCACGCTGAGGCTTAAGTGTCCTGTTTGGCCTTGTTTGGCTCCAACCTTCAGAACATTGGACGAGCACCACACAAACTGATCTGCTGCCCCCTTTTGGACAAAGAAAATGCAACAGCAAACAAAGTACAAGACTCGGAGTAAATAAACGCTATAGAAACCCTTTGAGGCGTGATCCTCCTCTGCAGATCAGACCAGGTTTGGGTCCAGCCAATGGGCCTTCTCTCTGTGTGTGGGGTGATGCGAGTCTTTCACATTTAAATGAAGCGGCTGCTCTCGACTGAAGGCAGAGCTGAGCGGGTGACTTACAGACAGCCTGTCACCGCGGCTCGGGTGGAGATACAGAAGGATGGAAGTGTCCTCTGTTACCTCTCCTCGGCCTCGCTGAACCCTCGGCTCGTGGGACATGAGATCCGTGCGGGGAGCGTTATTGCTTCTGTTCAGCCGTGAAGCGTCTCCGGCCGAACAAGAGACGCCGGAGGAGTGGACGGAGACGCCGAGGCGGTGTTACACGGGATTACAGGGAGGGCATGGGTCTCTCAAGTCGCCGAGGGGCAAGAAGGTTCTAGGTTTGACTCACTTTGTTTCACTCACGTAACCTTGATGATGTGCGAAATTCAGAAGTGTTTTGTTCTGCTTCAAAACACAAAACAAAGGGAGAGTGCGCTAAAAGTTTGAACGGGCCGGTACAGACCCTCTATCACGGAAAAAATAAGTCTAAATGTAGGTTATGACCCGTACGATATGGAGAAGTTGGGACTTTTCATGCAATTTGGGCGATTTTCCTGGTGTTGAAGCGATGGATATAATAAATGATCTGGTGCTGAAGATCTCGTTTTACACTGAGCCAAAGTTAAAGTCTTTAAAAATCCTGGAGGCGTACAACTATTTAGAAATAAAATCACCGGCTGCACTAGGATCATCGAAAAAAGGTATAAAACACCAAATTACAGAGGTACGTGAATAAAATGAGCACCACATAAAGCTTTTTGTGTGACAAGTTAGGACCTGGAATGCAACAGTTTATCACTTGCAATGTTCATCTTCGTCCAAAAAACTTAAAAATAGTAATTAACTGTTATGACTGAGCTTGTTGGGGTGAGGGAAGTAACAAAAAAACAAAAAAAACAAGGTGGAAAAATTGCATAAAATAAGTAATGTTTAATTAACAGGAATGTAAAAGGTAAATTAACAAAACAGACTAAAATATACACAGAAAATCACCTAAACTAAGAAACAAAACAGAATTAATATACGAGTTTTGTACCACATAACGGGTCACGCAGGTTTACACAAAAACATAAGACACACACACAAAACTAAAACACAAGTGCATCAAAGTAAAACCACATAAACCCACAAACAGAATCCAGTGACCAAATATAAGAAGCCACAAAACAAAACTAAACTACAGAACCAGGCAAACACAAACATAAAATGTCAGACTGGCCACCAAGTCCAGTGCCCGAACAGGTGCTGGCAATTTCCTTAAAACCCTCACGCTCTCCTCAGGGTCACACTGACCTGAAGACATTTTTTTTTCCCTTCCCGCTTTCTTGGGGCGGGTTAGTCAGACCCAAAAAAATATTTTCTTGCCTGGCGAGAATTCATTTGAAAATAAATTTTTGGGTCTGATTGAACCACCCCAAGAGAGCGGGGAAAAAAACATTTCTTCGAGTCCTGTGACCCCGAGGAGAGCGTGAGGGTTTAATTAATAGACACTTTATAAAAAAAAAACAAAAAAAACTTGCCCCCTGCTGTATGCAGTCAGTAGTCCAGAGACACAGCTGTACACAAGCCCAAGGAGTGGCTCAACTGGAGCATGTAACCTAGTTCAGACTGTGAGGTACAGGCATCTTTAGGTACCGATTTTAAAAAGACCCCCCTTTTAGAAATACTGTTAAATAAAAGGAGGAGGCTGGAGGTGAGGCAGGAGTGGACAGGTGTAGAAGTGCTCCACCAATCACAACCAGCGAAATCATTTGGTAAAATGGTAAATGGTCACATTTTTCTATAGCTTTTCCACCTTCAAGGCACTTCAAAACGCTTTACAACAAGAACCACTCTCCCATTGACTCACACATTCACCCACCAGTGTACGCAGACACTGGGGTGAGGTGGGTTAAGTGTCTTGCCCAAGGACACAACAGCAGCGTTCATCTGTGGGAGCTGGAATCACACCAGCCAACCTGTGGCTCAGTGGATCTGACACTCAACCAATGATGTTTTTTATGTCAAGAGCGGGATTCGAACCTTCAGATCAGTGGACGAAAGCTCTACCAACTGAAACACACAAAACACACAAAACAAATTGGAACTGAAGGCCTGGAGCTAAAACACAATCTTTCCCCTTTACAAAGTGGTCGCTGTAAACTTTAGCATCGTCTGTTTCCACACCTCCTGTTTTTTTGCCAGCGACTGTTGATCCGCTTTTTTCTGTAAGTGTTTTAGAACTAACCCTTGTTGACGCATCAGTTTCTGAACATGAAAAAAACGTTTGTCTTTCTCTCGATTAGAGCGGATGCAGCGACCACAGACTCCACAGAAATGAGGCATTTTGGCGCTGAGTCAGCGGAGGTAAACTGGGTTCTGTGAGTCTGTCTTTACTTCCTGACCCCCATCTGCTGTTGGTGACGTCATCTGAAACACAGCGATGGGGTCTGCGTGTTCTCCTCACGTCTGCACTTTGGTTTTCACCGTCAAACCAAAACATGAGCCAAAGGGAAAAACATCCAACTAATGCAGCAACGAAAAACTGACCCAGAGGAATTGAAGGACGGGTCAAATGCAGAAGACAAATTTCCCTAAGGAGACAATAAATCTGTGTTTCCCAAAGCTTTTTTTTTTTTTCTGGGGACCCATATTTTAAAAGTCACAAAACTTCAAGACCCAAAATAAAGGTGGATTATTGAACATTAATGAGGTTGTTTTATTATTGACTGATTGATCGTGTCTCTGAAAAATTAGTTTTACTCAAGTTTTAAACAATGAAAAACCGTCATTGAAGCAGCAATAAAAGGATCCATAAGTCGACTATTTGGACTTTAAATGTGCCCATTTCCAGTGTTGGGGAGTAACAGATTACATGTACATACTACATGTACTACATGTAATCAGAGTACAAATTATGAGTAACTGTATTCAGTTACAGTTACTGTTTCAGTGAGTGGTAATTGGGTTACTTGGTTGAAATAAATGGATTACACAGCGGTATTTTCCTGTTTTCACATTGTGGGCTATTCCCAAACCAAACCAGTTCTAAACCAGAACTAAACCAGGTCTAAAACCAGGTATAAACCAGGTCTAAAACCAGGTCTAAACCAGGTCTTAACCAAGTCTAAAACCAGGTCTAAACCAGGTCTAAACCAGGTCTAAACCAAGTCTAAACCAGGTCTAAAACCAGGTATAAACCAAGTCTAAAGCAGGTCTAAAACCAGATATAAACCAGGTCTAAACCAGGACTAAAACCAGGTCTAAACCAGGTCTAAACCAGGACTAAAACCAGGTCTAAACCAGGACTAAAACCAGGTCTAAACCTGGTTCAAACCAGGTCTAAATCAAGTCTGAACCAGGTCTAAAACCAGGTCTAAACCAAGTCTAAACCAGGACTAAAACCAAGTCTAAATCAGGTTCAAACCAGGTCTAAACCAGGTCTAAACCAGGTCTAAACCAGGACTAAAACCAGGACTAAACCAAGACTAAAACAGGACTAAACCATGCTGCACGGACCATCTCTCCTCATCTTCTATCAAAACTATTTTTAATTTGGTTCAGTAAAATCTGGTCTTTTCATTTTCTTTTAACAGACAAAACATCTTATGTTACGATTTCCTCGTCTTTGCTTCTCTACAGCAAATCAAGTAATCCAAAGTATTCAGATTACGTTACTCACTTTAAGTAATTTAATGGATTACGTTACAAACTACATTTGGTGTATGTAATCTGTAATCTGTAGGGGATTACATTTTAAAAGTCACCTTCCCAACACTGCTCATTTCTTTTCAACATTCAATTGAAGAGCAATATTGGAACAAAATAATCAATAAAATAATTACAAAAATATTAATAATTATACAAAACATGTCTTCACAATTTGAACTGTATATTTCAGACCTACATGCAGCTCGTGACAAGGCGACCCAAAAAAAAAATCTCTTGCAACCCAGAGTCGCAAGGGATTGAGAAGAGAAGAGTTGTGACCCAGTCTTTGGGAAACAATGCAATAAAGTGTCTGAACTTGGCACCAAACTCTTGAACAATCTGCCCCCCCCCCACGTCCGAACAGCCCCCACAGTGGAGAGTTTTAAGTCTCGTCTTAAGACTCACTTTTATTGTCTGGCTTTTAACACTGCGTGAGTTGTGTGCTCCTCTGTGTCTTTTTAATTTAATTTAATTTAATTTAATTTAATGATTTAATTTAATTTAATTAATTGTATTTAATTGTTATTTAATTTATTTAATTAAATGTTTTTATTTTTATTTTTTTTTATTTATTGTTTTTATCTATTTTATTTTTTAGTATTTCTTTTATTTATTGATTTTATTATTTTTGTTCAGCTATTTTATTATTATTATTTTATTTATTTTTCTATTAATGTCTTTATTAAACATGATTCTGCAGATTTTTTATTTTGTTTTTTTTTAAGTAAAATGTTGCATTGCTTTATGAAGCACTTTGGAAACTGTTTTGTTTGTAAAATGTGCTACACAAATAAAGTTGGATTGGAACTTAAAATGTGGTGTCCAACTGCAAAATAATGAGCTGGTTATGAGACTAAATTTTGACCTTGGTTACCTTGACCTTCAAGTGACCTTGACCGGTATGAATCTGTAACATCCAGTGTTCCCCAGTTATGTGTGTGCCAACTCGTGTGATGATTGGGTGAATATTTTAGGCTGCAGATGGTTCAGAAATTGCCGAAATTGCCTTTATCCTTTATAATAGTGTGACTTTTCAGTTGACCCGTGTGACCTCAAATGACCTCGGATCGTCACCAATTTTTTATTTTTTTTTGCGACATCAGGCACGGGGGCTTGACCCACGTACCAAATTTGGTGACAATTGGTCCATAAATGGTGGAATTATCGTGGGTGGACACACACAGACACAGGGTGAATACAAAACCTGGTCAACCCTTCGTGGACCAGGTAATAATTGAAAAAGGACCAAAGAAACGCTGCGATCTTTTTCTTTCAAGGCTCCAGAAACTACGAACTCTGTTCACTGTAAAAGCATCTCTCAATCTCTGACACACAGTACAAACGCCTCCACAATCTGGCCATTTTTTGATTTGCTTACGGAAGCACACAACAGAATCTGTGTTTCATTCGTTTTTCAATATAAAACCAAAAATAAGAAAATGAAAAAACAACTTTTTTCTTGATTATTTATCTTCAAAACCAAAATGAAAAAACAGATAATGATTTGTTTTTTCAGTTTTCGATTTTAGTTTAAATGAAGAATAGAAAAAACGGATAACGGCCGTTTCCCGTTTACGTGACGTCTGTGACTGCGATGCCGGACTTTTGCACCGCATACAGACTGAACCAGGACTGATCCAGGTCCGGGACCAGACTGGAACCAGACCGGGACTGAGACCAAGGCCAGACCGGGACCAGAGCAGGACTGAGACCGGGAC
Source organism: Boleophthalmus pectinirostris (assembly GCF_026225935.1). Taxonomy (NCBI): domain Eukaryota; kingdom Metazoa; phylum Chordata; class Actinopteri; order Gobiiformes; family Gobiidae; genus Boleophthalmus; species Boleophthalmus pectinirostris. The sequence goes on from NW_026571447.1 coordinate 37,474,358, forward strand.
CAGAGCAGGACTGAGACCGGGACCAGACCGGGACCGAGACTGAAACCAGAGCAGGACCAGAGCGGGACTAGACCGAGACCAGGTCCAGAACCAGACTGGGACCAGACTGGGACCAGAGCAGGACCAGAGCGGGACCAGAGCGGGACCAGAGCGGGACCAGAGCGGGACTAGGGCAGACTCCGAGCTTTGACTCCAAGCCTCAGCTTCGAGCTCCGGCACTGCCATGGACTCTGAGCCTCCGGTCTGGTCCTGGCCTGGTCTCGGTTTCAGTCCTGGTCTTAGTCTCGGTCTCAGTCTTGGTCTGGTCCCGGTCTGATCTCAGTCTCGGTCTGGTCCCGGCCTGTTCCTGGTCTGGTCTTGGTCTCAGTCCCGGTCTCAGTCTCAGTCTGGTCCCGGTCTGGTCCCGAACTGGTCTCAGTCTCGATCTGGTCCCGGTTTCAGTTCTGATCTCAGTCTCGGTCTGGTCCTGGCCTGTTCCTGGTCTGGTCTTGGTCTCAGTCCCGGTCTTAGTCTCGGTCTGGTCCTGGCCTGGTCCCTGCCTGGTCTCGTTCTTAGTCCCGCTCTGGTCCCGCTCTGGTCTCAGTCTCAGCCTGGTCGAGGTTTCAGTTCTGATCTCAGTCTGGGTCTGGTCCCAGACCTGGTTCAGTCCTGGTTCAGTTCGTATGCGGCGCAAAAGTTCAGCATCTCAGTCACAGACGTCACGTAAACAGGAAATATCCGTTATCCGTTTTTTCCATTCTTCATTTAAACACAAAATGTAAAACTGAAAAAGTGAATCATTATCCGTTTTTTCATTTTGGTTTTGGACATAAATAATGAAGAAAACTGTTGTTTTTTCATTTTCTTATTTTTGGTTTTATATTGAAAAACGAATGAACGAATGACACACGGGTTCAACAGTCTGGCACATCTTCTACAGGCTGTGCACTAATTTACAAAAGTAAAAAAGCGGAAAATGGACCAGGGAGGCGCCGTGACCTTTTCCTTTCAGGGCTCCAGTTGTTTTTCTTGAATCTGGCAGTTCTTTTGTTGGTTTTAGCCTAATTTGAACTGCCTCACTGTTAATGGCCAAAGCAATGGACCTCATTTTTCATCACTCTGAAACGCCTGAAAAACCCGGGTGCATGGAGGAACTTGGCACTGACGGCTTAACTTCGGGGGGCACAAAATCCTCCTTTTCATCGCCAGCTGACGCCCCCCCACCCCCCTCCACCCCTGGCTCCACCCCCTCACACCCGAAGCCCCGCCCCTCTTTATCCCCCCAAAGCCCCTCCCTCAAACCGAAGACATCAATGATTACATTCATCATATCCACAATGCCCATTCATGCCTGCGCCGCTGCGTGCTCATTGGCTCGCGGGTTCGGTGCCAGCTATCGCCCACCTCCCCCTCCTCCTCGTCACCCTCCTCCTCACCCGCCACCCACCGCCCTCTCCTTCTCCCTCTCTCTCTCTCTCCCCTCGTTCCTCACCCTCTCCTCCTCCTCTTTCGCTCTCCTCCGGTGGCCTACGTGCCGATTGCAGCATCCCGTTCCTGTGTGCCCGCTCCCCCCCCCTCTTCTCTGGGAGGTAACATCACGCCACAGGACTCCACACACACTCACACACACTCACACAGCGTCAAACACGACACACACAGCACCAGCCGAATTATGCAAATGCCCAGACACCCGCACACGGCTCAACCATTTGGCAAAAAAAGATGGAATTACTTTTATTTTCTGACATTGTGATTAGATCTGCGACGTACACTTTCACCAGAACTGAAGAAGACGCTTCGATGAGTCGCAAAAAAACTCATCCGGTTAACAGAATAGATTGTCTTTTAATGTGATTTGTATTGATATTTCTAAAGGATACAGATTCTACGATTCAAAGGCGTCCAAGGAGAATTGGCAAACGGGTCCATGGACTGACAAACTAATTGGGCAATCACATTTCGGAGCATGTTTGCGCAGAGTTTTTTATGCAGAATGAGATATTTCGTTGTTTGTGGAGGAAATTATGGAGCCTGAAAAATTGCAGATAATTACGGTAATTCAAAAATCTGCCAATTGCAATTCCATTCAAATTGAGATTTTGATTCGATTTTAATGAATCTTGCAACCCCAGTTCAGAAAGAGACGATGGTGCGGATTTGGACTTGTGTTTGAGAACGTTTTCTTTCTCCCCTGCACCTAAAATTAAGGTACTTTGGGCTACGTCTATATGACGACGATCTGAACAGAAGACGCAAAAGTGGCTTCACGTCTTCATTTTTTATACCGCATTTAAACAAGTGTTTTCGGGTGGAAATCTGCGTGCATACGGTGACGCAAAAGTGTGTGTAATTGGATTGGATATGCATGCCAGACGGCTCGGTGGTGATGCTCGGCGGTGATGCTCGGCGGTGATGTATGTGACGTAAACATGTACACGACCTGAGCAGATCTGACCAAATTGTTGCGTCTTAGGCAGTGTAGACGGAAACACTACGGACAAACGTTTTCAATTTTTCCACTCTGGAGGGTGGTTTCAGATTTTAGAATTTTTAAGCTCCAAAAACGCCGTCACCGTCTAAAGGAAAGGTACTTCTAATAAAATATTTTGTCCTTTTTACCTGCAAGCATTCTCGTGTAAACAGGCTCTTATTTACCCCGTAAATTTGCTCTTAAATGCAGCTGGGACGACCACATCAGGAGCACTGGGACCCAACTCCAAATCTGGACCTAGTCTTGTTCAGGACTGTCTTAACTGGAGGATTTGACCAAGTGGTGCTTGTATTGGGTTGATGGGGAAAATTAGGGCCTGTTTACACGAGAACGCTTGCAGGTAAAAATGACAAAATATTTTATTGGAAGTACTTTTCGTTTAGACGGTGACAGCGTTTTGGGGGCTTAAAAACACAAAAAACAGAGTGGAAAAGTTGAATACACTCGCCGTAGTGTTTCCATCTACACTGCCCAAGACGCAAAGCTCTAGTCAGATCTGCTCATGTCACGTACACGTTTACGTCACATACATCACCACATAACGTCAGCACCGAGCCGCCTGGCATGCATACACAATCGACTTCCACACACTTTTGCGTCACCGTATGCACGCAGATTTCCTCCCAAAAACTCTCGTCTAAATGCGGAATAAAAAGTGAAGATGTGATGCCACTTTTGCGTCTTCTGTTCAGACCATCATCAAAGAAAAAAAAGCCTTATTTACCCCAAAAATTTACCACAGTGGGACTTATCTCTAGATCTTGAACTAGTCTAGTCTGGGACTGTCTTAGCTGGAGGATTTGATCCATGGTGCTTGTATTGGGTTGATGGGGAAAATTAGGGCCTGTTTACACGAGGACACTTGCGGTTAAAAACAACAAAATATTTTACTGGAAGTGTCTTTCGTTTAAACGGTGACGGCGTTTTGGGGGCTTTAAAACGCAAAAATCTGAAACCACCCTCCAGATATGCTCCGCCGTAGTGTTTCCGTCGACACTGCCCAAGACGCAAAACTCTGGTCAGATCTGTTCAGGTCACGTACATGTTTACGTCACATACATCACCACCGAGCGTCGCCACCGAGCCGCCTGGCATGTATACACAATCGACTTCCACACACTTTTGCGTCACCGTATGCACGCAGATTCTCTCCCGAAAACTCTCGTCTAAACGCGGAATAAAAAGTGAAGACGTGACGCCACTTTTGTGTCTTCTGTTCAAACCCTCATAACAAAAAAAAACAAACAAACAAAAAAAAAACAAGCCTTATTTACCTCATAAATTTGTCCTCTGCATTTGACCCATTCTTAAATGCAGCTGGAAAAACCACAGTGGGACCCATCTCTAGATCTTGAACTAGTCTAGTTTGGGACTGTCTTAGCTGGAGGATTTGATCCATGCACTGAAAAAAAAGGTTGCTGGATTTGCGTAAAAAAGTTATGGACAGCGGTTGCACGCAATAAAATTATGTTTAGGCTTTGAAACTTTTTTCGAACCCCTCTACACATATTTTTCTCGGAACATGAACATCACTTTTTCATGTTGATGAAATTTGAACAAATCATGCTGAATATGCATATTTATCTCATGGTACCTTATCATGAAATTTATAAGTATGTATAATGTAATTTAATTGATCTAATTCTGTAAAAGAATACAAAAACAGTCTTTAGTTTTCTACAGATCTGTATTGTCTTAAACAGAATCAAACACAAAGAGACACACAGGGACAGAGACACACAGTTTGGAGCTGGACAGTGTGAAGATTTATTCCAGTGAAGAAGCTCTGGTCTCTGCCTGTGGACACAGAATAACACATGATGATCACATTCTGATGATCTACTCTGTTCTACATGTTTAAATACACTTATAGCAATTATTACTACAATAATGGAGCAGAACAGAAGAACAAGAACATTAGAAGTGTATCTGCAGAAACAAAACTCACCATGTGCTGCTTTTCTTCCTCTAAACACAGTAACAGGTAGAGCATCTGGTATAAAGTCTCCTAATGCCACATCACCCTGTAGAAACACGACAGCTGTTTCAATAGGAAGTTCATTTTGAAAAATTTTAAAATAATTTTAGTTGGTTTACTTACTTTGTTCATCTGTGGTTTGTGTTTTGTTGGTTCTCAAACATCTTCCTTTTTTCTGAAACATCAACTGTAACATTCATGAACTTCCCCCCAGCTCCAGCAGAACTCTGGACGTCACTGTTTGTAGACGACTCTGGAACAAACACATTCAAATCTTAGTACAACTGTCACACTCTTGTAGATGGACAGTCAAAGACAATTTGTTTCAAGCTCTCCTTACATTAACTCTAATTTCAAATAAAACACCACAAACATGTTTAACAGTGACGACATTCTAGGCCGGAGAAGCACATAATAAAATCTTTGAAAAGTCTTACCTCCAGATCAGCTTCATATTCAAAATATTTTATCAGAAGTACCTTTTGTTTAGACGGTGACAGTGTTTTTGGAGCTTGCAAATGCACAAATCTGAATCCACCCTCCAGAGTGGAAAAGTTGAATATACTCTGCTGTAGTGTTTCCATCTACACTGCCCAAGACGCAAAACTCTGGTCAGATCTGCTCACGTCACGTACACGTTTACATCAAATACATACAGCACACAGAAACAAACATGTCGGATCATTTCCAGCTCTAATAAAGTTACAGGAGGCTCCCAACAAATGTACAAAATCTGCAGTGATTCGAGATTTCCAACGTGTAGTTTGGGAGCTACCAGTATCTCTCACCCTGTTCCAAGTAGCTCGCCAAGGGACTTCTGAATGCCATGTATTGTAGATAATAAGCAAAATTTGATTAATTATTTGTAAATGTATTATTTTGATGCCTAACTGAGGCACTGATAAATGGATAATGGTTTATGTTTTAAAAGCATCTAACTCAGGCATGTCCAAACTATGGCCCGGGGGCCAAATGCAGCCCTCAGACAAATTTTTCTTGGCCCTCAGACTTCCAGGTGAATTGGCCCAAATTACCTTACATCAATTAAAAAATATTTTTTACTGCAAGTTTTTTGAAATTCTACCTTGATAAAGCCAATATTTAATATTTAGTGTTTGGTTTTAAGGATCTTAGTGTGAATAAAGACTGATGACTCATTCTAATGTGTTAAACAAGCACATATTTTAATTATTCCCTGTATACAGCACCAGTCTACAGCCCTCGATCGACCATCTGCTTCGTCTGTGTTTAGAGATGTAGCCCTCGATGAAAAAAGTTTGGACACCCCTGGTCTAACTGGTCCCCATCTACGACTCACCGTGGCTCTTATGGCAGCTCTCTGACATTTTTGTTTTGTTTGTTGTCATTTTTGTACCTCACTGGAGATAAAAGGTTGGAGACCCCTGGCATAGATACGATACTATTAATGAACAAAGAAGGATCTGCAATCACCTCTGTCAAATTCTGGATGCACCAGTCCGTCGCAGGCGAGTCAGACGGCATCCACACCCAATCAAATTCCAGACACTTTTGCGTCACCGTGTGCACACAAATTTACTCCCAAAAAGGCAAAATAAAAAGTGAAGACAAGACGCCACTTTTGTGTCTTCTGTCCATCATATAACCATAACCCCAAACACAGGGAGAACATGGAAACTGTATAAATAGGTCCTGGGAGTCGAACCTAGAACCTTTTTGCTGTGAATTAAACTCAGATCTGGAGCAGGTTCACTATTTCCTACCACAATAATAACAAACACTCTTTATTTAGACAAAAGAATGTGATTTTCAACATTAAATCACAGTACGATCTTTTCTATTAGTGGTCCATGGGCGTTTCGATCTAAAGCTATTCAGGAAAGGTTCATTTTTGTCTTGTGAATGTGACTTCTTTAGTATCGATACCTGCTCAAACGAGGATCTAGTTTCTAGTTAGAGCGAGAGAGAGAGAGAAAGAGAGAGGTGAACCTGAGAAGTGCAGCCTGGTGTGAATCAGCAGGTTTCTGGACTTTGACACAATGAAAAGTTCTGCACCAAAACGCCAAAAAGCACATTCTGAGTTTGTGGCCCCTGTCAGTCTGGCAAAACTTTGAGTGAAAACTTAATCCGCTTAAACAGTGATCTCTTTCTCTGGTTATGTGTGAGTAACTTTTCAAGCATGACTTTTTTAAATCGAGAAGACAGATACGGCTTTACTCGAACACTGACGGATCACACACCGACGTCAGCTGCACTTGAAGCTTCTAGGACCATATTAAGCAACAGTGAAAAACAGAACTACAGTAATTTCTGGACTGTTGAGAGCACCTGAATATAAGCCGCATCAGGGTCTGGTCAAGTGGTAACGGAGGGAAACGGGCAGATTTTTGACATTCAAATGTTTCTTATTCAGAAACTAGAGGGACTATTGAAATAAGTAAAGTATCAGAATGTAGGAAAGAGTTACACTCCAACAGGGTCAAGTTAAACCTGTGATATTCTTTCAAGTTGTTGACAAAAAATGAAAAAACTCATGTCGGTAACGGAGGGAATGAAATATGCAGCACTTTTTGGGCAATAAATCCAAACAGTGATAACTCTTGGTTCTCACTTACATATCCTTAACAAACTGGTTTGAATATTTGCTTCATATAGTTTTCTACCATATGGTACAAGATTAGGTTGAAAAACCTCTTACTTTTTGACTCATGAGATTTTTTATTAAGAAAGGTCATGGTAACGGAGGGAAAAGTAACAGAGGGAAAATTGTACAAACAAGTAGAAGGTGCAGGATTTTACATCATTTGTCACTTTTTTCTTCTGAATACTTTAATATTACTTCAAAATGAAAGGAAAGTATTTCTATAAAATATGTCAGTCCTTCCAAGCAAATTTTTATTATTTTAAATACTTAAAAAAAAAAAAAATCATGTACCTTCATCAACAGTTCAGAGATGGAATAACACAAGATATGATGAAATACATCCATTTATTTACATGATTTGCAGGTCTTTAACATTTGGGAAATAATTTTTGTTCCATGTTTCATACATGGTCTGTTTAAAACATATGAAACTTTAGAACCAAAAATGGTACAGAAAAGAGGTAAACAGTTTCATAAACTAGAGTACAACAATTTTTGGCCTTGCTGTTTACTTCTACTTGACCGGGCCCATCAGCTAAATTTTTAAATTATTTTTTACCCTAACATCATGAAAATTTTCACTGCACACACCTGTACCATTAGGATGACAGCCTCCAAATTTGCGATCGGTCAGATGAGTGGTTGGAGAGTTATGAGTGGAACAGACCAATAAACAAACACACAGACAGATGTTGCATTAATAGATAGACAAAGGACACACTTGAATATAAGCCGCAGGTGTCCACGTCTTCAAGAATGTTTTCAAGTTCGGTCGTCTGCTTTTATCGCCTCTGAAAGCTTTTGTTGTCTTTTTGCGTTGAGTCAGTTCGTCACGCCGCTGTCGCCAAAATCTCACCATCGACTCACTGACGTCGAGCTCACGTGCAGCAGCTCTGTTTCCTTTTTCCACAGCCACATCAATTGCCTTTAATCAACTGCTGTTTCTCCCCGGGCTCTACTGCGCATGTCTCCTGCAGACACTGTATCATCAGTGTCTTGTAGGATTTCAGCAGATTTCAGGCTCTTCTGGGCAGTGGCAATCCTACACTCTTAGTCAGGCTGGTGCCACCTAGTGCCTCCGCTCAATTTCATTTCTCTCCAGCGACTAGATCAGGAATCAGAATACACTAGACGGTTTGCAAAAACCACAGAAGTGCAAGTTCAGGCACCAACCAATCAGTGAAGAACCAGACATTCTGTGTTGGCAACGATTCCCGAGATCGAGGATTTAAAGTCAAAACAAAGAATGTTTGGTGAATTTCATCAAGGGGAAAAACGTTATTGCCCTTCTTCCTACGGGATTTGGGAAAAGCTTAATTTACCAGTTTGCCCCGTACCCTCCTACCATCGAGCGAACTAAAATACTACTAATGCTGAACAAGGTCACACGGTGTCGTCACTCCATGGGAAAGTGACGATGTATATACTGAAGTTTGAGACGATTTTTCTTGTCATTTACACACTCACCTGCACTTATTGCATAGAGGTCATTAACATATCCCCCTCACAAATGTTCATTTAACATCAGAACTGATTTTATCACACGGAGACAAGCTGCAACTTCATGTGTAACCTGCACAGACAGCGGCGTTTTCTGCACTCAGGCTGCGAGTATCCGCTGTGTTGCCAAACAATAGACCATATATATGAATGGACAATGTGCCAAACAAAGAATCCGTCCATGTATTTGCTGCATTGTTGTATAAGCTACACGGTTCAAAGTGTGAGAAAAAATTTGAGGCTTATAGTCTGGAAATTACAGTAATTCATTTTAAACCATTTGCAGGGCTCCAAAGTTCCTCACTTACCTTTTGCATTCAGAATGTCCTAATTATTCACCACAATGAGTTTATAAGAAACCATCACATTGATATACGACACTTTTCCACATTTCAAGACACTCAAAGTACTTTAAATCAAGGAAACACTCACCCATTCACACACACTCACTCACACACTGGTGTACGCAGACACTGTGGATCTGACCGCTCGAGAACAGGATTCAAGCTGAAAACCTTCAAATCAGTGGACAAATGCACTATATAGGACAATAAAACGCTTTATAATGAGATGCAGGCAGTACACAACACTTATTTAGAGCCCTAGAGCTGCTTATACAAAATATCTGCACTGGGGCAAGGCACGTTTTGCTCAAATCCATGTGAGAAAAATATCCCGCTCAGTCCTTTTGAGAGTACGGTCCTGGCTCTTTTGTAAACTTTCCTGCACACGTGTGTTATAATGTGATCATGTAACAGGTGGCAGGTGCAGCTGACCCATCGCTCAGCCCTGATCTGACTCCAATGTGATTATGTGTGTCTCACCTTCACTCTGACGCCGTGTGATCACATTAAACGCAAATCAGATCCATCTCCCCTGAACGTAGCAGAGCCCCGCGTGTTACAGACACCGCGGTTTGTCAGGAACATTCAGCTCGTCTTCTCTAGAGGAGGGCACTTTATGGAGATTATGGATAAAACTGTGCATGTTGGGTTGAGAATGAGCAGATTTTGGGTATCGAGTATATATATTGTCCTAGAATAAAACATGTTCCACAAAAAAACTAATTAAAAAACTTCCATATTTACAGGATATAAAGTGACATTTCTGCTCTCTCTTGTCTGATACTTAAACTTCAACATTTAAAGATGTGTTTTTTCAGATTTTGGATTGATCATTTGTCCCCTGAAATCATAGGATTTTATCTGATGATTTTTTTTTTTTTTTTGTCAAACTTGCCTAAATATCCTCTGTACAAAATGCAGGTTTGATCCATTTTTCTGTGCATAAAAACAGATTTCTGTTTCATTGTGCTTAACCCTTCCAGACCAAAAGGCAATTTTAGTACATTTGTCGTTAGATTATTTTCTTTTTTTTTACCCCCTTTTACCCTCTAATGAAGTGTTATACATCCTTTTTTTCATTACAATCTGTTATTTCACAATCTGCTGCTGTAGTTGTGTCAAATGGCTGGAATAAAAGCTACAGAAATACAAATGGAAGAAGAAAAAAAAAAAAATCACACTTGTTCATACAAAACACAAAGCAAACGTGTATGAACAACTTTTTGGACTTAAAAAATGCTTAATTTAGGGCCTTAGCTACAAAAGTGCAAACTGTCAAATCTGTAAGTAAACTAACAATATTACTTATTGCCCTTCAAAAAAAAAAAAATCTGCAGAATTATGTTTCAACCATAAGGAAACTGATAGAATAAATAAATAAAATAATAATAATAATAAAATCAATTAACAATCAGAAAAAGGTGCAATGACCCCATTACTTTAGGGTCCAGGCCACACAGCCACATCACTTCCTGCATTTTCGTGGGATTTTATTACATTTGAATTTGTATTTTTTGACTGAAATAAACCTGAAAATAAAAATAGAAAGGGATGCACAATTACTCAGACCAAGATCTGAGATTTTTTTTATAAACATCTGCACTTAGAGTGACTTTTTCAACTGTTACAAACACAGACGATCAGAGCATCGACCATTTTGACTCACTACACTCTTTGTCCCAATGAAAATGGATGGAACGCATGAGTTTGGCAGAAAATAAAGTTCCTATTGGACACTCGCTTTCCCTACATCGTCAGGCCGCGTGTTTGTGACGTAGGATAATGCTGGAAATATGCTCGAAAAGCCAAAACTGTCGGCTATTCAAGGGAGAAAAAAGTAAGTTTCTATCTTTTATGGTTGGAAAGTTATACACAGTTATATAAAACATGTCCACTGATATCGTACACAATACCGTCGGTCTGGAAGGGTTTAAAGGTCCTATATACAAATGAAACAAAATGCAAATCTTGTGAGCTTTTAAGCTGTGTCGTTACCTCCTCAAAAACAGACCTGGAGTTGTGTTTTGTTTCATTCACACATGTTTAAGTGATCCCTTTATTATGAGTCTGTCTACATCTCTAAAGCTCAAAATGCTCTGCTCTACCTTGTGATCGGCAATTCCAGGGCCGAAATCAACCAAATGATTCTAGTGGAGGCATACGGAGTTTAAAAACACGTGTGAATGAAACAAAACACAACTCCAGGTCTGTTTGTGATGAGGAAACAGAGATCAGAAAATAGAGTAATATGGGCCCTTGTAACTCGTCTCAAACTCTCACTAACCCTTTGGCACATTGTTAATATCCACATGTGTTCAATTACGATGGCTTCAGAACAGCTTTTCTCACAGACGGAGATGTGACGAGGAGATGGCGAGGTTGATGATTCTGCTGCTGTGGTGAAACTGGGCTGAAAATAGAGAATAAAGGAGGAAGGAGAAAGAGAATTATATGAGCCAACAGACAATATAGGCTCAAATTCAGCACAATATAGGACACCTGTAAGAGGATAGTCCTTTTCGTTCAGTGGAGTGTCTTACTGAATATTTCAAGCACCTATTAACTCGAGAGTTCAGTCTTTGCCACTTCCAAAAAGATGGCGAGCTCCATATTTCAGTCCATCTTTCACGAGGGCCAATGAGGCCACGGGGTCAATCCAGTTAAACTATGAGCTCAATCTTTTGCGAGCCAGTCGATGTGTGTTGTCCATTTTTCCCTCATCTTCGGCTCCTTACGTCAGCCACTGTTGACAATCCCGTTGGTTCAAGTCAAAAGTTGGTTAACGCGCCAGAACTAAAGCGCCATAACGTCAACATACTGAGGAAACAGCACCTTTAAATGGACAAATATAAGCATTTTGGACAAAGTTTTTAATAATTTCCTTAAAAAATGACGAAACGTTTTGAAAAGATAATTAATTGATTGTAAAATAAGCAAGTTTAAAAATTTTATCAGTTCATTTGCTCCTGCTTTGGTCTGGATTCAAACCAGCAACTTCCTCGTCTTCTCATACAGACAACTGTTCCCCAGCTTAAAATGTGACCATTATATGAACAACTGTCTGGGTAAATTTGAATAAATCAGACGACTTACAAAACTGTGACATAGAGCGATACCACAATGTCATTTATTTTAATAAATGTTTTCTTTCTTTGTCCCTGAGGCGCCCCTGCACTAATGATTAGACCATGAATATATGAACAAATCTACATATTTACAATGACTTCAGTGGCTTTAGAAAATCTAATTATTGCTGTGCCAACAACAAAACCACACGCACTTTACAAAATTTTAAAGTGTTCAAAGATTCACTATAATAATAATAATAATAATAACAATAATACAGAAGTTACTTTAAAACTGTAACGTGTTATTTATGACTTGTTACAGTCATTTCAAAGTAATATGTTACATTACAATATTAATGCATTTAAAATGTAAAACATTACACGACTATTGCAGCACAACATAATAACCGTCGCTGATTGTTATGCGACGCCCTGTGGAGCGCAGAGTTCTGCGCCAGTCCTTTTGCCCGCGGTTACCCAACGGTCTACACGGGTGCACCTCTGGGCCCGTCCTGACATTTGGAACCATAACGATGACGTTTCACTGCTGCTGATATCACAGTGATTTTAGCAAATTAGTATGAAGAAAAACGAAAAAACCCACCACTTCAATCCAGATTAAAAATGCATAGTGACGCACGATACTCACATTTGTACCAAGTAAAATACCTGTGGAGTCTTACATTACTGCGTTACAGCAAAAAGCAACGCATTACAGTCGTCCCTTGTTTATCGCGGGGGTTATGTTCTAAAAATAACCTGCGAAAGGTGAAATCTGTGAAGTAGTCAACTTATATTTTACAATGATTATATCTGTTTTAAGTCTGTAAAACCCCTCACCACAAACTTTATACACTTTTCTCACACAGAACAGTTACAACCCTTTTACATTCTTCTAAAAACTTACTGCTGCTGTCGTCCTTTTGTTATTTTCTTCCTTCTTTATGTAATGAACCAAAGATTAATTTATTGTGTAATGGAGCCTACAGCGCAGAGTCACAGCACCGCACCAGCACCCATTGACCTGAGATTATATCAACCTTTTGCGCTGCCTACACCACGGAGTGAACCAAGACTAAACCAGGACTAACCCAGGACTAACTTTAGGACTGATTCCAGGACTGAAGAGGAGGACTAAACCAGGACTGAACTAGAACTAAACCAGAACTGAACCAGGACTCACTCTCGGGACGGGCTCGGAGGTGACTGCAGGAGAAAGGACCGATGCAGAGCTCAACACCTCACGGACGTAAGCGCGGCAATTACCCGATCATGCTTTGAGGACACCGTGCTCGGGTTCACTCTCTTAAGTTAGGGTGACCAAACGTCTGTTCTTCCCCGGACATGTCAGTTTTTTGCATCCTGTCCTGGGCGTCCGGCTATTTTTTTTTTTTTTAAGTGATGGAAATGTCCTGGTTTTCATTTCATTTCATTTGGCCATTCAATCGTAGCTCTGTGACTCAGAAGGAGCGAGCAGACGCAAACAGTCGGTCAGCCTGCAACATGCTGAAGAGCAAATGCGCATTTCACGATGACTTGTACAGGAAATTCTCTGTTTTCCATCCGTCGGGACAAGTGGGAGGCCATGTACACAGGCTGTGAGGTGAGAGTAGCTCAATGTCGAGGCCCCACCCCCGGTAAGATGTCCGGGTTTTCACAAACAGAAATATGGTCACCCTATCTTAAGTCCAACATTAGTCCTGGTTTAGACCTGCTTTAGTCTTGACCCACACATGTGTAATTGCTACCCGCCCGTAATACACAATACACGTTCATACGCTGTGAAAAAAACAATAAAAACATGCAAAATTACACACAAAAAAATCAGCGAAACAGCGAAAAGTGAACCGTCATATAACAAGGGACGACTGTACAGTAATTTGTTACTTTTATAACTTTTATAGGGCTTTTCGTGACACAAGCCGCTTCACATACATCAGGAAAAACACAAACACGTATGAAAGACACACTATGCAACTTTACCTGACTCTATGATGATTCTATTGCTTCCCTGGAATGTTACACCATTTGACTTTCAACTTTTTTTCATATACGTGCATTAATATTGAAAAACCAACAACACATTCTCACTGAAAGCTGGGTCACCTCTCGCCATAACCCCCAAAAGGTTACAGAAAGCACGTTTAAAGTCTTCTCTGGATGTTGGAGATCATTACGGGGCTAACCTTTTTTGGAGATTTTTCGTCTGGGAGCCGTATATTTCCCACAATCCCCCGCTGCGTGTCGGGCCGGACTCAGACCCGAGACAGTAAATCTAATGGACACGCTGCATTAGACTGTGAATGTATGGCCCAGTTCAAAGTCTCGTCATGTCCTCAGTGCACTCCAGCGCCGCTCTGATCTATAGACACACATATAGACTTGCCCCAGAGATGCTAACTTTATATCGTGTATGGGAAGCCGCAGTGGTCAAATTACCTGCCCGTGCATGTGTCTGTTTTATGACTTAACCTCCAGAGGGTTATATAAGAAGAGAATTGCTCTGTGTTACTTGTGTCTTTTTCTTTTTGCTACAGCGGCTTTGCATCGTTTGGGACGAGTTTTGAACTATTTTAAAAGAAACTTCTCCAATTTATTAGATGAGAGCCATAGAAGTATAATAAAATAATAATAATAATAAAATGTCCAAGTCATTTCCCTTGTGGATCAATAAAGTCTGTCTAAGTCTAAATCTAAATCTTAAGGTGAACCCAAGATGGCGTCGTATTGTTTTCAATCCGTGTATTTTTCATTCGTTCGTTTTTCAAAATAAAACCAAACATAAGAAAATGAAAAAACAACTATTTTCATCATTATTTGTCTCCAAAACCAAAATGAAAAAACTGATAACAATTTGTCGTATCAGTTTCCGATTTTTGTTGTTGTTGTTGTTTAAATGAATAGTGGGAAAAAAATTATTTTACGTTTCCCGTTTCATTTTGACCCTTAATCAGTCCTGGTTTAGACCTGGTTTAGACCTGGTTCAGACCTGGTTCAGTCCTGGTTTAGATATGGTTCAGTCCTGGTTTAGATGTGGTTTAGTCCTAGTTCAGTTCGTATTAGGCACAAAAGTCCGGCATCACAGTTTAGAAACATGAAACACCTTTTATCCATTTTTTCCATTATTATTCATTTTCCATTATTCACCTTAACACAAAATTAAAAACTGAAAAAAATGAATCGTTATCCATTTTTCCATTTTGGTTTTGAAGAAAAATATTTATTATTCTTAATTTTGATTTTATTTAGAAAAACAACTGAACAAATGATACACGGATTGTCTTCAATGGTCTGTGCCCATTGGCACATGGGCCCAAAAATAATTTCCTCTTCCGCATTGAGTTCCTCAATACGGGCGAGTTCCTCCTACTCGTGTGACGTCTGTAACGTGCACGGCGTGGAGCCTTTGGGCCAATCAGAGCAAAGCAGCCCAGAGCTGGGCTAGGCTAAGGTGACCAGACGTCCTTATTTACCCGCGACAGTCCCAGTTTTGAGCCTTTATCCCTTGTCCCAGCAGATTTATCCAAAACCAGTGATTTGTCCCAGTTTTATACAAGAAATGTCCCAGGTGTCCATATTTTTGACCAATTTGATCCCTGCAGACAGTAAAGAGAGGCACACATTGTCTTTTGTTTCGGTAAAACACAGAAAAGCTGCTTAAAAATGACCAAAAACACAAAAAAATGTGACTATACTGACTCACTGACTGCATAACAGTTGCCTTGCGTACTCTTTTTCACAAGTTGTTCTATTACCAACCCCAAACCAAAACCATTTTTTAAATTTTCAAATTCTGGTCACAGTTTTTTTTAGGCACCTTGAGCATTTCAAAAAGTAAACAAGTTTATCTTGTGAAAATAAAAAAGAATTCCTACAAAATCTGACCTTTGTGAAAGCTGGATGTCCTGTCAGCCGAACACGGGCAGTTTGATTTCACAAAAAATGCATTACGCTCTATTGGAGAATTTTTCTGAGCCCAAACTCCTGGGAGCTTTAGCTTCTTGGGTTCTTTTCTAAAGACAAACAGATCTGTAGACGGCTTGCAGCAGCAGCCGAAACATGTCAACAAGGTAAATACACTTTACTGTATCGTCTCTGGAAAAGAACCCAAGAAGCTAAAGTTTAAGTACATCAGAAGACAAAATGAACATCTTTGGCCTCCTGGGAGCTGCAGTACCTGGAGTGGTCTGGAGTCGGGACAGAGGGGGAATGCCTTATCCAGTTTATATTATAGATCCATGGTCCAAGCACCACAAGCTGTAAACAGTCGATAAGTTACTTCCTTCCTTCACCTCTTCGTACAAACAAAAGTCATGCACATCCAGTCCTGTGCACTCAAATAAGTAGTGACTGTGAACATTCTAAGGGTAAGTGGGCGAAGCTCATATGAAACAGCTCTACCTTTCAGTTACAGGTGGTTTTATAGCTCAAAAACACCTACAAAAACACTCATTCTGAATCATTTGATAGACCCTCCACAGTTACACAATGCACTTTTAAGCTCCTCGTTTAGCTTCAGGATGGACTGGTGTGTGAAGCGCGGCGCACAGTCCTGCGTCTGGATGGTAGCGGCGCATGTTGTGTGTGTGGAACATGGCCGGGGTCAGACGTGATGTTCTTGGCCAGACGAACGGTGTTATTACGATGCAAGGCCTCGGAAAGTCCATCCAGGGGTCGGTCCACAATCATCGAGCAGCTTTTAATCAGATGTCGTAGTCCAGATTTGGCAGTGACTGAGAGACGGACGCACCATGTGATTATTATAAAGGTAAGTGAAGCTCATGTGAAGTGTATTTAAAACAAATACTTCTCTGGGGGATGACGAGGACCGACACTCTGCCCAGGTTCACTCCAGACACTGAGATTTTTTTCTACCTCCACAAATAAGTAGGTCAGCTCGATTTAACAAAGCAGATCTGTGATTTTGTACAAATTGTGCTTGGACAATGGACAATGCAACTTTCGCAATAACGAATTATGGACTATGAGTGTTGTTTGATTTCTGTTCTTTTCCCAAACCAGTTTTTGATTGAGTTTAAACTTAAGAGGACATTGAATTGATTTTGTTTTGCTGCAGCACCTGTACATATTGGGTTATTTCACTTTTATTTCTATTCAATACACATTACCATATTTTTCGGACTATAGGCCACACTTTTTTTCATGGTTTGGTTGTTTCCTGCGACTTCTATATTAAAATATATGCTTTCACATGTTCATTATTTTCACACTGACAGTCTCAAGAGGTTCTAGTCTTGTGTGTGAGTATCTGTTCCTCCTGTTCCTCCTGTACCACTGTCACTTCACTCTACTGCGCATGTCTCCTGCAGAAAGAGCCCCTGTCCTGCTGCAAGTAGAAAATATGTAGCCACAAACAGTAATCGAGCAGCAGAAAGAAAGTCTGGAGTGAGCGAGAAACTTGTGAGGGACTGGAGAAAAGCAGAGGAAACCAGGTGTGTTGAGAAAAGAGTATTTCCTTCCCTCCATTTTCCAAAATAAGATCGTGCACACAACATCGTTTTTAAAATAGCTTTCTTTTACATCAACCTTCATAAATACGCCATCAAGCGCCGTCATAACTACACCAAGACTCTGAGCGCAGCTGGATTAGATTCAAACTTGTAGCGTGTCACTACAGTTGTAAGTTTTACCCACAAATACCTTGAAAAACGTGCGTTAGAGAGTGGGCTCACCTCTCCACAGATCTGTTAAAGTCCTCATTCATCTCTGGTCATGGATATGAAACATCAGCTGTGTGTGCAAATGCAAACACATGAAAAGCGTTTGCACCAGAACAAATGTGACTGCTGCTCTGATGCTTCGTCATCATCATCAGAGCAAAAGGGAAACACTGGTCGCACTTTTGGCACGTCAGCTCCGAAAACTCTGTTTACCTCACTGTATATGCAAACACCAAACCGTACTTTTCCAGAATCTCCACTTAAGCCGAAGTTTTTAGAAAGACTCGTTTTCAGAGGATTTGCCATTTGTGTGTAAAAGACGACACCAACGAAGGGAAATGTCTCTGTTTTTAAAAACACCAGTGTTCATGTAAACAGGGCCTGAAATGAAGAAAACAAAAAAGACTTGGTAAAGTTGTTCAGAAGTGACACCGAGGATGAAGAATTGAATGGATTTAGTAATTTGGAGTGAGATGGAGAGTTTGGTAAACTTGTTCTGTTGTTTATGTTTTAGTTTATCTGAAGAACTGTTCATATGTGACGTTAACAGTCTGTTGTTCTCTCTTCTATTGTTATTACAAAATTTCCCCCCAAAAAATGTGATTTACAGTTTTTCATTGTGCATATTTTGGCTGGTGTGATTTATACTCCGGAGCGACTTATGATATTCATTTTCAGTCTTTCCGTTGTCTTCGTTTCCTGCCAATACCCTCCAGTTTGCTGCATCTTCTTGTCATCAATTTTATCTATTTACAAATCACACAGTTATTACACACACAAACACACAGAGTAAAAACCAAACACTTGTCCCACACCAACGGGAAGCAGAAAGAGTTGTCAAATTTCGAGCACTTTCCAAATAGTTGTAACGGCAATAAAAGAAATCGCCGTCTTTTGATACGATGATAGCTTGTAATTTAAGACGCGGATGGAGCGAATGTGTGCGAGGAGCGGCGGCGGAGGGTGGTCCCGCCGCAGAGCCTGTCCATGCGTGTAACATGTGTGCGAAGGGGACCCCGGCACTTCAAAGCCCGCCGAGAGTGAGCTCATATGGGGCTATTTTCACGTCCGCTCCCCCTGAGAAGCAGCTGCGCGGAGGGGAACACGTGGAGGTCCACCCGCTGCCCGTCCGGATTTACCGTAACGCGCTCGACCTGGCACCAAAACAAACCTCACATCTGCGGCGGACATCCTCGCTCCAGATGTGCAACAGTGACAAATAAAAAACGATAAAACACGCTGTCCAAAGATGTCTCTAAATCTTGCGGAGATCTCTGGGAAAAGCTGTCAGCACCAGAAGGCTCGGCGCATTAGCAGCCCTGTAAACGTTGCGGGCTAAATGCTAACATGTGTCGGCTAATGTGCGTGCTAAATTGCTAACAGGCGCGCGCCGAGATATGATTGTCGCTGGTTTCGCTCGGACACATGTGAAAGGCCATTAGTTTTACATTTGCCAAATGATTGAATGTCAAAGCGCCGCGGACCCGCCCCGGTGCCGGGAACTTGAAAGAATTCTTATGTAAACGCTGAGGACGAACGAGTAACGAGAGTCGAACACTTTTTATACCACTTTGTCCAATCATGTTTTTAAAGTGGGGAGCTTCCTGTGGTATAACTTCGTTCCATCGTCAAATACAAGTCTGCTGCTATTCCGACATGCCGTTATTTAAATATCGACGTCTAATTGTCAGAGCAGCATTAACCTTATTTTTCAAGCGTCCCATTACTTTGACTTTTTTTTGTTTTGTTTTTCATTATTGGAGTAGCAGCACTTTACATTTTCTGACATAAATAACGTTAATGTGAGAGTTTACAGGCTCTATTCACGCAAACGTCACAAACCAGGAAAACGTCTGGAAAGATGCGGATTACATCTTCCGGTGTAGCTCCCGACAATGAGCTCGCGTAACATGTATTGGCAGATTTTGATTATTTATTTTGGTTAAATTTACTATGAACCTCCCACAAACCCAAAAGGGAACTGTGTAGTCACATTTTGTGCAGCTTCTTCTTCTTATTTAAGTGTTAATATAAAAAGCTTTGTGTGTGTTTTTAGGCAGCAGAGTGACCAAAACTAAATATCGGCCATTTCAAGAGCAAGGTAAGGAGGAACCCTGTCAAAAACAAAAATTACACTTTTAAAACAGGTTAACGTGTTTATTTTTTGTTGAATAAAGCTTTTACAAAACAATAAAATGAAACATGGTGATCTAAATTATATCATTTAGATGTGGTATTATAATTATATAAACCAGGAGTGTCAAACTCAAATTCACAGGCCAAAAAAATTAAAAACTGTGACTAAGTCGTTGGTCAAACTAAATATTTATTGAAAAATTTCAACAACATCTGCATGTTTTCTCTTCTTTCGAGATATGTAATGTTAAATAAAATAATTATTAAAATAAGTGTTTTTATAAAAGTTTTGCTTAAACATTGAATCCAGAACAAACAGAATATAAAATAATAACAGAATTTTAAATAAATCATGTCTCTATAGTCGATCTGTAATCTGCGGGCAGCTCTAATACCTATATGATATGATCTCAAGGGCCAAATATAATTATACTGTGGGGCAAATTTGGCCCACGGGCCTGAGTTTGACATGTCTGATATAAACAGTAAACTCTTTTTTTTCTGGCTATTTGAGAAAAAACTGTTCCACCACATTTGTCTTGTACTTGGATTCTCCTGAATGTCACTTGGGCAAACTGTGTGGACCAATGTGTAACCACAGTCCCAATCTGGGGCCGGGTTCTGGTCAGGAGGAAACTAGAACAGCCCACCCAGCCTTGACTGGTGGTTTAAGTTTTGCTGCACTTTATGTCCCTGTTGGCAAATTTATCCTCTGCATTTGACCCATCGTCCTCCAACAGTGGGCTGGAAGTGCTTTGGGAGGTCAAGCTTCTAAAAACATTTTAGTTCCTAATGTTCTGATATTTCCTCTCAATGGATATATCTATGTTTACACTCTTCCTTCACTCCACACTCAGAAATATACTGTGTACTGTATATTATGGAGTATGAAAGCTTTCAGAAATATTTGTGTGCATACGATAGAAATCCGTGCATGTTTGTCTGTAGTTGAGCGTAAAATAAATATTTGTAAACTCTCGAATGAGTCCAGTCGTACATGAAATGTGTTGTGTGTATTTTATCCATCAGAATATGAACTGAAAAGTTATGACATCAAGAATTACAATCACGAAATGAAAATGTATGATTAAGCTTTCTTCAGTACGAACACAAATTCACAGACGTGACTGGACTGTCAGAAATACGTCATCACTTCACAGGCTTTATTTATTGAGCAGAAGAAACATTGATAGAGGTGCTGATCTTATGTCTGAACCAGGACTAAACCAGGACTGATCCCAGGACTGAACCAGGACTGAACCAGGAGGACTGAAATAAGACTAAAACAGGGCTAAATCAGGACTAAACCAGAACTAAACCTATATTACTACAACCCTACTATAAGTAATGTTTTTGAATACTTCATTACATTACATCTATTTCTTTTAAAAGTATTTCAGTTTTATACAGAAAGGTGAACTCTTCAGGCCTTTCCTGTGAATATCCGGACATCACACTGGTGAGTGGCAGTGGCAATTTTTATTCATATGGACCAAAATGTCTACACGATGCTGCTGAATCCAACATGTATCACTTATTAAGAAAACAAAATTGGTGAACAAAGTAAGAACAGAGTAATGGACGTATCAGTGGCAACGGAAACTGGAGTTGACGGGCAAAATGACGTTTTGAAAATAAGAGATTAAAGTTCGCTCAAACATGCACAAATCATTCCAAGTATAACTTTGAGTGGGTAAATGAGAAGGGGGAGTCCTGTACCGGGAAAGAAAAGAGAGAGAAAACTCCAAGCCCACAGAGCAGAGTGTCCACAGGGCGAGATCGGGCGACAGCTGTGCTTACCTCCGTGAGGCGTGGAGCTCTGTCCTTTCGCTGTCACCTGACGGTCTACGAGAGCACACGTCTGAGCTCGTCCCGACAGTGAGTCCTGGTTCAGTTCTGTTTTAGTCCTAGTTCAGTCTTGGTTTAGTCCTCCTGGTTCAGTCCTGGAATCAGTCCTAGGTTACCGTATTTTCCGGGCTATTAGACGCGCTCTTAAGCCTCCAACCCCATCAAAAAACGACCGCGCGCCACAATCCAGACAATCCCACTATACACGAATCCAATCGGGTGTCCCAGCACGACTTCAGTAAACTACAAAGCCGCACCACCCACAGCGCACGCAAACACACACGGAGCAGACAGCGACCGCAGACACACTCATCACTCCACGCCGACGAGGAACGGAACGGAGGAACGAACCGAAAAAAGCGAGCGCAGTGTGCCACTTCTAGACACGACTGAACAACTGAGTCACTGCGAACACGCCGACAATCCAGCGGTCCCAGACAGCACCCTCCCTACACGCCACAACTGAACAAAGCCCAGAGTCACCGTGAACGAACAAACAAACAAAACCACTCACCCATCACACTGTTGGGTTTCCTTTAAAGTCAAGAGCGGTTTATTTGTGAAAAAAGTTCGAAAATAGACCATTTAATGACACTGCGTCTTATAATCCAGAGCTCGGAAAATACGGTAGTCCTGGGTTAGTCCTGGTTCAGTCCGTGGCGTGTTTCTTCTGCTCAGTAAATAAAGTGTGTGAAGTGATGAGAGTCGAGTCGCGTCCGTGAATTCGTGTTCGTACTGAAGAAAGTGAAACCGTTTCATTTCATTTGGTGATTGTAATTCTTGAAGTCGTAACTTTTCAATTTGTATTCTGCCTCAGTTAGAATGCTTTTATTTTGTATTTTTAATTTATCCTGGGCATGGGCTGGTAACAGGCGGATGCGGATTTAACTTTTTTTTTGCTATTTTTTTAATTTTGGTCCACATAAGTCACAGTATATATGCCCTATTTTTTTTTCTTCATTGCTATTATGTTATTTATTTTATTATTATTTAGTTAATTTTCTTTTTTTTTTCTTTAATCTACTCTCTACATTTATATTGATTTTATGTGTGGGGGATGCAGGTTTAACTTTGATAAAATCACGAGTTAACGGGTGGGTGTGGGTCTCCAAAAATGGACCCATGCAGGACTCTGTGACATGCTTAAAAACTCTGAAAAGTCAATTTGCATCATTTAAATATTGTTTTTCCCCCCTTACATCTTGCAGGAGATCTCTTCGTTCTTGTACATTTCTGGATAGAATCAGTCCGTTTGTTTAGGCTCGGTGGTCAGCCTGGTTTTCCGTTGCCATGTTAATTGTTTCATTGCGATGGTCCGTAACTCCCAGATTATGTAATCGAATACTTCATGTAAATCCTCAGGTTGTAAACCAAGCGTGAGGTGTTCTGTTCCAGCGGTGTTCCCACATATTTGTTTGATGAAATGAACAACTTGACTCCAGTATTGTTCTATTTTTGGGCATAAATGCAGAATATGCAGATTGACATTCACCAACAAAGCTGAGCACACTGTGAATAAACACGAACGGCGAGTGGTGTTCTGAAAAATCCAGTGAATATATTCCAGGCTGTGGCCAATGTGAGGGAAGTGTCTCACAGGGACAGTCTGCACTAGTCTGAGCGGGAATCAACCCTGCAACCTTCAAGTTTGTGGGCGAGAGCTCGAACCGCTGAGCCAGTTGTTCCAAACTTCTATCTAAGAGCTCATGGGAGAATCTCTCATTTATATCACAATATATCACAATATTAACATTTCAAACTTGATTTCAATGCTCAAGAATAGATTTGATACTCAATACTTATTCCGATACCATGATGATAGATTCTGGGCCTGGTAGGTTCCATAGTGCTCCATGGGTGTACACTAGTCTATATGTGCTCTTAAAATGTTCATTTTGTCTTCTTATGTGCTTTAACTTTTTGGGTTCTCTTTTTTTTAAAGAGAATACAGTAAATCAGGGGTCACCAAACTTTTTTCTCTGGGGGACACATTATGGCTCCTGACTGTGATGGGGCCGGGTTCGGGTCGGTCGTAAAACAGAATAGTTTGACCCTGACGACGCAGATTATATTCTTTGAAAAACGCCACTTTCTTTACATATCAAACAAACTGCACAGTCATCACACTGAACAAAGAAAAATCTGCCGTCCATTGTTCTATGAAAACTCGGCACTCTCTGTCAACTTTTCGCATTTTAACATGAACCATTTTTCTGTCTTTAGCTGCACTACAGAACTCTGTGTGTGTGACTGTCACTGTTTGATCTCGAGTTGTCAGGTGATGAAAATTTAGCGCAAAAGTTAATATGTCATATAATTATTAAAATATAAATACTTCATATAAATATACATTTTAATTGAAAAAATCAAGAAAATGCAAGATGCAGACGTGTTTTTATTTGCTAATAAGTAATTTTAAAAAATAGGTCATGACAACTTTTGAGGATTGCGTCATAGGGTCAGTTCAAGCGGTGGGGGCAGAGGGGCTGGATGTCCAGAGTTGGCCCCCGGGCCTTAGTTTGATGAACCCTGCAGTAAAGTATATTTACCTTGTTGACATGTTTCGGCTGCAACTGGAAACATCAGCGAGACTCGAACACAAAAAGACAAAGCAGAGCAGGAAAATCTAAAATCCACCATATCAGACACTGTAAAAAGAAATAATCACGTCACTGAATCGAAAAACAGAAAGTTCAAACGCTGGATTAGGGAGGACAGTGAAGTCAGGAAACGAGGCACGGACAGGAATAACCGTGATGACGGCGCGTTCCTCCTTTCACACAAATGGGACACACTCCTCCAGAGACACCAGGCGACGGGAGGCGTGGTCAGTCTGAGTGACCTGCAGGTCCATCAGGTCTGACCACGCCTACAGGAAGTAACAACAGCTGATATACGACACGTCACCACCAACATCGGGGACACTTCTGAAGACGCTCACAACTGCAGGCCAAACATGTCAACAAGGTGAATACACTTGACTGTACCTTTTTTTTTTTAAAATGGTCTTATACTTGTTCTGATACAGCTCAGGATCATTCTAAGGCTCCGTTCAGACTGCAGGGCTTAATGCTCAATTCTGATTTTTTAGTGAAACTGACGTTTTTGCGAGGTCGTTCACATTTCCAATTAAATGCGACTGGTATGTGACTCCAGTTTGAACAGTAAACGGCTAAAAGTGTCCCACATGTGCACTGGACACACGACGACGTCAACCGCAGCGAGCGTCTCTGTGTTTACGGAAGTTGTCCAAACATGGACGCAGCATTGAGCACCTGGAGATTTTAAAGTTCCTCTCGTACCGGAGCCAGAACATGAACAACTTACTTGTTTTAAGGAGGAGATTGAGAAGGAGAAGGACGAGGTTTTTGGTCGTGGTGTTTTGTGGGACAGCGGCAGCGACGTCCGTTGAAAGGAACGTGTGGATGTGGAGACGGAGCCAAGAGTGGTGAGTGGTGATGTGCTTCGCTTCAGTGACACGGAGTTCATTAACAATTTTCACCTACTTCAGCGCAGAATAGTGACGTTTGTGGCTTGCTGATATCGTGTAGGTGGATGAATGCGCTTTTGCCGTTCACACTGAAGTCGCATGTCAAAAGATCAGATATGTATCGGTTTCAGGAGCACATATCCAAGTGTCCTGATCACATTTGAAAAAATCGGATCTGTGTCATTCAGACTGTCCTTAAAAGATCAGATACAGGTCACATAGGGGCCAAAAAATCGGATTTGGGTCACTTCAGGCTGCAGTCTGAACGCAGCCTAAAACTATTCAGGAAAGGTTCATCTCTGTCCTGTTTAGTACCAATACTAGTTTTATTATCAATTAGAATCTGATTGTCGATACTTTTGACAAATCTAACTGAAGTAGTGATCCCAGAGTCTGTCCTGGTGCGTCAAAGAGTCCGTGAGCTCGTCTGGGAACCAAAAGACTCTGTGGTTCTCTGACGGGAGTAACTGCAGACACTGTTCACTTTGATTGAGTCTCGGCTTGTGGATCAAACGGTTTGATCGGCTCCTCTTCTGTAACGAGCTTTCATTATGTAAGAGTTGTGAGTTGTGGAGACAGACTTGGAGACTCCAGGAGCCGCCAGGACTCGTGCACAATTAGGTTTTCTTAAGTGGAATTACCACCTTTAACGAAAGATTACAGATGGTTTATTTTAAGGTACATTTTATTTACCTTGGGAAATGTGTCCTTTGTATTTAGACTCAGACAAACTTTACTCATCCACAAGGGAAATTATTTAGACACAGAAGCTCACACATCACAATAATATTATAATAAAAAAGTAAAAATGTAAATGGTGATTATCAATTCTAAATAAGTAGCAAAAATAGCAAAAGAAATGTGCCAAATATGATTTATGATGATTTTATATAAATTATATAAATGTAAATGTACAAGTAAAAAAAAAAGATAAAATATAGAAATAAAGCAATTGTACAGTTGTAGGGAGTATTA
Source organism: Boleophthalmus pectinirostris (assembly GCF_026225935.1). Classification (NCBI taxonomy): domain Eukaryota; kingdom Metazoa; phylum Chordata; class Actinopteri; order Gobiiformes; family Gobiidae; genus Boleophthalmus; species Boleophthalmus pectinirostris. Next base: position 37,500,471 of record NW_026571447.1, read on the forward strand.
TCTGTTTCATAAGAGTGAGTTGTACATTGTGTATTATCTGTTTCATAAGAGTGAGTTGTACAGTTGTAAGGAGTATTATCTATGGCATAAGGGTGAGTTGTTGTACAGTTGTAGGGAGTATTATCCTTTACATAATGGTGACTTGTTATACAGTTGTAGGGAGTATTATCCTTTACATAATGGTGACTTGTTATACAGTTGTAGGGAGTGTTATTTGTTAGATAAGAGTGACTTGTACAGTTGTAGGGAGTATTACCTGTTACATAAGGATGTTTTGTTGCACGGTTGTAGGGAGTATTATGTGATACATAAGAGTGAGTTGTTGTACAGTTGTAGGGAGTATTATCTGTTACATAAGGATGTTTTGTTGCATAGTTGTAGGGAGTATTATCTGTTACATGAGGGTGATTGCTATACAGTTGTAGGAGTATTATCTGTGACATAAGAGTGAGTTGTACAGTTGTAGGGAGTATTATCTGTTACATAAGGATGTTTTGTTGCACAGTTGTAGGGAGTATTATGTGATACATAAAGGTGAGTTGTTGTACAGTTGTAGGGAGTATTATCTGTTACATAAATGTGAGTTGTTGTACAGTTGTAGGGAGTATTATCTGTTACATAAATGTGAGTTGTTGTACAGTTGTAGGGAGTATTATCCTTTACATAAGAGTCAGTTGTACAGTTGTAGAGAGTATTATCTGTGACATAAGGGTGAGTTTTACAGTTGTAGGGAGTATTATATATGACATAACTCCGCGCAGAAAGTCCGTAGAGCGCCGGGAGGAGTCGTACGTGATCCGGATTACATCAGGACGTTAACTGCGCCGTATTCTTCTTTAGCGTGAAGTGAAGAACGGCCGAGTGTTTTTTCCCGCGGTACAAACGGGGGCTTTACTGCGCGAACGTCCGACCACATGTGAGATCTCTTAGCCTCCTAATGCTGTTAATGAAGAAGTTAATCAAATCAGAGCCCTCGACATCAAACAGACGAGCGCTGACAGGCCCGGGGCGGCTCTGGCTTTGGTCTGGACCCAAAACCATCTGGAACTCATCGAGGAGAAGAGGAGGAGGTGGGGGAGGAGGAAGAGGAGGAGGAGGGGGGGTCCTGAGAATATTACAAGCTGAACGCAGGCGAAAACCGTTGTCGAAAAAAATAAAATCACTGATGGCGAACGACAGAACAAAACGAAATCCAAATAAAAATGTGTTTGTTGTTCCCCTATGAGAATCTAGTGTCAGGGAACAGGCTCCAAAACACTTTTTCTCTTTTCTTCTCTTTTATTTTTATTGAAATACAATATAATCGCAAACAAAAACAGATGCTGTAGTCAAATATTTTTAAAAATAAAAAATTACAGTCCGGATTTACCAGATGAACTCTTTTCTGATCTGTTCTAATGTTTCCTCATCACAAACAGACCTGGAGTTTTGTTTTGTTTCTTTCACACATGTTGAATATTTAGGCCGAGTTCTTCTCTAAAACAGTCTCTTCTACTTTGTGAGGTCATGTGATGATACAGGAAGTGCTCCACTGTGTTTTTAAACTTCATCCAGCTTCACTAGAATCATTTGGATCATTTCAGCCCTGGAAATGTCAATCTCTACTGAACGAAATGTTAAAAAAAGCAGCTGTTGACTTGAAAACTACCACGACATGACGTCACAAGGTGGAACAGAGCATTTAGAGCTTTGGAGATGTAGACAGATGAGTTCTACAACATTCTAACAAGAAGAGTCAATTTTGCGTAATAAAAGACCTTTAACCATCACAGGGACTTAGACTTTTAATGAGGTAAAAATTACCACGTTTACATGAGAGCTTTAATTCTAAATAAAAATACAAATAAATGTCAAATATACAAAATAATTACTCTTTAAAAAGACCATGTAAACACTTAATTCCTTATGAAAATGATTATTTGGAATTAAACTTAATTCTTAAATAAGTGGGTGGTTTATTCTGAATTCCGAATTAATATATTCCATGATCCTGTAAAATGTTTCTTCTTCTTCTTCTTGTGGTCATACTGGGTTGTGAAAGCCTGATCCCGTCAGATCTCATAAGCTGAGCAAGGCCGGGTCTGGGATGGGAACCACTGGCAAAATCAGGAGCCACAGGGGAGCACCAGTGGCAAAAACTGTTGTTGTGTCCTTAGGCAAGACACTTGACCCACATTGCCTAATATGAAAGTGGTGTGTAAGTGAGTGATAGTGGTGGTCGGAGGGACCGATGGTGCAGATGCTTCAGTCAGTCTGTCCAGCTGTGGCTACAGTAGTAGTTTAGTGAATGAATAATGCTCCGTAAAATGTCTTTGTGATAAATGTCTGTGAAAAGCTCTATGTAATTAAAAACTTACTTACTTCTTACCTTTTACCTTCTTCTTGTGTCGCCCTTCTGACGTGATCCGGATGATCCTGCTCCACCAGTCCTGACTGTGGACTTTTATCCACGTCTCTTTGGATTTGTGAGTGGGATGCAGGAGTGGGCTGAGGTAGAGCAGCCGTTGACTCAGTTTGTCTTCGAGTGTAACAAGAACAAACCCTGGACACAATGGTTGTTGAGCTGTGAACTTTTACAGTGATAATGGATTAGTCAGTGATCATTTTTCATTATTAAAAATACGATCCATGCATTCACAAAGCTCCCTGGCCGCCCTTAACCCCTCGCCCGCCGGGGTCGTGTGAGAGCCGCCTCAGCGTTCAGATCCCGCTGGAGGTTTGAGGACCTCGCCCGTCTCTGAACACTTCCAAATGTTTGTGTGTTTCACATGTGCGGCGCAGACCCAGCAGCGGGGCGCAGGGGCAGGCAGGTGGAGCGCAGACTGTCCCGCGGCGGACGGGAGGGGCGGAGATGACAGCTACGACCACAAGAGAAGACACTTAACTGTAACATATGTCAGTGTTTGTCTGGTAAGTCCGTAATTATATCTCTGTGTTTCTATGCTTCAGACGTGTGAAGTGTGTGAAGTGTGTGAACTGTGTGAAGTGGCTCGTTCGTCTCCCATCATTTTGAATAAAGTCCAATTTCTCTCACGTCAGTTTAGTGCTTCTCGTTGATTCTGCAGAAATCAGCCATGATTTTCAGTCCCCTGGGATGTTTTTTTTCCTTTCTTTTTTCGTCATGAGAAGCCATATTTTGTTTTTAATGCCACGTCCCTGATCCATCTGTCAATCACGCCCATCTGAACTCAACGGGAGGTTCACCGGTGACTAGGATTGAGCGGGAATACGGTATTACGGTTTCCCGCGGTATCAGTTTCATTACCATCATTTGTTTGCTCAATACAAATGAATGTGTGGTTGTATTTTCAATTGAATGCTATCACGATTTAAAACTTAAAGCATCCATAATGTTTCTTTTAACAACGTGGAGAGATGACGTTCAATTAGTTTCGTTCCGTTCATCAGGGAGACCAAGACAAGATGGCGAGTCCGGCCGCAAGTGATTTGATCCCCAAAAAAATACTAGTACTTTTGCAATCTGGCAGCATTTTGGCTTCAGGCGCACGTTTGTTTACATTTTACAGAAACGAAATGTAAATTTAAAACCACGTGGCTCATTTGCATAAACTGTAAAGCGCTGATAAAAACAGCTCGCTCCTGGTGCGCTGATGCGGTTCAGCTTCTGTCAGACTAAAGGACATGACTCAGTGGAATATGAGTGTTCTTTCTGTGACAGAGGATGTGCTGCTGATGGTGAGTCTGTTCTGTGTTTCTGTCACGTTTTAGATGGTTCATGTGAAACGTTTCAGAGATGATAAGTCTGTAGGTCTCGCACGAGGATTCCCAAAGTCGTTCTAAAACATTTTGGTAATTCGATAATACCGTATTCCTCGGTAAAATCCTGAGAAGGTTTAACAATATCAAAATTCGGATACTGCCCAACCCTACTGGTGACCAGACTCACATCTTCATAAACTACTGGAGTGTGTGTTCTGGATCCCAGTGCAGGAGTGGTTTACTTGGGAATAAAGTTGATCTAAAGGTCTGTTTAGGGGCCGTTCGTTTAGAGCAGGGGTGTCAAACTCATTTCGGTTCGGGGGCCGTATCCAACCTACTTTGATCCCAAAGGGGTCGGAAAAACCAATAACAATAGGTTCAAATATTTGTGCCGAGAAACACAAATCTATTAAAGAAATCTTTTTTAATTGATGAATTCTTTCTTTTACAAAATATTATAATATTTTGAACAGCCTGAAACTTTAAGAAAAACCCAATTTCAACACAATGTTTTAACATTAACTTGTTTGCAAATAGGAATAAGTCAATTTTTGTTGTAAAATCCTGCACTCGGCTCCACTTTTCTCATGTTGGACATTTTGTTGATGAGTGTGTCACGGTCAACAGTCAAAACGATCGTCCTTTAAGAGCGTTTGGAAAGAGACAAGTCTTCATTTGTGCTGCTCTGGTGGGAGGGGCCACGTACAGAGACGCGGGAGACGCTGCTGTGATAAACACCACAGAAAATTACCAATATTTTAATAGAAAATATAATTAAAATATTTTAGTAGAAAATCAGCTGAGGCCCAGATTAAAGACCTTTTGTTTGACACCCCTGGTTTAGACAGTGACGGCGTTTTTGGGGCTTAAAAATACAAAAATCTGAAACCGCCCTCCAGAGTGGAAAAGTTGAATCCACTCCCGTCGTATTGTTTTCATCTACACTGCCCAAGATGCAAAACTCTGGTCAGATCTGCTCAGGTTGTGTACACGTTTACATCACATACATCACCACCTCGCGTCACCACCAAGCCGCCTGGCATGCACACACAATCGCGGAATAAAAAGTCATGACGCGACGCCACTTTTGCGTCTTCTGTTCAGACCGTCGTCATATAAACGTATACACAGAGTTTAGAGTTTAAACGAGAGATACACAGGAGCAGCTCTGTTGGCTTTGGTGTAAATTGAAGTTTTTAAAAGTACGTTACGTGTCACTGATGCTCTTGGCGTAAATTCCGGGTAAGACTACTGCTACGCTGTACAATATTTTACTCAGGTACAAACTACTTTCAGAAAAAAATACTGTAGAAACTTCCTGCCTCCCGTGGTTATGTCCTGTGATCAGATTTGCTCAAAGGTGAAAAGTATTTGGTGTCCATAGTTTTGTGTACTTCTACAGTATAATACACTTTTAATATCCTATACTTGTATCTGATATGGTTGATTTTAGTGCAACCCCCAGAGAGATTAATAAATCCAAGTTTTGTTTTTACAAGACTTTATCAAACGCGGCGTGTTTCCTGACCTTCTGTCCTCTTAGATCTGCTCAAACTTTGATCACGGCCTCCTGGAGTTTTAAAGCTGATTTTATAGGAGTCCAGTTCTATTAAAATAAAAGAGTTTAAACGCTTTTTGAAATCTATATGAATATTAAATCTTAACAAAAATATGACCCTCTCCTCCGCGTCCTCCACAGTTTACAGTAGATTCATCATTACATCGTTTGGAGTTTCAGTGTGTGAATCAGGGATGTTGTTTGCTCTGGGAGGTCAAGGCAGTGGTGTAGAGTTTTTGAAGGTTTGTTTAAAAAAAAAAAAAAAAAAACAATCGTGGAGGGTTAATACTCTCTCCTTGCTCCAGTCAGTTTTTCCTAGATCATATGTGAATCAAACTGTTCTGCTTAAAGTTTCTCGTGAAGTTGGAAATGCAAATGTGTCTTTGAATTGACATGATGAGAATTCAGTTTTATTTTTTAGTGAGGGGCAATTCTCTGTTTTAAATCTGAAGTTGTGGCTTTAGACGACAGCTGCAGTTGTTAGATAACTTCATCATATAACACTGTTAAGTTGGAGTATTCCGTCTCCTTGTGTGTTTCTAACTCCTTTTTGGAAACATGCGCAGAGTCACGATATAGCGTCCATAGCTCCAATTTATTTCTCCACAAAGATGGTTCCAAAAAAACCTGCAAAACAAAAAAAACTGTATTTAGGCAAAATATAACTGAGTTTAGCTTGATTACAGTTCACTACCATGTGATACGTAATCTTCAATAAAAACACATTTCTAATAACCATACTTACAAATAGAGCAAAAATATTATAATTCTTATCTGTATAAAGAACAACTTAGAGACAGTGAGGTCAAAGGCACGAACAAAAAGGATGAACACAGAGGATGAACACAGAAGATAAACACATGTGCTTCTGGGACAAGTCCACAGGTTCCAAAATGGCCGCCCATTCAAGTCAATGGGCCGAGCTCAGTGCCGTATGATCCCAGGTTAGCCAAGCCCGGCTAGGTTCTTCCGGTGGCTGTGGGCCGACCGAGCATGCGCAGTAGTGCTCTTTTCTCCCACGGGCACATGCGAATGCACGCGACTGAACGCACGGAGCGCAGGCTCGTGTATCACGTGATCGCTTTGACCAATCAGAGCGAGAGGAGATAGAGCGGAGCCAAAGCTAAACATTATAAAGCGTTTTTTAAGACAACTGAAGGATTTTGAGCTGAGAAAAAGGTTATGATCTAAAAATAAGTAAAAATCACCAGCAAATCCAACATTTTTGAAAGCTGTACATGATCTGTCAGATGAACATGAGCAGTTTGTGATCACATTGCCTCTATGAGAAAAATCTTGTCTCGGCCCATGGGACTTTTTCTGCTGAAGTTCCAGTGAGTGACACTACGTCAACTGGAGGCAGCTACAAGCAGCAACACTGTATCCAGTTATTTTAATAGATCCATGGAGCAAACAAAAACAACATACAGCTGACTTCCTGTCATGACTTCCTGTCTCTAAAGAGGCCTTCAAAATAAAAGACTGACAGCAGTACTGTGCTGTAAAAACAACTGAATAGAACAACATTTTAAACATTTTTAGGACAAAACATGGAGAGTTTGGAGACTGTACCATTTTCACTGATTTCAGATTTTTTGTTGGTATGAACCGGACTAAATGTCTGATGTATCATTTCTTTGTTGTTTGATCCTGTTTACGACAGTTGTGACATTTCACTGTTTTTGCAAAATGCTTTGATGCTTTTATTTTCATTAATAGATCTTCATCATTTAACTCGTCTTTATGAAATATTCCCAAGCTCTACCAGTGGTCAGACACTTGTTTGATTGATGCAGATTTACTAAAAATGCAGTAATTCCTCAAAGGTCAGGTAAATCTTCAAATTCTTGCTGTGTTCTTGACTCTTTGTTTGGTTGGACTCTTCTGTTGAACAAGGTGGAAGGTGACTTTTGTCTTTTGTCTTTTGAGGACGTCTTTCATGGTAAACATTCTTCCTAATCAGATCTTCTAGTTGGTGTCTGGTGCTGTAAACAAAAATAATGCATATTAACAAAACTAAATAGGTAATTTACCAGTCTAAATGATATATTATAGATACTAGTGTTTAAATTCTTTACCTCAGTGTCCACTGAATATGTCTTATCATTAGTATAAAATGTTATGTTTTGAACGATACAGAGCTCTGGATATAATGAATTATGTATTAAATTTAGTTTGTTTTCATTTATATTTTGTCTTTTATATGTTCAGTGAGTGAAGTTGTAAATGTAAACTTGTTGTTCATGTGTTTGGTGCCTTTGCTTCAGTTGGACCCTTTCTGTCTTGATCCATATCCATGTGGTTGTGGTCTACGTTCTGTTTTTGTTTTGTAATGCTGCAAATGATCCAAAAAAAGAAAAAAAAAAGAAAAATATCTGATCATTGTGGCTTATAGTGAGTTGAATCTAGACAACAGATCTGTTAGACTAGAGTATATGAACATGGGGATTTACAACTCACACTCAGCTCAAAAACATCTTCATCTTCATCCAATATGTTTCTTCCTTTTAGAGAAATCAGGAGTTTTATATTAGTTTGTATGTGAGCAGGAAAAAGTGATTTTATAAAACATTTTCACAAACTATTCCTTAATAAAATTAGCTTTGATTTATACTTAGATTTGAGGGAAGTTGCTCTTTCTTGTTCTTTCTGTTGATTTATCTGAAGTTTTACATCCGCAATCGCCATAGCAACAACTGACAACAACTTTTATCTGAAATTTATAAATGGCTCTTACTTTGATGAGGCATTAGTTTGTACCCCAAAGTCTATTAAAATCAAGAGGATTTTAGTCAGAATTTTCAATCACATGAGGATCCATTTATGGTTGGGAGCTGTGCAACGTTTGAACAAAATAAAAACAAATTGAGGTTATTTCCGAAAATCTGTAATTTTTTTATGGAATGGTTCCATTTGGATTCTGTGGCCAAATAAAGGAGAATTCTGTCCATCTGTTTGGGGGTGTGAAACAGTGTTTTTGTTACAGCAGGTGATCAGAGCTCATCTTGGGCTTCATTGAGTGCGTATACATGCACATCAATAACCCGGTTATGATCGGGTTTTTTGAGTATCCCGGTTTCTTGATGGTGCATGTAAACGCAGTAACCCGGTTTCAGTAACCCGGTTATGGCAGTATCCCGGTTATTAGAAACCGGGTTACTGTAGCTGGTTTATTCCGATAATAACCGGGATACTTGTGGCATGTAAACGCAGTATCCCGATTACTGCAACATAAAGTTGAGTCGCATGCGTCCAAAAGACACTTTCCAGCCTTTCACCACAACAGTAGTCACATAAATAAATTGACCAACATAAATAAAGTGACCAAACGAGTGAAATGACTGTAAAATAAAGAGCTGCGCTAAACCTGCACACGTACAACCTGCACTCGTACGACCTGCACTCGTACGACCTGCACTCGTACGACCTGCACTCGTACGACCTGCACTCGTACGACCTGCACTCGTGTGACGCTGAAAAGCTAAAACATGAACTATCTCCTAAACTCTATACGCACGAAACACACTTACCATCATTAGCGCCTCTTCTGTCACAGAAATAACACACATAATCCACAGAGTCGTGTCATTTAGTCCAAAAGAAACTGATCGCATCAGCGGCGCAAGGAGCGCTAACAGTTTGTGCTAATTAGCCAAACGGTCTTAAGTTTCGTTTCTGTAAAACGTAAACAAATGTGATCAGAGCTGAATGATCTGATCAAACGGGCTGATGTGTCTATAGTGTTTATGGTTTATATGTTGTAAAGTTGAGTTTATTTATGCAGAAGATTTTAATGAAGAATCTGCACAGTGGATTGTGGGAGATCTCGTAGCTCCTTAGCTTCTTATGCTAAAGGAGCTCACGGTTTGTATTTTTCCTGGTTTATGAAATTGATTTAAGTTAATTTTTGCGCCTGCGCATTTGTAAGATTATGTCAAGAAACCGGGATACTCCATTTGATCATGTACACGCGGATATGAGTACCTCGGTTTCTCAGTGCACATGTAAACGCAGTAACACGAATACTGACATAACCGGGATATGGCTAATAACCGGGTTATTGATGTGCATGTATACGCACTCATTTAAAACTGACAAATTGACAAAGTTTTCTATTTCCATATGAAACTCTAATTCCGTGCTGCTGTTTCACACTGCCATGTGTTGTTGAGTGGCATTGTCCAAGAGGATGCATTTTTAAATATATTTTTTTTCTACAAATGGTCTAATAATTGGAAACAGAAATGTATAAACCCAATAAAAAGATATTTCTGTATTCATCATCATGTCTGTATTATTTTTTCTGAAACTTGAATAACTACGTGACACTATGTGACTAGCAGTGTTGGGAAGGTGACTTTTAAAATATATTCCCCTACAGATTACAGATTACATTTCCCAAAATGTAGTTTGTAATATAATCCATTAAATTACTCAAAGTGAGTAATGTAATCTGAATACTTTAGATTATTTGATTTTCTGTAGAGAAGCAAAGACCAGGATATCTTCACATAAGATGTTTTGTCTGATTAAAGAAAATAAAAAGCCCAATCTTTACTTAACCGTATTAAAAATAGACCTGGTTTAGACCGAATTTTCGCCCCAGTTTAGATCTAGTTTAGACCTGGTTTAAACCTGGTTTAGTCCTGGTTTAGTCCTGGTTTTAGTCCTGGTTTAGACCTGGGTTCAGTCCTGGTTCAATCCTGATTTAGTCCTGGTTTAGACCTGGTTTCAGTCCTGGTTTAGACCTGGTTTTAATCCTGGTTTAGTCCTGGTTTAGACCTGGTTTAGATCTAGTTTAGACCTGGTTTTAGTCCTGGTTTAGATCTAGTTTAGACCTGGTTTAGATCTAGTTTAGACCTGGTTTTAGTCCAGATTTAGACCTGGGTTCAGTCCTGGTTTAGTGTCCGGCAAAAAAAAAAAAAAAGGGATATAGCCCAAAATGTGAAAACAGGAAAATACTGCCGTGTGATTCATTTATTTCAACAAAGTAACTGTAATCCAATTACCACTCATGGAAACAGTAACTGTAACTGAATACAGTTACTCATAATTTGTACTCTGATTACATAACTCTGGTACATGTAATCTGTTACTCCCCAACACTGTGACTAGAGCAGCACTTTTAACAAACTCATACAATTCTCCCAAAGGTGTGTCCCACAAAAAGACTTTTGGATTCTGAGACTGAACGAGGCTGAGCTGAAACAAAAGACCCTGAACTGTTAATGTCCCGAGGTGTGACCATAAACTCTATAAACACTCACGAAAACTCAGAGTGAGAAAAGGAGCAGAATAAGCACAGTGAACTAGAATATTTCTACTTTTCTTCGCAAATTCCTTCTTGATTGGTTTAAAGCTATAATTTATATTTACATCAGGTATTACCACACCAGATTAAGTACAAATTAGAGATTTATAAAAACCATACATACTTTAATGTCCTCGTTCACACCTACATAAGTGTCCTTGGTCTTATAGGCCTGAGATTTATTGGCATATGGGCCCAGTCAAGCAACAAGGCCAAAAAGTCAGGTTAGTGCATCTGATATAAAAATGTATTGAACAGATACATATGTACTCTAGTTTATGAAACTGTTTACCTTTTTTCTGTACCAGTTTTGGTTCTAAAGTTCCATACGTTTTAAACAGACCATGTATGAAACATGGAACAAAAATTATTTCCCAAATTTCAAAGACCTGAAAATCATGTAAATAAACGGATGTATTTCATCATATCTTGTGTTATTTGATCTTTGAACTGTTGATGAAGGTTCATGATTTTTCAAAAAAAAAAAATATTTAAAATGATAAAAATTTGCTTGGAAGGACTGACATATTTTATAGAAATAGTTTCCTTTCATTTTGAAGTAATATTAAAGTATTCGGAAAGAAAAAACGACAAATGATGTAAAATCCTGCACCTTCTACTTGTTTGTACAATTTTCCCTCCGTTACTTTTCCCTCCGTTACCATGACCTTTCTTAATAAAAAATCTCATGACTCAAAAAGTCAGAGGTTTTTCCACCTAATCTTGTACCATATGGTAGAAAACTATATGAAGCAAATATTCAAACCAGTTTGTTAAGGATATGTAAGTGAGAACCAAGAGTTATCACTGTTTGGATTTATTGCCCAAAAAGTGCTGCAAATTTCATTCCCTCTGTTACCGACATGAGTTTTTACATTTTTTGTCAACAACTTGAAAGAATATCACAGGTTTAACTTTACCCTGTTGGAGTGTAACTCTTTCCTACATTCTGATACTTTACTTATTTCAATAGTTCCTCTAGTTTCTGAATAAGAGACATTTGAATGTAAAAAATCTGCCCCTGTTTCCCTCCGTTACCACTTGACAGGACCCATATTCACTATCCTGCCATATATACGGTAAGTCCCTCTAACTCTGCTTCTGTCTGTTCCTCTTCCCCTGCTCCTGTCGGCTCCTGTCGGCTCCTGTCTGCTCCTGTCTGTACATACACATATATTAGGGGCTACCTCAGCTGACCCCGTCTCAGCCTCTTTCTTTCTTTCAGAAGGACAAAGCCTCTCCCCCCGCAGGAGCCGATTCAAATATGTCATTTACACAAAGAGGGGGCGCCCCAGTGTGAGGCCAACACAGTAATGGACCTGATGGAGCAACGCACAGAGCGAAGCATTTGACCCAGATTCACAGGCAGAGGTCAGGGGCGGTTAACCTGCAGTACGGGTCATGTTTTTAATCTTACTCCACATTTTCTGAACTGCTGTTTGGACACATTTGGCATTGATGTTTCAAAATGTTCTGTATCAGTATCTAATGCTTTTTTTTTGTAATCTACTGCAGGTATTTTGAGTATTTTGATCTTTGGAGTTTGATTATGACACAAGAACAATGACTAGGCCCCATTTACACGTGCATGGGAATTTTTTTTTTTTTTTTTTTTTGCAATTTATTCAGTCCTTTTTTGTCCACATAAATCACAATATACATGTCCTATTTTTTTTTTTTTTTGTTTTCCCCACACATAAACTCATCATAAATGTATAAATGTTTATTTTATTATTATTTAGTTATTTTGTTAATTGTTTTGTAATTTTTTATTTTTTTTTTTTTAATCTACGTGCATGGGAATTTTTTTTTTTTTTTTTTGCAATTTATTCAGTCCTTTTTTGTCCACATAAATCACAATATACATGTCCTATTTTTTTTTTTTTGTTTTCCCCACACATAAACTCATTATAAATGTATAAATGTTTATTTTATTATTATTTAGTTATTTTGTTAATTGTTTTGTAATTTTTTTATTTTTTTTTAATCTACGTGGATGGGAATTTTTAAAAACATTTTGCATCGTTTGTCCAATCTTTTACACGCAAACAGCTTTGAAAATGAATCTTTCTAAAAACTCCGGCTAGAGTGGAGATTCTGGAAAACTACACTTTGGCGTTTGCGTGTAAAGTGAGATAAATGGAGTTTTAGGAGCTGTTGCGCCAAAAGTGCGACCAGCGTTTCCCTTTTGCTCTGATGTGTGAAGAATCCCTCAGCTGTCCAGGTAGAATCCATGGCGAGGAGAAAATTCTGTTTGATATCCAAAATGGGCCTTTAGCAAAACCAAGAGGACAAAAAAAGAGGACAACAGAGAATCAGAGCCCAGGAGAAAGGGGGTAACTATTCCATACATGGCTGGTGTTTCTGAAAAACTACAGAGGATTTTTTTTTCTCGGTCTATTTCAAATCTACAAACACTTTAAGACAGAAACTGGTCCAACCCAAAGGACAAAACACCGAGTCACAAACAAAGCAATGTGGTCGACTCTATTCGGTTTAGTGAAGACTCCAGTGAATGCGACATTGGAGAAACTAAACAGCTACTTCACAAGAGGATGAACCAACACAGACGAGAGAGCAGCAGCGGACCTCAGTCTGCTGTACATCTCCACTTAAAAACCACGGGCCGCTCATTTGAGGACAGCGAGGTGCAGATTTTAGCCAGAGAAAAGAATTGGTTTGAGAGGGGAGTGAAAGAAGACGTTTTTGTTAAGAAAGAAAATCCTTCTCTAAACAGAAATGGAGACTCAGACACCATCTATCTCCTATTTACAACTCCGTCCTCAAACCTAATTCAGAACAAACAAGAGAACAACAGGTGTGGCCAGGTCAGGTCCAGAGGTGTGGAAGCTCCATTATGGCCATGAATTGTTCTGCTAATTAGACCCCACACCCTGCACAGGTCAATAGACAAAACTAACTAATTAAAACTGTAAACAAGTGTGTGTGTTAGTTTCAGTGTAGTTAGCTCCTCCCTGCAGATATGAGGAAGTGTCCACCAGCATCTGACCAGAACTGAAGAAGCAGCTTGAATGAACTGACTTTTGTCCAACTAACTTTTGTCCAGTCGACAAACTGAATTTCCTTTTGCTCTGATAATGATGATGATGATGAAGCATTCAGAGCAGCAGTCAGAGCAGCAACTTCTGGTTCAAATTTCACTTTTGATGTGTTTGCATTTGCACACACAGCTGATGTTTCATATCCATGACCAGAGACGAACGAGCCTCGGAGGTCAGCGATTTTACCATTTAGCTGCAGTGTTCTGGATGTTCTGCAGCGTCTCACAGCTCGTTTGGAGAGACCAGTGAGAGACCGTTACCTACTGGAGACAAACACATGGATAAGTTTCTCCAAGTCTGATTTAGACACTATACCTGTGATCCTGTTTTATCCTGCAGATGTTATTGATTTGGTTTTACTGTTAAAGTTCAAGTCTAAGTCCATTATTACCCCTGGATTTGTGAAGTGAAGATATAAAGTTTTAAAGCACAGGTGTCAAACATAAGGCCCGGGGGCCAGATCCGGCCCTCCAAGACCTTTAATCTGGCCCTTGGCTGATTTTCTACTAAAATATTTTAATTATATTTTCTATTAAAATATTGTTAATTTTTTGTGGTGTTTATCACAGCAGCGTCTCCAGCGTCTCTGTACGTGGCCCCTCCCACCAGAGCAGCACAAATGAAGACTTGTCTCTTTCCAAACGCTCTTAAAGGACGATCGTTTTGACTGTTGACCGTGACACCCTCATCAGAAAAATGTCCAACATGAGAAAAGTGGAGCCGAGTGCAGGATTTTACAACAAAAATTGGACTTATTCCTGTTTACATACAAGTTCATGTTAAAACATTGTGTTGAAATTGAATTTTTCTTCAAGTTTCAAGTTGTTCATAATATTATAATAAGAAAGAATTCATCAATTAAAAAAAGATTTCTGTAATAGATTTGCATTTCTCTGTACAAATATTTGAAGTTATTGCTATTTTTGGGGTTTATGTGACATGAGTTTTCTGATCCGGCCCCTTTGGGATCAAAGTAGGTTGGATACGGCCCCCGGAACCAAAATGAGTTTGACACCCCTGTTTTAAAGGGATAGTTCTGGTTTTTTTTGACATGAATCTGTATGGCATCCCCGTCAGCAGTGTCGTGCATCCACATTGACTTCCGTCCGGTGAGCCGAGATACTGGCCGGTTTTGGTGCTGAAAAATGTAGTGCAGAGGGTTGACTGGGAACAGAAGCCGCGAAAGAGAGAAAAAGATGCTCGAGAGAAACACAGCAAAGGTGTAAAGAAAAGACGTCAAACTTAAAAGAAACATTACTTAACTCAACGTGTGTAAAGTCAATACAAAAAATGGCCAGCAGCAGCAGAACCCATTCATAGCACTTCCTGTAGATTTTCAAAATAAGATTAAATAAACTGCGTCGACTGCAATATACCTTGTACAGCTCCTTTAATTTATTTCCAGGTACTTTTAACTGTTTTTAAACACATTACTTAATAAATGAAACATACTTTTAACAATATTTATGTAACTTATAACTTATTTATGCTTTTTAACTATTTTAAACTGTAACTTATATTATGATCTTCTATTATTGTATTGTTACTGTATATACATTTTTATCTAGGTTACATATTATCTGTTGTCAATGTACTTGGATTCAAAATGCAAATGTTTTGGGAGATTTTGTTTGTGTTTTTTAACTTTCACATGTCTTGGGTCACAATAAATGGTCACACCTGCTGCTCACTCACTCAGCCCTGATGAAGACTGAGTAGTCGAAACGCGTTGGTGTGACTATTAATAAATTCACCACAAATCAGAGTGTCTCTCATCCTTTTTTCCGCCTTACGGTAAATATATTGTTTTAAATTCTGTATTTATTCAAAGGTATTTTATGTAAATCTGTGACATTTTCTCTGTCTGTCCTTATTTTAGTTTTTACAGTGTTCAGTGTGTTGATGGAGTTGAAGATTGATGAGATAAATACTGACGCACATGATCATCAGTACAGAGCGTGATGTCCTTTATTTGCGCAGAAAACCAGGGGAGCTACGCAAGAGATGAACTATTTTGTTTTAAACTCCCATCTCCTCGTCCCGGGACGGGTCACGGAGGCAGCAGTCTACGCAAGGACTCCCTGAATTCCTTCACCCTGGAACCCAAAGCGTTCCCAGGCCAGACACAGCCCCTCCAGCCCCTCCAGCCCCTCCAGCCCGTCCACAGTGTCCTGGGGCTTCCCCGGGGCCTCCTTGGTGAAACACCTCCCCAGAGAGGCGTCCTGGAAACATCCGGAAGCTTGAGCCTAGGACTGCAAGATTATTCACAATAGAATCCAAATCTCTTTGACTTGAGGCAGTGATCAAGTCACAAAGGCAGCTGTGTTTTTGTAGAAATACCTGTTGGAGCTGTAGTTTAGACCTCTGCAAAACTGTTCTGAAAAGCCTGGGATTATTGTTTTAGTTTTCCATATTTCAGTCTTCTCTCACATGTTCATGCTCCTGGACGGGTTTACAATGTGCACTCTGAACAAAATCCTACTTTTTGAACATAAATCACAAATCTAATCGCAATCGTAATACTTGGAAAACACGCGATGCAATCTTTACCTTAAAATGGAGCCTCCTCACTGACCCCTGGACTGTCAGCGCAGAGTCTCTCAACTGTCACACCTAAACAAAGACGTATGCATTTTCAGATTCTGGATTTGGATTTGGGCTTTTACACACATGTTTGGTATTAATATTTGATTCTTGTTCACTTGCGTCTCGTCTCTGATGGTAAACCACATCACGGGCCCTAAAGCTGTCGTGACATTTTGTGTTTAGCGTCTTCGTTTAAACATGTTTCAGTCTGAGCGCACACGCTGAAGTACAAGTGTTCTTTTCCCATCTGGGCCTGTGTCTTTGCTCAGACACTTTCCCACACTCTACATCTGCTCCAAACATCTGCGCAGCTCTTCAGTCCAGACCTGCTCCATGTTTAAGTCTGGCCCTGAGCCTCATGTTTAACACTGCAGGAACAATATCCACATGTGTTTCTGGATTTAATGTTGTTTGAGTTTTCAAGTTAAACCATTTATTCGTGTTTGTTGGCTCATTTAAGGTAAAGGATTGTGTTAAAAGTGCGCTTTGTGTCTTCCCTCAAGGGTCGATCAGCTGCTTGGAGTCAAAGTTGCATTTTGATTGACTGATGTATGTTTGAGATTTCTCCAAGTTTGTCTCAGTGGGTTAAACAACAGCCTGCTCGCTGTAAACGCTGCGTCAGGGCGTCAGGTTTATATGCAAAGTCTACGGAGGATAAACCTTAGGCAGGTCTGATGTTTCTGTGGCACATTTCCAGTGTTCATGTGGTGCGTTCATGCAAATCCAACGAGAGATCAGAATGACATCAGACATCAGAATAGAGACCTGAGTTTTGACACCGCGGGCTCAATGCAGCATAAGACCGCTGCAGAACATCCAGAACGCTGCAGCTCGGGTCCTGACTAGAACAAGGAAGTACAAGCACATGTGTCCTGGTCTCAGGTTTCTGCACTGGCTCTTGGGGCTCAGAGAAAAGACTTTAAAGAAGCTCTGGTTGTGTACAAGTCTCTCCATGGCCGAGCACTTAAGTACATCTCAAACATGTTAGGGCCATGTGAACCATCTGCACTCTGAGGAGCTCAGGGAACTGCCCAGAGTCAGGACTAAAGATCAACCAGAACTGAACCAGGACTGAACTGGGACATGAGGAGTCAGGGTTTCAGTTTTATGCAGCTAAAACTTGGAAGAGTCTTACTGAACATGAACATCAAGTAATAAAATCGATCAAACTAAACACTCTTCGCATTATAACAACATTAAGAGTGTTAATAAAGTCATAAGCTCTTTATACAAGTTATCTACATCAGCATAACAGCACATTTATAATGTAGTATTTTAAGAGACGAGCAACATCCACTAAACTCAGAGTTTCAGCTGCTTCCCTCTGGTCAGAGGCTTTTAGTCTCAAGATCTAGAACAAATCATTTTAAAAGGAGCTTTGTTGCGGCTGCCATCGTACTTATTTATCTAAAGGTTGTGTGTTTTTAACATATTTAATATTTATTGTGATTTTAGCCAAGCGCGATGGATGAATTTTAACTAATTGTTTATGGAACAAACCTACTCTGCACTGGAGCACTTTATTTTGTAACAGTGTTTTATATGTTTTTTTTTGCACATAATGTGGATGAATGAAATGTGAAATGTGGAATCTGCCTCTCAAATCTGCAAAGCAAATTTACCTACGGGTACGAATAAAGCGACCTAACCTGACCTGACCGAAATGCAGCGGCTCAACCTCTGTGCAGGACAGAGGGGAGCAACTGAATAACACGAAAATAACATGATCAGTGCTCAACTGTGGGGTTCTCACCAAATGAAAGGTGCAGCAAGGTTAGATTTTCTAACTTTGGAGTAAAACTTTGAAAATCCAACCTTCAAAGACGCCTGGAACGTACCATAAAAATCCTGAAAAAGCAAAATGTTATGGTGCGTTATGGCAATTATCCAGCCGGATAATCGGAGGTCTGAGGACGTTGCCTAGAGACACGCACTGACACGCCCCTTTACCTCGGACCAGTTGGAAGAGCTCAGAGGAGAACGAGAATCCAAGACGGCTGTGCCCAGTGTCACTTGTATGAACTGTTTTCATTATGTTTGGACACTTTGGTGGTTTACATTGTAATTTCAGTCACTTTTATTACTGCAGGACCTTGGTGTGTCCATATCACTGCCTGTGGGTGTGGTGGTCGGTGTTGTGGTGAAGCCAATATTGAACAAAGACTTGTTTAAACCGGTGTTGCTAAATGTCCCTGGGGTCACTAACAGAAGATCAACAACAACAGTAACAGTTTTCCAGTTGGCGTCACTGTCATATCCAAGATCCGAGAGGGAAACGGACGGATAATCGAGCACACCATTATTTAAAGCAGCACCTTCATATCACCACGAGGACCGAAAGTTAAACCAAATTATTGGAACATTCTCCACGGAGAAGATGGATCAGCTCTATTCCATTCTTCGGCAAAGCTTGAACTTCTGCCTGGAGACAAGCAGGTAACCAGCTTAAAATTCCAACCATTCAAACAGACTCCGTTGAGCCCTTTGGAACGCACACAAATGACTGAAAACTGAGACTCTGTCGTTTTGGCCTCCGCTTTTTCATCTCCTCTCATTATAACTGGGAAGAGGCTCTGCACAGAGGAACAGCAGATTTCAATCAAACGGATTTTGAGCTGGTGTCTGGTCGGATCATCCAATAGAGAGAAGATTGAACATGGTTGAGTTGACTGAAAATAAGTGAGTTGCAGCTTTTTTTGAGACGGTGAACAACAAGAAACAAGAAACATTCAGAGGGCCTTTCTACAAATTTGGTAATCCACTACTAGATACTATATTTGGTTCGGGGACGTACTATATTTATCCAGGGGAAAAGTACAAACTGCTGAAAACCCTAAAAATTCTCATTGCAGTCCAGTACATCTCCCCTTTCCAGTGCAGTGAAATCAGGTCTTCAATAATCCAGACAGTTTCAGCAAGATGAGACACGAGACTGGGTCCACAAGAACGAGACAAGATGAGCTTTTAATATAATTTCTAATATATACATTTCACGTTTCAGTTTACAGTTTTGGCCTCATGATTTTTTATCTCTGTAACTGATATCTGCGTGAAATTGGCCCCAATCAAACGCAAACCTACACAAAAACTATGTCAATCGTTTGTGCTCCGTTTGTGCTGCAAAAAGTTTAGTTTGTGCTGCTTTAGTTTGAGATATTAACGATTCTTTTATAGGACAAATTAGAGTCAGCCAGTCCCCCAGGAAGCTTAAAAATGCTCGAAAACAGCCCAAAATTGTGTCAATCGTTTGTGCTGCAAAAAGTTTCATTTGTGCGATTATGGTCCTTAAGATATTTGCATTTTAATTTTCGGCCAGTGACGTCATCCAACCCCTTCAAAATGTTAAATAGCGATATATGAATTTCATTTGTGGTAGTATATTTCATAAATTAGTGGCGTTAATATGATTAAGTGAGATTCAGGAGCAGGACCACGCCCTGACCACCGTCTCAGCGAACCACAACTCACTTCGACCACAACTCACTTCGTCTCATTTCCCAGAAGCCTGTTTGTATCAGCCTTTCCCGTCATCCCAGTTTGTCTCCGCAAACTCGACCCCACCCTCCCACCCCCCATGTTGTTCGTATTTCAGCCATAAGACGCCTTCGAGGAGGGTCCTGTTCCGGCTGGAGACGGAGACCACACCCAGAGTCTCAACCCGGCCACCTCCGCCCCGCCTCGTACATCATCAGTAAACTTTTTCATTGTTGGTGGTCCTTGCTTGTGAATTAATTATTATTTTTGTGGAATTTATATGATGCCATTTCTGCTCAGCTGACGTCAGCGGCTTTAGCAAAACTAGTGAAGATAAATGATCTCAGACTTTGAAAAGTCTGTATTATTATATAAAATATGAATTAAAAGCAAATTACTAAAAACGGATACAAACTTTTCCACAGTCTGAGATCGTTTCTTCTTCACTAATTTTGAAGAGTTTTGCTACAGCTGCTGCCGTCAGCTGAGTGGAAAATAATTTCCATTTTCCAAAAATAATAGGTGAGTTTCAGCTGACGTCATTGTTATTAAAAGCCCCCGTTGCTGCTGGGAAATATTTTGGTTGGAGGCAAGAAACACAGTAGCGTCAAACACAGTGAGTAACCTCGTGTATTTATCCCCCGATAATGGTAAATTCCTGCTGCATTATCGGATGCACAAATAGAAGCACGGAAGAAGGAAAATGTCTTTTTTCGTATTCTGAGTGAAAAGAACCACTAACGGTGAGTTAAACGACTTTCAAACATCCGCAGAGCAAACGTAGAAGATCCTAACAAACCGTGGACTCCAACAAGTTCAACAACACATCGAGACTCTTGGAGGTTTTCATCTTTTCTGCTGTGAATGGCCCAGGAGTTTCCACCAAGTCATTGTGGATATCGCCGAAGTGAATATTTGTCCAGGTAGTTGGCGATTCTGACCAGAAATTTGGTTTGTTCCACCTTTTGTCGGGGTTGAAAAGGGTGATTTGTCGTCCATCGATGCTTATGACCAATTTCTGGTCAAATGGTCTTGGGTCCTCTGCCGTTAGAGTGGATAAATAACCAGGATCAATACCCTTTACGTGTTTTCTCGCTCCGTCCGTCATGTTGAATTAGTGTTTATTGCCGCCGACCAAAATAATTCCCAGCATGCAACGCACGCTTTTGTCAACAATGAAACTCGCCTATAATGAATCATTTTAGAAATATAATAGCACAAATGAAAACTGCCACAGCACAAATGAAATACAACCGTTTTGTATAATTTTCTGCCTGTTTTGAGGCAATTTAACATGTTGAGGGGCTGGATGACGTCATCTGCTGAAAATAAAACTGTTAATATCTTAAGAACCATAATCGCACAAATGAAACTTATTGCAACACAAATTATTGACATCATTTTGTGCCGTTTTAGAGCATTTTTAAGCTTCCTGCGGACTGGCTGACCCTGATTTTACCTATGAAAGAATTGTTAATGTAACTAAAGCAGCACAAACAAAACTTTTTGCAGCACAAACGGAGCGTAACAGTTGACAGTTTTTGTGCAGGTGTGCGTTTGGGGCCAACTTCACGAGATGTAACTCACCAAACCGTAACCTTTGTTTGTCCAATCCAAATGTGAACACTTGGAGAAAAAAAAAAATCTCACAAGATATTTTTTCTCTTGTGTGCACGATCTTGTGGCAGTTTAGTCTCACGGGATCTCGTAACCCGATCTTGTCCCATCCGTAGTATTTCCTGAGTTTTGTCCAGAAGGATTCACTGTCCGCAGCTGTGGAGGAGAGAGCCACCATCGCTCCACGGCACACAGGGCCAAAGAGCAGCTCCGAGACCCAACTGAATCAACACACACTGATTATATAACATTACGAGGTGTTTGAAAGACAGGAATGAAGGGCATCTGACATAAAACCTACACACACACACACAGGAGAAAGTCCCTGGCTGCCGCAGTAGCACACGGACATGCACACACCAGTCAGAGAGATCAGGAGTCTAACCCACAACCTTCTTACGGAGAGGAGGAGACCGGATAACGACTCTGTCAAAGTAACAGGAGGATGTGGGCCAGATGGTGCAAAGACGGAGCCAATAAAACTCTTCCCATGCCCATTCACAAAAACAGACGAAGGAACTATATGAATAAAAAGGGAAAACGAGCGAGAATGTGCAGGCAGTGTTCAGTTTGCAGAAGAACTCGATGTACAGTTTAATAGTTCATTAACTCTTCTATCTCGATGGTACTTTAGATTCTTTTCTGCAGGCCTCTGTTGAGACTTTGCAGCCGACGTCATCGACAGTCCTCCGTGGTGTGAGGCTAACTGTAGGCATTGCTCCGTCTCAGGGTTTGTCAGACTTTAACCTGAGCTTTATTTTAACACAACCTCACCAAGAAAGAACTGATTAAGCTGAAATTGCAACGGGTGAAATAATTTGTGCTCTTAAACAAGTAGAAGTTTTCTGCTTCTTTTCTACTTCACTATACAGAGGTCACGCTGTTTTCAGGGGAGTCCGAATGTCCAGTTGGTGAAAAAGCAGTGCACTCGAAATTTCCCAAAATGCACCTTGAAAAGTAGTGGGTGCGGTCAATATGGCCCACAAAGCAGTGAGAGTCTGGAAAACAACAGTGTACAGCGACAAGTGTTTAACTGGACACAACACGACTGAAAGAAAAACTGAAAAGATTGATAAAAGTGCTGGTTTATGGCACTTCTCCGCAGGGTGGCCGGGCGCTTCCTTAGAGACAGAGTGAGGAGTCACACGGGAGGCTCGGAGTAGAGCCGCTGCTCCGCCACATCGAGAGGAGCAGTTGAGGCTCGGGCATCTATTCCGGACATGTCCCACTGGGAGGAGGCCCTGAGGACGACCCAGGACACACGGAGGGACTATGTCTCTGGGCTGGCCTGGAAACACCTTGGGGTCCTCTCTGGGGGAACTGGAGGACGTGTCTGGGGTGAAGGAAGTCTGGGAGTCCCTGCCTAGACTGCTGCCCGGTGATCCAGTCCCAGATAAGCGGAAGAAAATGGATGGTTAGGTCAGGTTTGGTTGCTTTATTCGTACTCGTAGGTAAATTTGTTTTGCAGATTTAAGAGGCAGGTCCCACATCTCACATTTCATTCATCCACATTATGTACGATAAAAACATATAAAACACAATTATTAAATAAAGTGTTACAGAGTTCCGGTGCAGAGTAAGTTTGTTCCATAAACAATTAGTTAAATTCCTCCATCACGCTTGACTAAAAAGATGCATGTTTGTGACTCTGCTGATCCATGATTATGAATAAAACATTCTTAAATACACTGTGATAGTGCCTCAGCTCCAGCTGTTAAAGGAGCAATCATTTCCTTAGTAATCGAGATGTAACGATATCCGATTCTGTCAATACGATATTTTCACGATATGCATCTCGCGGTACTATATTTATTACAATATTTTAACAAAATTGCGAATATGCTACTTTTCTCTCATCAGAATTCAAACAATTAAGATTTAAAAGTGCAAAGGATCATGGTCTACATAGTTCCCTCTGTTTTTTAGCTACTGCTGCACCATAAAACATATATATCAGATTTCAGTGGTTAAGCATTAACTCATTGTGTAATATTCAAACAAATATATAATTGCAGTATTTAATACATGCGTGTGGTACACTCACAATACTTTATTACTTGATATAGTCTTCAGAATGAATTTAAGCAAAGAGGCTTCTAATCTGATGTGTTGTGATGGTCCACAATATTATTGTGAGATTTTGACGATATTATAGATATTTGAGGAAATATATTATGATATTTCAGTTCTTGTTACATCTCTACTTAGTAATGCTGATTAATTTGGTGTTTTTTGGTTCTCAAGACCCAAACCCCAGGATCTGTGCCAATGATGAATCAGTGTCTCTGCTGCTGTGGTAAATCCTGTCCATATTTTGAGAATGAGACAAACTTGGACGTGTCTCTGTCTGCTGGTTAAGGCTCTGGCAGCAGAAGTTCAGCTTTGATTGTAGAACCAGAAATTATGAGAGCACAGGCTACATACAGTTCCTTTAGTACACTACTTTTAACGTTAATTCATGATCAATGTGTTTTTGGAGCCTAAATTAACACTGCAGTTTTGATCGACTTGAAAAACTGCGGTGTAACTTTAATATCCCAGTTCCCCTCGGTCTATTAAAGTGAACTGAATAATCCCTTCGTTACATAAGAGCTTGGGTGGCGTGTTTGTTTATTCATAAATCGCTGTGTTTACAGGTTGCTGCTGGATTAGGACAGATTATTTGGACAGAACGGGCCTTTGCTCAGGCACAACATGTGACATAAGTGAATGAAACTAATGCTCCTTAAATGCAAGGAAATTTCTGCACAGGAAGGATCAGAGCGCGGTCCAGACGAAAACGGGCTATTAAATGCAAACACGTAACATATTTAGATCACCATGTTACATTTTATTGTTTTAAAAATGCTGTATCCACTGAAATCAACAAATTAACATGTTTTATATATCGTATTTTTCGGACTATAAGTCACACCATTTTTCATGCTTTGGATATTTCCTGTGACTTGTACTCAGGTGTGACTCATATATTAAAATCTGACCGCCACAAGACAGCGATCTAGTCTTGTGTGTGAGTATCTGCTGCTCCTGTTCCTCCTGTACCACTGTCACTTGGCTCTACTGCGCATGTCTCCTGCAGAAAGAGCCTCTGTCCTGTCTGTATCATGTCAGTCGATCGCACCGTTACTTCTGCGCCACTGAACAATTTAACATTTAAACAAACTTATAAAGATGACTGAGAAGACTGAACACAAATGCCCCAAAAAAGAAAATCATATTTTGCAGATCACAAACTGCAAGTTGTGAAATCTGCAGCTGAAAACGATAATCGAGCAGCAGAAAGAAAGTTTGGAGTGAGAGAGAAACTTCTGACAGCGGGAGGATGCACCATGAAACTTTCCTGAAGTCACTGGATGGATGGACAAAGCCTGGACTTCAGTGACACCGAAACCATCCTGTCGGGATTCAGAAAGACCAGAATAATTCTAACTGGAACTGATGCTGAGTCTGACGACAGCGACACAGAAGTGGAAGCGGCGATGTTTACCTCCAGAGGTTGTGGAGTTGCTCAGAAGTGACACCGAGGATGAGGAACTGAATGGATTTAGTGATTTGGAGTGAGATGGAGAGTTTGGTAAACTTGTTCTGTTCTGTTGTTTATGTTATAGTGGCCATACCAGCTTGTCAAAGTCTGATCCCGTCAGATCTCAGAAGCTCAGCATGACCAGGCCTGGTTAGTACTTGGATGGGAGACCGCTGGGACAAAAAACTGTTGTTGTGTCCTTAGGCAAGACACTTCACCCACATTGCCTAGTATGAAAGTGGTGTGTGTGTGAGTGATGGTGGTTGGAGGGACCGATGGCGCTGATTGGCATTGCAGCCGCGCTTCCGTCAGTCTGCCCCAGGGCAGCTGTGGCTAGAACAGTAGTTTACCATCATCGGGTGTGGAGAAAAAGAATAATGAATCTATAAATGCTCTGTAAAGCGTCTTTGGGACACATGTCTGTGAAAAGTGCTACATAAATAAAGACTTACTTACTTACTATAGTTTATCTGAAGAACTGTTCATATGTGACGTTAACAGTCTGTTTTTCTCTCTTTTATTGTTTTTACTACAACTTGACTTTCGAGATGAAATGTCGGTTCCTGGTCTCTGATTTTATAAAATGCATTTCCCCAAAAAGTGCGATTTATATGTTTTTTTCTTCTTCATTATGCATTTTTTGGCTGGTGCAACTTATAATTTGAAAAATACAGTAAGTTTTGTTTCTCCCCTCCTGTCACTCCCCCTTCAGAGCGCTATCATAACACAGTTGTAGTGTATTGTTTCGCATCAGGGTTTTGTATATTTATGGAAAGCCTGGGAGCATGAGAGACGAAGGCTGTGGGCTGAGCCTTGGACAGAATCTTACAGACTAGGGCCAGATCAGTCAAACATGCATGGATGAAGTTTAAAACCTCTTCAGGCATGTTTTTCATAAGGACTAAGGCTACGTTCAGACTGCTGGGCTTAATGTTCAATTTATTTATTTTTTTTGTGAAATCCGATGTTTTTGCGATTTCGTTCACATTTCCAATTAAATGCGACTTGTATGTGAACTACAGTGTGAACATTAAACAGTCCAAAAGTGTCCCGCATGTGACACTGGAGACACGACGACGTCACCGCAGTGAGCGTCTCTGTGTTTACGGAAGTTGTTCAAACATGGACGCGAGCATTGAGCACCTGGAGATGTTAAAGTTCCTCTCGTACCAGAGCCAGAACATGAACAACTTACTTGTTTTAAGGAGGAGATTGAGAAGGAGAAGGACGAGGTTTTTGGTCGTGGTGTTTTGTGGGACAGCGGCAGCAAAGTCTGTTGAAAGGAACGTGGATGTGGAGATGTAGTCAAGAGTGGTGAGTGGTGATGTGCTTCACTTCAGTGACACAGAGTTCATTAACAATTTTCGTATGATGAGAAGAATGTTTGTGTACATTTGTGAGCGCGTGCACTTGTGCCACTCTTACAGGAGGAAACACATCTTCGTCGGCCTATTTTTGTGAGCAAACGCGTCGGTGTTGGGCTGTATTGGCTTGCAACAGGTGCTTGTTACTGCACAATAGCCAACCTCTTGGCATAGCCAAGTCCACCGTGTGATAACATGTAGGTGGATGAATCGTCTTGGCTGTTCAGACTGAAGTCGCATGTTAAAAGATCAGATATGTATCGGTTTTAGGAGCACATATCCAAGTGGCCTGGGTCACATTTGAAAAAATCGGATCTGTGTTGTTCAGTCATTAAAAGATCAGATACGGGTCACATAGGGGCCAAAAAATCGGATTTGGGTCACTTCAGGCTGCAGTCTGAACGTAGCCAAAGGAACATGATAAAAAGTGTTTGACCTCCACTTTGAAAGATTTACTGGCTGGATGTTGTGATTGTTAATAGTTAATTAAAACTAAACATTCAGGGATGGTGAAATAATAAAATTCTACATTTTCGTTTAGCTCAAGTTCATGTTACCTTGAACATTCCAGAGAATAGACAAAAAAAAAGCTCTGTCTCCATGGCCAATGTCCCGAAGTCTGATTTTAACTGTTTATCTCCATGGAAACATAGGAAATGCAGAGGTGCTGTTATAAAGACATTTATTTATGGGGTTATGTTTGAGGGGATCATCACCTCAAAGATTTTTCTTATTTCTAAGATTTTTCTCAAAATTAAACCCCAAATCAAGCCATGTTTTGTTTTTATACCACATTTAAAGGGACGGTTCAGAGTCATTTCAACTTAGGATCCTTTGCACCGTGACCTCCGCATTACATCTGTAGGAAACTGAGAAAAAAAAGAGTTTGGGTGTAATTGACGACCAAATTGGGAGAAATGGGGATAAAATCTGATGCAAACTGATGATAAAGGAAACGTGGGAGGATAGGGCCTAGTTATGGAAAGAAAAAACTAAAATAACTTAGAAATGAGGGAACATGAGGCTGAGGAAACAGGCCCGCTCCCATGTTTGTGTAAACGAAAAGAGCAAAGTGAAGGATTGCAAACAGTTTAGATTTGTTCTGTTAGATTTTTCCCATTCTAAAGATAAAACTGTTTATTTTGTTACGGCGCTTGCCCTGTGCCTGCCTCGCCCTGCGCTCCCCCTGGCGTCCACTCGCTTTGTGCCTTAGTTCTATAAACGCAAACCTGCCAGCGATGATGATTCCAACTCCTGACTGACAATCCCTTTTCCACTCTTCGCCTGGATTAGTTCTGGTGTCCCGTCTCCCGAGCCGCCAATCTACGTTTTTTGCCACTGCCATCATAAAAGTGCCGTGGACCTGCCGGAGCGCGAGGCCGGATCACTTTGAGCAACTCGCCTCGGTTTGTGTCTCCTTGAATCTGATGTTGTGTTTGTAGCTGTGTAATCGAGACACTAGAGGTCGCTAGCGGACTACACCTGTTCTGTAACTAACTTGCCATTTGTAATTGAGTTTGATTTAGACTATTTTTGAATTTATTGCTTATTTTACTTTTACTCTTGTCCTGCCCTATGTCCTATGTTTGCCTATTGACTAAAAAGGTCAGATATTAATTACCCGTTACCCCTGCGTCTGTGTTACTTCCTTTTATCTCTAGAAATGGTTTGTAACACATTTAAATTGTTAGCGGTCTTGACCCACAGGTTGGCTGGTGTGATTCCAGCTCCCACAGATGAACGTTGTTTCTTAAACCTTGCCCACAGTGTCTGCGTAACTGGTGTATGAATGTGTTGTAACTTGTTGTAACAGTGCCTTGAAGGTGGAAAAGCGCTATAGAAAAATGTGACCATTTACCATTTACCATTTAATCATTATAGTCACAGTCAATTTTTCATCATTCTGAAATCAGTGAATTCATGGTATTGAATGTATCTACGTCGTTTTTCAGCAGTGAGGGGCACTCACACGAGGACTTCACAACTGTGTCCAGGCACAGATCGCTCCTAAAGCGCGGTACGTTTGTCCAGTGTGAGCGAAGTCGAGCACGGTTGGGACTTTGGTCCAGTTGGAGGAAGTGGACCACAGCACTGCACGTGTTGTTGCTCATGTTCGCTGTCGATCATGGGATCCTCTTACAGAGACTGGAGGACTGGGTGGGCATCTCTGGTACTGCACTAAACTGGTTCAAGTCCTATCTAGAAGACAGGAAGTATTTTGTTGAAATTGGAAACTGTGTCTCAGATCACATGGCCCTGACCTGTGGGGTGCCTCAGGGGTCAATCCTGGGCCCCCTGTTGTTCAATCTCTACATGCTGCCATTAGGCCAGTTAATAAGCAGCAATAACGTGTCGTACCACAATTATGCAGACGACACTCAGATCTACGTCTCTCTGGCAGCAGGAGACTATGGACCAGTGGACTCACTTTGTCACTGCATCCAACAGATCAGTGTGTGGACGCGAAACAACTTTCTCCAGCTAAACTCAGACAAGACTGAAGTCATAGTGTTTGGTCCACAGAAACAAAGGGACAGTGTCAGCATCACCTCCAGTCTCTCTCTCTAAAACCTTCAAATCAGGCAAGAAATCTCTGGGTAATAATGGACTCAGACTTGAACTTTAACAGCCACATCAAATCAATAACATCTGCAGCCTTTTACCATCTAAAAAACATAGCAAAAATCAAAGGTTTACTGTCTAAATCAGACTTGGAGAAACTTATCCATGCGTTTGTCTCCAGTAGGTTAGATACTGTAATGTTCTGCTCACTGGTCTCTCCAAACGAGCTGTGAGACGCTGCAGAACATCCAGAACATCCAGAACATCCAGAACATCCAGAACGCTGCAGCTCGGGTCCTGACTCGAACTAGGAAGTACAAGCACATAAGTCCTGTGCTCAGGTCTCTGCACTGGCTCCTGTGGCTCAGAGAATAGACTTTAAAGCAGCTCTGCTTGTACAAGTCTCTCTATGGTCGAGCACCAAAGTCCATCTGTGACATGTTAGTGTCATATGAACATCTCACACTCTGAGGAGCTCAGGGACCAACTCCTGCTGGTGCCCAGAGTCACGACTAAACAAGGGGAGTCAGAGTTTCAGGTTCATGCAGCTAAAACCTGGAACAGTCTGAACATGTGAGACAGACTCTTCTGTGACGCTGTTTAAATCCAGGCTCAAAACATTTCTGTTTGACTGTGCATAAAACTGAAAGGTTTTCATTCCACACTCTTCTCTCCAATTTATGTCTACCTTTTTTTAATTTTCATATTATTTATGTTTTGATTTAGTTTTTATTATGATTTTAATGTATTTCTTATTCTGTAAAGCACTTTGAATTACTTTGTGTACAAATTGTGCTGTACAAATAAACTTGCCTTGCCTTGCCTGATGTCAGTCACACGAGGAAAAACCGTGAATAAACTCCACTCCAAAACTTAAAGCAAACCTGTGCTCACCTTCAATAAGGACTGTGACAGAGACAGAGTTTTGCTGAGTCTCTTCTCCAGCTGTCCTCACTCCTCTGTGCTGTTATTAATTCGATAAACTCACTGAGGAGAGTATCGCAGCAGGACTCATATCTGTCGCACTATTTAATAGATATTTCTGCCACTGGACTTATTTTCTCTCGAGCTGTGGCTCAGTTCGGTTGTGCAGGTGCATGAGTGCGGAACACAGAACTCTACGCAGTCGTGCTTGAGCAGATCTAAAGTCCTAGGCTGCGTTCAGACTGCAGCCTGAAGTGACCGAAATCCAATTTTTTGGCCCCTATGTGACCTGTATCTGATCTTTTAATGACAGTCTGAATGACACAGATACGATTATTTCAAATGTGACCCAGGACACTTGGATATGTGCTCCTGAAACCGATACATATCTGATCTTTTGACATGTGACTTCAGTCTGAACGGCCAAAGTGTGCATTCATCCACCTACACGTTATCAACAAGTCACAACAACGACACAAACAAAAATTGTTAATGAACTCCGTGTCACTGAAGTGAAGCACATCACCACTCACCACTCTTGGCTATGTCTGCACATCCACACGTTCCTTTCGCTGCCGCTGTCCCACGAAACGCCACGGCCAAAAACCTCGTCCTTCTCCTTCTCAATCTCCTCCTTAAAACAAGTAAGTTGTTCATGTTCTGGCTCCGGTACGAGAGGAACTTTAAAATCTCCAGGTGCTCGATGCTGCGTCCATGTTTGGACAACTTCTGTAAACACAGAGACGCTCGCTGCGGTTGACGTCGTCGTGTCTCCAGTGTCACATGCGGGACACTTTTGGGCCGTTTCATGTTGACGCTGGAGTCACATACAAGTCACATTTAATTGGAAATGTGAACGACCTCACAAAAAAATCTGAATTGAGCATTAAGCCCTGCAGTGTGAAAGTAGCCCTAGTTTGAGTGCACCCTAAAATAACTGAATTTGTACAAGGTAGGTATGGTGCTGTACTGTGGAACATTCCAGGCAAAACACATTTTCATGATGAACTTTTCAGAAAGAAATTCAAAGTCCTATTTGTGCAGATCTTTAGGCACAAGAACGATTCAGGTTGTCTCTTCCACAGGGGATATTTATTATAAAGCCACACAAAAAAATTAAACCGGCTCTAACAGTCTCCGCTCTCATCCCGTGCCTTGCCGCGGTAAAAACACACTCCAGTCTAGTTCACACGTACAAAAAACCCCCCCAAAAAAAACAGTGTGGGGCGTTCAAATGCACCTCATAAAAACAACAATGTTCAGAATTTAAAATAATAACACCATAAAAACAATAGGAGGGTGTCAGTGAACCTCAAAACAATTAAAGTGTACATTAATTCACAATAATCACATAGAACTGAAAATTTATTGATCACATCGTAGGGTGACCAAACGTCCGTTTTTCCCCCGGACATGTCCGTATTTTGCGTCTTGTCCTGGGCATCCGTTTTTTTTTTTTTTATAAAGTGATGCAAATGTCTGGGTTTTCAGTATCGTTCATTAAACTGAGCGTCTCGTAGTTCTCTGTGACTCAGAAGGAGCGAGACACAAACAGTCGGTCAGTCTGCAAGATACCGAAGTGCAAAGAAGAAACTCTCTGTTTTCCATCCCGGTCAGGACAAGTGTGAGTCCATGTGCACAGGTGGTGAGGTGAGAGTCCCTCGTTTATCGTGGGAGTTGCGTTCTAAAAATACCCCTCGATAGGTAAAATCCACGAAGTAGACAACTTTATATTTTACAATTATTATATTTGTTTAAGGCTGTAAAACCCCTCAGCACAAACTTTATACACTTTTCTCAGACAGGACAGGTGCAACCCTTTTTACATCCTTTTTAACTTATTTCTGCTGTCGTCCTTTTGTTATTTTCCTCCTTCTTTATGTAACGAACTGAAGATTCATTTATTCCGTAATGGAGCCCAACAGCGCAGAGACCTGCACGGGTCCATTTTTGGAGACCCTCAGTACAACACCGCACCCGCCAGTACAGGACCACACCTGCCCGTTAACCCGAGATTATATCAAAGTTTTGCACTGCCTGCGCCACAGACTAAACTAAGACTCAACCAGGATTAACCCAGGACTAAACCAGGACTGATTCGAGGACTGAAGAGGAGGACTAATCCACGACTGAACTAGGATTAAAACAGGACTAAACCAGAACTGAAACAGGACTCAGTGTCGGGACGGGCTCGGAGGTGACTACAGGAGAAAGGACCGGCTCAGCTCCTCACCTCTCGGAGGTAAACGCGGTAATTGCCAGATCGCGCTTTGTGGACAAACTGCTCGGTTTCTCTCTCTTAAGTCCAAGATTAGTCCTGGTTTAGACCTGGTTTAGTCCTGACCCACCCATGTGTAATTACTACCCGCCTGTAATACACAATACGCGTTCATACGCTGTAAAAAAAAAAAAAAAAACAAACCCAGGTGTCCGGGTTTTCACAAACGGAAATATGGTCACCCTAACGTCTCTCACATATTACGACTGTTACTATCACCACCACTACTGACCTACTACTGAGAAAGTCACAGGACAGTGGCCCAGAATAGTGGTTCTCACGCTGATTCCCCACACAGACACAGACACAGATAAGTGCTTGAGTGCATTAGAGCACAGCTTAACCTGTTTAGCAGAATAAGGTTAAAACTCTTTGAATAGCTCCACTTGGGCTGATGATCCACCTGTGATTGGCAGCTGTCAGTTCAGGGCAGTGGTACATGTGGAAGCAAAACTGTTGCATAAGTCCTGCTTCGGTCCACTGTCTGGTCTCAGTTACTGTGAGTTTTACTGTGAGGTTTACAAGGATTTGTCTGTGTCTAGTGCTTATCATATACAGTGTTGGGAAAGTCACTTTTAAAATGTATTCCCCTACAGATTACAGATTACATACCCCAAAATGTAGTTTGTAATTTAATCAGCTCCCTACGTAGAAACGCCTCCTCCCTCCTCCTCCTTACGCCAGAAACAGGTTTGTTTACAGCCGGTGCTGCACATGACTTGTAAACAACTAACTACAGTGTTGGTTAGGCAAGACGGAGAAGTGAGGAGCGGGGGGAGCGGACATTTCGTTTGCGGACGAGAAGTGAGGAGCAGGGAGAAGAGCGGAGCAGGGAGAGAGGAGAGGAGCAGGAAAGGGGTGCAGAGAAGAGTGCGCGGAGATTCAGTGCGAATGAACTAGCTACAACACGCAGCAGCAAGCGGACTCTTTCTTTGCCTTGAAAATTACGTTTTCAGACATAGGATATCGCTTTCGTGTCCTGAAAAAACGTTTGTCTAGCTCTTGGAAATAAAGTAAGTTTTCATAATAAGCAGAAGTTTTCCTGTCCAGGAGTAATTTGTGGACCAGTGCGTCAGTCTTTAGACCCTGCGTCTGCTTCAGTTGCGCCATCGCTGGAATGAATCTTCAAGAATCACCTTAGTTTGGCTTCGCTGCTTTTCCCCTTGTCTTCTTCTTTCAGCAATCTCAAAAACGGACTTTCTTTTGCGGCGAACTGCTCCTGGATTCTTGTCGCCATTGCAACAAACTTTGTGCGAACTGCGAGGAAGATATAGGTCAAAAAAAAGAAACTGTTGCGTTGGTGGAGTAAACAGCGTCTGTGCGTCTTGCGTCTGTGGACTGCGTGACAGTCGTACGTAAACCACGTAACCGGCGGCGCAGGCAAGTCAGTTACACTAGAAACGTAGGGAGTTTGATTGACAGCCTGTCAGCTCACAGATAACGAGGCAGTGTCGTTATCTATTGGCAAATGTTTAGCCCCACCACGTCCAGAGTTGATGAATTTTTATTCTCTTTTTTTTTGGTCATCATAATTACAAGGCTACTGCATCTCTATAATCTATCATTGACAATTTGAAACAAAAAAAATCCTCCATACAACCTTTAAATTACTTAAAATGAGTAATGTAATCTGAATACTTTGAATTACTTGATATTGTCAGGCTTTTTAAAACTACATGGATGTACCAACCACATCCTGAAAATTCTTGTTTGTTCTCTTCAAATTGTCTGTTGAGCTCAAGTCTCCATGAATAACAACTGTTTGCTGTAAAGTAGCAAAGACGAGGAAATCTGAACATAAGATGTTTTATCTGCTTAAAGAAAATAAAAAGCCCAGTCTTTCCTTAACCATATTTAAAAAATTATTCATAGAGAAATACTTTATATATGAGATCACTGGTTTTAGTCCTGGTGTTATCTGGTTTAGATCCTTTAGTCCTAGTTTAGTCCTGGTTTAGTCCTGGTTCAGTCCTGGTTTAGTTTAGTCACATTCAGCATCTGATATTTGCATGTTCTGAGTACTATATTCATAAAAATTTTAAAAAAAAAGTAAAAATATATTTGTCAAAGTATTTAAACAGATTTCATATCACCAGATACAGTAAAGCCAAGTGTGCACCTGTTTTTACCTGTTGTTCACCTGTGTGGACCTCATTTGTTTTTTTCCATTTAACTTATTCAACTCATTTAGCTTATTATAATATAATAATATAATAATAAAACTCTTCCTCGTCAGTGGGTGTCCAGTATTTGTCATCTTGGTTACTTTCTCGTGTGCAGAGCTCCACATAACCGTTTGCTTCTGTGGTGATTCTGTCATACATCTCATCTTGGGGAAAAAAAAAAATGACTGAAATATTTCAAAGGACTCCCCTGGGCAACATCCAGATTTCAGGGCAATTTTGGTTCATAATCGAGTATAAAGTCTCTGATAGTTTGTTGGGATATTGCAGGACTCCACACAGACGCATCAGTGGCATTCTCACCTTCGTAAGTTTCAAGTTTCACTGTTTTCCACTTTATAATCAACTTCATCATCACTTTGAAATCTATAAAAGTCACTTTCTCTAAACTTATCCATAAAATACGCCTGCTCCTCATTATTTCTAAAACTGTGCTCCGCAATCTTTCCATTGCACGCGTTTCATGTTCGATTAACTTAGATTTGGATGAATAAATAACTGTATCATCGGCGTAGAGTTGGATGTCACAGGCTGTGCAGGCAAGGGGAAGGTCATTAATAAAAATAGAAAATAAAAGGGGACCCAATGAGGAACCTTGAAGCACACCTCAAGATGTCCCCAAACACACGGTTCAAGAAAGAAGAAAATGGTAGCTTGCTCATGTATTTATTTATTTATTTGAGACAGGGACAGCGCACAATTTTTGCATTAACCTTAACAGGAGAGATGCTTTGTACATCAGCTTGTACCATCAGTGCTAATTTCCACCTGTCGTCCCTTGGCAGGTTCATAGATTGATTATATTTAACTGAACTTGACTATCAACTGTTCTGGAGACCTGTATACATATTTTGGGTTGATGGGGGAAACCAGAGCACCCAGAGGAAACCCATCCAGACACAGGGAGAAATATGCAAACTCTACAGCTGGGCGACCCAGGGATTGAACCCGGAACCTTCTTGCTGTGAGGCATGAGTGCTAGTCACTCAGCCACTGTGCCTTATCTTCCTTGTGACAGGTTTAATCTACACTGTGGAACATATTAGAGAAAGGAAGAACATTTCCATGGAGATGAGCAGGTGGTTGTTCTCCACTAGAAAATTTGATGTCAACTTCATCACTTTGAAATCTATAAAAGTTACTTTCTCTAATCTTATCCATAAAACACGTCCGCCCCTCATTATTTCTAAAACTGTGCTCCGCAGTCTTTCCATAGCATGCGTTTCATGTTCGATTAACTTCGTGTTCGATTAACTTCGGAAAAACTCGGCGAAAACGTATCCTTGAATCCTCTTGGTCAGTCTAGTGTGGGTCGTAGTGGCCCTCACCTCTCACAGCCTCTGTTTACATGTGAAAAACAGGAACCGTTTCTAATGGTCGTCAAATCACGTCTTTAGTGAAACAGCGGAGGAGTCAAAACACGTCATAAGGAAACAAGGAGGTCGTCAAATGTCGTCTTCATGGTGGAAAGAGTTAATGTTCATGTCTTGTCAATAATAGAAAGGATCAAATCCATTTTTTTTTTTGTTATATCAATAAAAAGAACATAATTTAAAACACAGTCACAACCTCCTCGCCCCAGCACATCCATCCACACATCCCTGAGACAATCCGGTTAGAAAACATATCGCAGTTTAAAGTTTCCATAACAGGTGTGTGTGTGTAAAGTGCCAGGGGCTGAGGGAGATAAATACTTAAAACTAAGCTAAAACAATAATATACATATAATATGCATGTTGTATTTGAGGTGCAGTAGTAAATATGAGAGATTCTGGGTCAACGGTTCAGCATTTGTGGCGTGTGTGTGTGTGTGTGTGTGTATGTGTGTGTGCGTCTTCAGGTGAATTTTGAATTGATTTGTTTGGAGGATAAGCCTCTTGAGAGTCTCACCATCTCTTTTTCGAGGGGGTCCTCATAAATACAACATAAATTCAAATAAACATCAAAACAAGAAAATCAGCACAACCACACTCACACACACTTGACTGTTTGACATATAATAATACAAATTTGAGTTCAAAGATAATCACAAAATACAACAAGATGAACAACAAAATTCAACAAAATGATCAAAAACGATGACATGGGTTCTGTAAATGTTGAGCCAAAGCATTTTTAAACGAAGGGACAGAAGTCGGGACAATAGAAAAGATCTGATCAAAGTGATGTAAACTGTTAGAGGATCTGAGTGGAACTTAATACTGTTTGAGATATTCAGGAAAACTGAGATTAATGCATTTAAAGATAAATAATAACAGTGAAGCTGACGTCGGGAGGACAGAGTGAGCAGGACAGTTGGTGGAACATTGTACAGTGGTGAGTTCTGAAGCGACAGATCTGCACAGACTCTTATAGAAATTGTTGCGTAGTTGGAGGACAGAAGTTGTCGTATTTTGATAAATGATATAGTAATCTAAAACGGGAAGTATTAGTTGTGAGATCATCTTTTTCCTAACAGAAAAACTAAAACAATTGTTGGACTGATAAAGTAATTTTAAGCGTTATGAAGTTTTGTTTGTGATAGTTTGTATGTGGGAGCTGAAGGAGAGCGACGGGTCAAACCATAAACCAAGATATTTAAACTTATCAACTGCTATAATTGGTGATGAATTGGGAAATCTCACCAGTTTCCGCGGACTACACCGTGCATATAAACTCTTTGACGTGGGTTTGGGACTTGGTAGAAGGCTCCTGTGAATGCACAATATAGTTCATTGATTGTCAGGCGAAATTTTGAGGTTAAAGCACGAGGATTACACAAACTGACCTGCAGCTCGACTCTCATCCAGCCCCAACAGCACCGAACTAAGCCCCCAGATTCCAAAATGGCCGCCCATTCAAGTCAATGTCCTGAGCTCAACGGCGCCTGATCCCAGGTTAGCCAAGCCCGGCTAGGTACTTCTGGCGGCTGTGGGCCGACCGAGCATGCGCACTAGTGCTCTTTTCTCCCATGGGCACATGCGAATGCACGTGACCGCACGCACGGTGCGCGGGCTCGTGTGTCACGTGATCACTTTGACCAATCAGAGCGAGAGGAGCTAAAGCGGAGCAGAGTGTAGCCGAAGCTAACGAATATAAACTGTTTTTTAAGACAACTGAAGGATTTTGAGCTGAGAAAAAGTTTATGATCTAAAAATAGGTAAAAATCGCCAGCAAATCCTACATTTTTGAAAGCTGTAGATGATCTGTCAGACGAACACGAGCAGTTTGTGATCACATTGCCTCTATGAGAAAAATCTTGTCTCGGCCCATGGGATTTTTTCTGCTGAAGTTCCAGTGAGTGACACTACGTCAACTGGAGGCAGCTACAAGCAGCAATACTGTATCCAGTTATTTTAATAGATCCATGCACCTAACGCGCACTGAATCACAGCGGCATCATAAGCTCACGCGACTGGTGCGCAGCGTCACGTGATCGTATGACGTCACAAAGAGCGTTGCGATGATTGGTCTGGCGGACCCACGTGATTTTGTGACGCGGAGATCCCGCGAAAACATGCCGAAATACTGCGAGTTTTAAGTTCCCATAGTGGGAGATTGTAGACACAGGTGCAGATGCAGAGAGAGAGAGAGACAGAGACGTTTTACAGGGTTTATCACCTGGGTTACTGTATCACAAGCTGCTCTTTTGTTTGTCCGTTCAAGTTTACTGTTACTGAACAATAATCTGCAGCTTTGATGATTAAATTTTTTATTAGCGTTTCTTCAAAGCCACGACCATCATTCAGTCTGGTATATCCTGTCAATTCAGGTACGGCTATCGAACTTTAATACTACAACTAATATTAGTATAACTAATACTAAAACTATTAGCTGGTGTATTTACAGGGATAATTAGATAGCATTTGGGACACTACAACATGCTACATTAACTACTTTAAATAATAGAATGTTAGTAACACTACAGCACCGACACTGAACCCCATGAGTTTCACAGTAGGCCCTGGTTGTGCTACGACCCCACCCATTTCTAGAATAAACACATATATACTAACAAAAACATAAGGTGATAAATAACCATCAAAAATGATTTGATGAATAATTTCACTCAAAATAGAAATAATTAATTAAATAACAAACCTATGCTTCGACATTTATACATATGTAGTTATTATACATTTACAGTGTTGGGAAGGTGACTTTTAAAATGTATTCCCCTACAGATTACAGATTACATACCCCAGAATGTAGTTTGTAACGTAATCCATTAAATTACTTAAAGTGAGTAATGTAATCTGAATACTTTGGATTACTTGATTTGCTGGAGACAAGCAAAGAGGAGGAAATCATAACATAAGATGTTTTGTCTGCATAAAGACAATAAAAAGACCAGACTTTACTTAACCAAATTAAAAATATTATTGATAGAAGAGAAGAAGACACGTCCACACAGCAGGATTTAGTCCTGTTAACTCCTGGTTGAGTCCTGGTGTAGTCCTGGTTTACATCTGGTTTAGATCTAGTTTAGACCTGGTGTAAGTCCTGGTTTAGACCTGGGTTAGTCCTGGTTTAGACCTGGTTTAATCCTGGTTTAGTCCTAGTTTAGACCTGGTTTAGATCTAGTTTAGGCCTGGTTTTAGTCCTGGTTTAGTCCTAGTTTAGACCTGGTTTAGATCTAGTTTAGGCCTGGTTTTAGTCCTGGTTTAGTCCTAGTTTAGACCTGGTTTAATCCTGGTTTAGTCCTGGTTTAGACCTGGTTTAGTCCTGGTTTAGTCCTGGTTTAGACCTGGTTTAGATCTAGTTTAGACCTCAGGATATATCCCGAAATGTGAAAACAGGAAAATACCGCCTTGTAATCCATTTATTTCAACAAAGTAACTGTAATCCAATTACCACTCACTGAAACAGTAACTGTAACTGAATACAGTTACTCATAATTTGTACTCTGATTACTTAACGCCGATACATGTAATCTGTTACTCCCCAACACTGTACATATATACTATGGCAGCCATCTTGGATATGTTTTGTGGCTAACGGGCTTTTCATAAAGTCTTCATAAAGAACAAGAACTACAACATGAAACAAATAATGATAAAACAATAAATTACTTTGACTTACGTTTTCAACTTCTTTGTTCCTTTACTTTTCACGTTGTAGTTCTTCTTCTTCACTTGCCGCTTGATCGGTCTGTCGGAAAATAGAGTCCCACAGTCATTTCCGTTGTGGCTTTTTAATGTGTTGTGGCTTGTTGTGGCTTTTTAATGTGTTGTGGCTTTTTAATGTGTTGTGGCATTTGCGTTTGTGTTGTGGCGTTTGTATTTGTTGCGGCGTTTGCATTAAAATAGAGTCCCGCAGTCACTTCCGTTGTGGCTTTTTAATGTGTTGGCTTTTTAATGTGTTGGCTTTTTTAATGTGTTGTGGCTTTTTTAATGTGTTGTGGTTGTGTTTGTGAATGTGTTGTGGCTTTTTAATGTGTTGTGGTTTTGTGATGTGTTGTGGCTTTTTTAATGTGTTGTGGCTTTTTTGATGTGTTGTGGCTTTTTAATGTGTTGTGGCATTTGCATTTGTGTTGTGGCGTTTGTATTTGTTGCGGCGTTTGCATTAAAATAGAGTCCCGCGGTCACTTCCGTTGTGGCTTTTTAATGTGTGTTGGCTTTTTAATGTGTGTTGTGGTTTTGTGATGTGTTGTGGCTTTTTTAATGTGTGTTGTGCTTTTTAATGTGTTGCGGCTTTTTAATGTGTTGTGGCTTTTTAATGTGTTGTGGCTTTTTAATGTGTGTTTGTGTTGTGGTTTTTGATGTGTTGTGGCTTTTTAATGTGTTGTGGCATTTGCGTTTGTGTTGTGGCGTTTGTATTTGCTGCGGCGTTTGCATTAAAATAGAGTCCCGCGGTCACTTTCGTTGTGGCTTTTTAATGTGTCGTGGCTTTTTTTGGTGTGTTGTGGCTTTTTGTTGTGTTGTCGCATTTGTATTTGTCGCGGCGTTTGCGTTTGTTGTGACCCCTCTCGGCTTCCGTAAGACGTACGTGTGTTGCCTTCTGTGACAACAAGCCAACATGAGAAGATGAAATTTTGGACTCTGGACTCTGTAGTCGGTGCCATTAAAGCGTGAAGTCTCCCTCCCCCTCTCTGACTCACAGAAAAGTCCAGCAGAGGTAAAGAAAGAGGAGACAACTTGATGTGAGTGGTTTTGAAGTCCTTAAAGCTGGTGCTGAATGAAGTTAAGGAGCTTAAACTCGAGCTAATCTTGGGATCAAAGCGGCTTTACCTCTGGGCCCCTCCTCAATCAGATGGATTACTCTCACTTTAAGTTTGTTTGCGCCGCCACGGACCATGGATCCTATTCTCTTTTTATACCATGAATGAATGAATAGGTTGGATTCACGTGACGTTATTTGAATGTCCAAAAGTAAAAAAGCTAGAATTTACTGAGCACTGTAAAATGCTGATGTTTTGTTATGGTTTATGATTAATATCTGTGTACTGTGACTCTCCAGATCAACCAAAAACACTTCAACGTCTGCACTGTTCCCCATTTTCTTCAATAAATAAATGAAAACCAAAGATAAGATTTCTGTGTGTAGGCAAAATGTACAAATAATTCATAATTTTTAAGTCGGCAGAAACCAGTCAATGAAAGTACACACGACTGGTCAGGGTCTGACGACTTCACCAAAACATACATCACATACTTGTATTAGGGTGACCAAATGTCTGTTTTTCCGCGGACATGTCCGTATTTTGCATCATGTCCGGGGTTTTTTTTTATAAAGTGATGCAAATGTCCGGGTTTTCAGTATCGTTCACTGGGGGCATTAAACTGAGCGTCTCTCGTAGCGTCTGTGACTCAGAAGGAGCGAGACACAAACAGTCGGTCAGTCTGCAACATACCGAAGCACAAATGCGCATGTAACAATGACTTGTACAAGAAATTCTCTGTTTTCCGTCTCGGTCGGGACAAGTGTGAGTCCATGTGCACAGGTTGTGAGGTGAGAGGACAGTGTCCCTCGTTTATCGCCGGGGTTATGTTCTAAAAATAACCCGCAATAGGTGAAATCCAAAGTATCAACTTTATATTTTACAATTATTCTATCTGTGTTAAGGCTGTAAAACACACACTTTATACACTTTTCTCACACAGGACAGGTGCAACCCTTTTTACATTCTTCTTAAAACTTATTTCTGCTGTCGTCTTTGTGTTATTTTCCTCCTTTATGTAACAAACTGAAGATTCATTTATTCCATAATGGAGCCAACAGCGCAGAGTCCTGCACGGGTCCATTTTTGGAGACCCCAGTAAAACACTGCACCCGCGCAGGACAGGACCGCACCTGCCCGTTAACCCTGAGATTATATCAAACTTTTGCGCTGCCTACGCCACAGACTGAACTAAGACTCAACCAGGACTAACCCAGGACTGATTCCAGGACTGAAGAGGAGGACTAATCCACGACTGAACTAGGATTAAAACAGGACTAAACCAGGACTAAGCCAGAACTAAAACAGGACTCACTATCGGGGCGGGCTCAGAGGTGACCGCAGGAGAAAGGTCCGGCTCAGCTCCGCACCTCACGGAGTTAAACGCAGCAATTGCCCGATCGCGCTTTGAGGACAAACTGCTCGGCGTTTTCTCTCTTAAGTCCAAGATTAGTCCTGGTTTAGACCTGGTTTAGTCCTGACCCACTCGTGTGTAATTACTACCCGCCTGTAATACACAATACACGTTCATATGCTGTAAAAAATTGCACAGAAAAAAAAATCGAGAGAACGGTGTCCGAGTTTTCACAGAAAAAAAACTTGTATTATATAATCTTAAAATGTACAGATTACAGATTACACACCCCAAAATGTAGTTTGTAATGTAATCCATTAAATTACTTAAAGTGAGCAATCTGAATACAATGCTTTTTAAAACTACATATATCAACACATCCAGAAAACTTCTTGTTCAGCCCAAGTCTCCGTGAACAGACATTTGTTTACTATAGAGAATCAAAGACGAGAATATCTTAACATGAGATGTTTTATGTGCTAAAAGAAAATAAAAAGTCCAGTCTTTCCTTAAGCACATTCAAAATATTTTTGATAGAGAAATTATTTTCTATATGAGATCACTGCTGCCTTAAATTATGTCCACCTACTGGCATATTGTTTAGGCCTGGTTTTACTCCTAGATTAGTCTTGTTTAGTCCTGCGTTTAGACCTGGTTTGGTCCTGGTTTAGACCTACTTGATTTGTTGTAGAGAAGCAAAGACGAGGAAATCTTCACATCAGATGTTTTGTCTGATAAAAGAAAATAAAAAAGACCAGACTTTACTTAACCAGATTAAAAAATATTATTGATAGGAGAGGAGGATACACGTCCACACAGCATGATTTAGTCCTGTTAAATCCTGGTTTGGACCTGGTTTAGTCCTGGTTTAGACCTGGTTTAGACCTGGTTTGGACCTGGTTTGGACCTGGTTTGGACCTGGTTTAGACCTCGTTTAGTTTCCGGCAATGAGTGGAATTACCGGGAAAAAAAAAAGAAAAAAAGAATAGAGCCCAAAATGTGAAAACAGGAAAATACCGCCATGTAATCCATTTATTTCAACAAGTAACTGTAATCTAATTACCACTCACTTAAACAGTAACTGTAACTGAATACAGTTACTCATAATTTGTACTCTGATTACGTAACTCTGGTACATGTAATCTGTTACTCCCCAACACTGACCGTCTGACCTCACTGCGTTGGAATTCATTCGCTCGACGGTATTCGCTCGAGTTCGATTCAAACATGGAGTTAAGTTAATAATTTACCATTTGGGGGAAACATTGAGCAAATCTCAGAGAAAAAAAAAAAGACATCAAAATGTGGAAGCAGATAATGTCACGGATTTGCCGTATTTTAAACCACATTTATTTTACTTTTTATTTGTTTCACTGGGGAAAAGCGCCACGCCTCATATAAGATGGAATGGACTCTGCTTCAGCTCCGTGATCTTTCCTGGAAGTTGAGGATTCCGTAGGAGGTGAAGACGTTCCTTGGAATAATCTAAGGGGACACGATATTGCGACAGGAGCCAGGGTCAGAAGGAGCCACATGTTGTGAACTTCCTGTATTCAGAACGCTGCGCCCTGTGTGTTATCTTTGTTCTATATATACAGATTCACACATATTTAACACACAAACCCTGCACATTTAGGTTCTTCTCTCAAACAGAAAACACTCTGTTCCACCTTGTGATGTCATGTGGTAATACAGGAAGTGCTTGGTACTAACGCTGCGTTCCATTATCTTCCGACTCCCACTTGGACCTCGGATTCGACGTCACGTCCGAGTGTGAAGTGTATTATTGTGTTTGGCATGTCGGACTACGTGGATTATGATTATGACTATTTCCTCATGTTATGAAAACGCTGCCACTTTAATTAATAACATTTTTGGAATTTGCACTTCATTTTATGTTATGATTTCTCTTCTGTTACAAACTTAGGGATATTATCGCCCGTTAAATCAAGTGTTTGTTCGATACTGGCCTCACCACAACACCAACTCCAAAACCCACAGGCAGTGAAATAGAAGTGGTAAAGTAAAGAGTGACTGAAATTGTCATTGAAATTGTCCAAACAAAATGAAAACACATATTTACACATCACAGTCGGCGCAGCCAACTTGGATTCTCACTCCTTGCTCAGTCTACTTTTTCCACCACCAAGGTCCGAGTCGCGCCGTCCCAGGAAAAGGGGCGTGTCACGTGTGTCGCTTGGCAACTCCTCGGAAAACCAATTCAGAAGGATAATCGAACGCAGGCTTAATCCAGCCCTGGAATTCCCAATACTGAACAAAAGGTAAAAAGTAGCTGTTCATTTTCTCGGCGCAGTCAGGGGCCAGAGGGCGTCCAGTTTGGGGACCACAGGATCATCTCTGCTGTTTGCAGATGATGTTGTCCTGTTGGGTTCATCAGATCAGGACCTGCAATGTGCACTGGGGCGGTTTGCAGCCGAGTGTGAAGCGGCTGGAATGAGGATCAGCTCTTCCAAGTCCGAGGTCATGGTTCTCGACCAGTTAAAGGTGTCTTGTCCTCTCCAGGTGGGTGGAGAGTCCCTGCCTCAAGTGGAGGAGTTCAAGTATCTCTTGGTCTTGTTCATGAGTCAGGGGACGACGGAGCGTGAGATTGACAGGTGGATCGGTGCAGCGTCTGCAGTGATGCGGT
Source organism: Boleophthalmus pectinirostris (assembly GCF_026225935.1). Classification (NCBI taxonomy): domain Eukaryota; kingdom Metazoa; phylum Chordata; class Actinopteri; order Gobiiformes; family Gobiidae; genus Boleophthalmus; species Boleophthalmus pectinirostris. Next base: position 37,544,773 of record NW_026571447.1, read on the forward strand.
CGCTGTATCGGACCGTTGTGGTGAAAAGGGAGCTGAGCCAAAAGGCAAAGCTCTCGAAGCTCACAGGTCAGTTTTTGTTCCTCCCCTCACCTGTGGCCATGAGCTCTGGGTAATGACCAAAAGGACAACATCGCGGATACAAGCGCTCGAAATGAGTTTCCTCTGCAGAGTGTCTGGGCGCTCCCTTAGAGATAGGGTGAGGAGCTCAGTCACACAGGAGGAGCTCAGAGTAGAGCTGCTGCTCCTCCATGTCGAGAGGAGCCAGTTGAGGTGGTTTGGGCATATCTTCTGGACGCCTCCTGGGTGCCTCCCTCGGGAGATGTTCTGGGCATGTCCCACCAGGAGGTCCCAGGAAAGACCCAGGACACGCTGGAGGGACTATGTCTCTGGGCTGGCCTGGGAACGCCTTGGGGTCCCCCCGGAGGAGCTGGAGGACGTGTGTGGGGTGAAGGAAGTCTGGGAATCCCTGCTTAGACTGCTGCCCCCACGACCCGACCCCGGACAAGCGGAAGAAAATGGATGGATAATATATTGTGGATAGATTTCTCTCAATCTGTCTTTGTGTAAATGAATGTGATTTCTGCCCGAGACCAGACCAGTCATTAACATGTGTAAAGGCTCAGCAGACACAACTGTCTCCTCCCTCGGGAAACTGTGTGTTGTCTTGGCTGTCCTCAAATGTCTGTTAATATGATCAGCACCAGCCTGAGAAACAAGTGTCACTCTGCTTTGAGTTATATGTGATGATATGTGAATGATTAAGACGCTCTGAACATAAAAGATGAGGGGGGAATAACTTTGGACCTTTGCAAAATGTTTTGGTTTTATGAACAACTTTTTTTAAATTTTTTTAATCAAACTGTGATTTTAACAATGTCTCTTTTGTTTTGTTCCTGGGCTGTGAATGAGATCACTTTTCTATTTGATGTGAGGGATGATTTGGCCGTGATGGTGCATTTCTGTGGTAGTAGTGATAGTGGTGAGTCATGGAGCCTCATCGTGGTCGGTCCATGTGCTCAGGGACGTGACTGGACGCTGGACAAAAGAAGTCACTGTAGTTTTAGTCCAACCAAAACACAGCTGTGGAGGAGACGCTCAAACCGGAGGCACTTTAACAAGGAGTCATGTTTTTAATAATTGATAATGTTTTGTTTATGAGACAAGTGTTGAGTGGAGATTTGACTCTGCTCACGGGCTTTGGAAAACACTGCTTTAAGTGTTTAAACTGTACAAAATAAATACGTTGCTTTTGTCCGATTTATAGGCTCTGTTCACGTTTATGTCACAAAGCAGGGAGACGTTTAGAAACATGCGATTACAACTTCCGACGGGCTCTGTTTGCAGTGATAAATCTCACAAAATCTTGGATAAATGAGAAAATGGCCCGGTTTTCTTCATCTAAATGTCACTGTAGTGTTCTGTTATGTTCGACTAATCAACAATTCCAACCATACCTCAGTTTTCATCAGTGGCGAACCATGAACCTGGACCCTGGGCCTTCAGTAGGACCAACTGGTGGCTATGATGACATCATTTATTAAAAAAAACAAAACAAAAAAACAACTAAACGAAGCAAATCACACTTTCACTTACTTCATATATTTGTTTAATAATCACTGGCTACTGTTCAACTACAGATGGATCCACTCCGAGCCTCCGTGGGCTCTTCTAGTCCTCCAGACCCTGTCTCTTCTTCTTTCTTCCCTTTAGTCCTCCAGAGCCCACATGTCTTCATTTTCCCCTTTAATCCTCCAGAGCCCTCCTCTCCTCACTCTCCCTTTTAGTCCTCCAGACCCCTCATCCTCTCCTTTTTTCACTCTCCCCTTTAGTCCTCCCGAGCCCAACTCTCTTCACTCTCCCCTTTAGTCCTCCAGACCACATCTCTCCCTCCTTCTTCCCTTTAGTCCTCCAGATCCTGTCTCTCCTTCCTTCTTCCCTCCAGACCCCTCCTCTCCTCTTTTCACTCTCCCCTTTAGTCTTCCTCTCCTCTTTCCACTCTCCCCTTTAGTCCTCCAGACACTGTCTCTCCTTCGTTCTTCCCTTTAGTCCTCCAGATCCTGTCTCTCCTTCCTTCTTCCCTCCAGTCCTCCAGACCCTTCCTCTCCTCTTTTCACTCTCCCCTTTAGTCTTCCTCTCCTTTTTTCACTCTCCCCTTTCGTCCTCCCGAGCCCAACTCTCTTCACTCTCCCCTTTAGTCCTCCAGACCACGTCTCTCCCTCCGTCTTCCCTTTAGTCCTCCAGATCCTGTCTCTCCTTCCTTCTTCCCTCCAGTCCTCCAGACCTTTCCTCTCCTCTTTTCACTCTCCCCTTTAGTCCCTCTCTCTCTCCTTTTCCACTCTCCCCTTTAGTCCTCCAGACCCCGTCTCTCCTTCCTTCTTCCCTTTAGCGCTTCAGACTCTGCCTCTCCCCTTTTCACTCTCCCCTTTAATCCTTCAGACCCCATCTCTCCTTCCTGTTTCCTTTTAGTCCTCCAGACCCTGCTCTCCTCTTTTCACTCTCCTATTTAGTCTTCCTCTTCTCTTTCACTCTCCCCTTTAGTCCTCCAGACTTCACCTCTCCTTCCTTCTCCCCTTTAGTCCCTCCAGACCCCGTCTCTCCTTCCTTCTTCCCTTTAGTCCTCCAGACCCCTCCTCCTCTCTTCACTCTCCGCTTTAATCCCCCAGACCCCATCTCTCCTTCCTTTTTTCCCTTTAGTCCTCCAGACCTGTCCTCTCTTCACTCTCCCCTTTAGTCCTCCAGACCTCACCTCACCTTCCTTCTTCCCTTTAGTCCTCCAGAGCCCACCTCTCTTCACTTTCCCATTTAGTCCTCCTGACCCTGCTCACCCTCTCTTCACTCTCTCCTTTTTGCCCTCCAGACCCCATCTCTCCTTCCTTCTCCCCTTTAGTCCTCCAGACCCCGTCTCTCCTTCCTTCTTCCCTTTAGCCCTCCAAACCCTGCTCCTCCTCTCTTCACTCTCCCCTTTAGTCCTCCAGACCTCACCTCATCCTCTCCTTTTTTCACTCTCCCCTTTAGTCCTCCAGACCTCACCTCATTTCATTCTTCCCTTTATGTCCTCCAGACCCCATCTCTCCTTCCTTCTTCCCTTTAGCCCTCCAGACCCTGCCTATCCTCTTTTCACTCGTCGCTTTAATTCCCCAGACCCCATCCCTCCTTCCTTTTTTTTCCCTTTAGTCCTCCAGACCTCACCTCATTTCACTCTCCCCTTTAGTCCTCCAGACCTCACCTCATTTCACTCTCCCCTTTAGTCCTCCAGACCTCACCTCTCTTCACTCTCCCCTTTAGTCCTCCAGACCTCACCTCATTTCACTCTCCCCTTTAGTCCTCCAGACCTCACCTCATCTTCATTCTCCCTTTTTGTCCTCCAGACCCCATCTCTCCTTCCTTCTTCCCTTTAGCCCTCCAGACCCTGCCTATCCTCTTTTCACTCGCCGCTTTAATCCCCCAGACCCCATCTCTCCTTCCTTTTTTTCCCTTTAGTCCTCCAGACCTCACCTCTCTTCACTCTCCCCTTTAGTCCTCCAGACCTCACCTCATTTCACTCTCCCCTTTAGTCCTCCAGACCTCACCTCATTTCACTCTCCCCTTTAGTCCTCCAGACCTCACCTCATTTCATTCTCCCCTTTAGTCCTCCAGACCTCACCTCATTTCATTCTCCCCTTTAGTCCTCCTGACCCCATTTTGCCTTCACTCTCCCCTTTAGTCCTCCAGACCTCACCTCTCTTCACTCTCCCCTTTAGTCCTCCAGACCTCACCTCATTTCATTCTCCCCTTTAGTTCCTCCAGACCTCAACCTCATTTCATTCTCCCCTTTAGTCCTCCTGACCCCATCTTGCCTTCACTCTCCCTTTACTCCTCCAGACCTCACCTCATTTCACTCTCCCCTTTAGTCCTCCAGACCTCACCTCATTCACTCTCCCCTTTAGTCCTCCAGACCTCACCTCATTTTCACTCTCCCCTTTAGTCCTCCTGACCCATCTTTGCCTCACTCTCCCCTTTTAGTCTCCAGACCTCACCTCATTTCACTCTCCCTTTTAGTCCTCCTGGTACTGCCAGGTGGTTGAAAAGCGCTTGTGGACAGACTTTAGTCCCACTTTAACCCCCTTGTTGACCTCTGACCCGGATCCAACGGTCACCGACCCAACCTCTGCTCCGGCGTTTGGGCCTCAGGTTTACACCGCCCCCTGCTGGTCCGGGGCCTCACAACAACACAAAATTAATTTCCGTGTCGGCGTGAGTCCGACCTCAAACCGGTCCGTGCTCGGCGAGGGGAGGAGGAGGGGGCTGACACTGCGCTCTGGAGTGTTTTTCTCCAGTGTTATTCCGCGGTGTTATTCTGACCTGCATTCCTCCCGTCTTTACCTCTGCCATTTCAAAGGCCCGGGCACTTGACTGTCCAAACACTCAGCCCAGTGCCAACCGCTTTGTGCCACTTCACCGAGCAGTTTCTCTTACGTTTACTTAAGTGCGTTCGGCGGTAGAAGCAGCTGCTCGACAAACAAAACGGAAATTTCTTGGAATTATCGAATGAGTTCTGTCAAAGTGGGATTATATCGGCTAAACAGCGACGCTACGGCAACGCAAGTTTATTTATAAAGCGCAATTCGTACAGAAAGTGATTCGAAGTGCTTTACGGAATAAGAAATACATTAAAATCACAATAAAAACAAATCAAAACAGAAATAATCATCATTAAATTAAAAAGAGAGACACATTAAATGAGAGAGAAGAGTCCAGAATCGTTTTGAGTCTGGATTTAAAAAGAGTAAAAGTCGAGTCTGTCACATGTTCAGACTGTTTCAGGTTTTAGCCGCAGAAAACTGAAACGCCGACTGCTCATGTAAACGAATTGGAGGTAACAGAAAAATTAACAAGAGAAATGGAAAAGGTTGTAAATTGGCTTCAAAATTCCTGTTTTACTTTAAATATTGATAAGCGTAAATCCCCACAGGCTCATGAAATTTTTGTAAATGGACAAAAAATTTGGAATGTAGATGCATTTAAATATTTAGGTTTCTTACTTGACTCAAAACTTAATTTTAAAAGTCACATTAAAAAACTTGGTTATAACACACTTTAACGTCTCTGAGCCACAGGAGCCAGTGCAGAGACCTGAGACCAGTAATTTACAAAAAACTTGTTTGGTTTTTTTAAGGACAGACACCAAAACTAAACAACAAACTAAATCAAATCTGAAGGAGCAGCAAGAAAAGCAAATGTTCAGATCATTTCATGTTGAACACCTTCACACAGTGGCCACACCGACTTATCACAGCCTGATCCTGTCAGACCTCAGGAGCTCAGCAGGAGTGGACCTGGTCTGGACTTGGATGGAGACACTGGGAAAATCAGGAGCCACAAGGGGGCGCCAGTCACAAAAACTGTTGTTGTGTCCTTAGGCAAGACACTTCACCCACATTGTCAAGTATGAAAGTGTGTGTGTGTGTGTGTGTGAGTGTGATGGTGGTGGAGGGACCGGTGGTGCAGATTGACACGGCAGCCATGCTTCAGTCAGTCTGCCCCAGGGCCGGTGTGGCTACAGTAGTAGTTTATCACCACTGGGTGTGAAGTGAATGAATAATGTAAAGTGTCTTTGTGACAATACAAATACAAATGTTTGTGAAAAGTCCTATATAAATAAAAAACTTACTTACATGATCCATCCATTTTCTTCCGCTTCCGCCGGGTCGCGGGGGCAGCAGTCTAAGCAGGGACTCCCAGACTTCCTTCACCCCAGACACTTCCTGCAGCTCCAGATGTTCTCAGGTCAGCCGAGAGACATAGTCCCTCCAGAGTGTCCTGGGTCTTCTCCGGGGCCTCCCGAGGGAGACGCCCAGGAAGCATCCGGAGCAGATGCCCAAGCCACCTCAGCTGACTCCTCTCAATGTGGAGGAGCAGCAGCTCTACTCCGAGCTCCTCCTGTGTGACTGAGCTCCTCACTCTGTCTCTAAGGGAGACGCCCAGACACCCTGCGGAGGAAACTCATTTCGAGCGCTTGTATCAGCGATCTCGTCCTTTTGGTCATTACCCCGAGCTCATGACCAGAGGTGAGGGGAGGAACGAAGACTGACACAACGGTCCGATACAGCGACCGCATCACTGCAGACGCTGCACCTGTCAATCTCACTGACAGATTACTTACCAGATTTTTTTTTTTTTTTATTCTGAATTAATTGTTCTGAATTAACATGGTTCTGATTACATGGAAATAATTATTCCAAATGGAGGGATGCCAGGACTGGTGGAGCCGGATCACATCAGAAGGGCGACCCAACAAACATGCGCTGAATGAATGGAATTATTTTTAAGAAGAATAAATAAATTTGGCCTTAAAATCTAAATAAACCACTGTTACGGCCATTTTACATCTTGGTTTTATTTTTTGTTACTTCCCTTTCTCCCCTAGCAAAGGGGACGTAACAAATTGGGGGCTCGTCCGGGATTGTAAAACCCATTCCCACCTCAAATAAACTGGTAATGATTAATAGGTTTGTATCAGGTAAGTTTTTCCAATTGGCTTGTTTTCTGAAATGTTGAATTTGGTGTCTGGTATTTGGTGATTTGGTGGTGGAACAGGTGCTAATTTTGCCTGTGGCTAACGTTTGGTGCCAGTTATGTGTGACTGTTTGAGTTGCTCCAGGTGTGGTTTGTGTCCGGCCTGATCACCTGTTCACACACAGATTCCTTGGGATGGGGCTTGGTTCCTGGTGCTCGTCTCATTGGAGTAGTGGAACAGCTAACACTGCTGCTTGAACTGTTCCCTGGTGACCTACAGCTCTGGCTCATGCACTGACTTACCTTCCACCTTTCAGTCACCTGCTCCTTCAGTGAGTATATCAACATTTATTACAAAACTAGTTTTGTAATTTAAGGGGGAAGGTGTTACGGCCCCAGGCCTTGGTTCTAATTAGTTTGTGTGATTTTTGCAGAGTTCTCTGAATTCCTGCTGCAGGAGCCCTGGTCCGTGATTGGTGGGGCAGGTCGACGCCCACTTCACCTGCAGCCACCTCCCCCTATTTAAGGAGACGACCAGCACCTGTTCGGGGCTGCTGGCCTTGGTGGACAGTCTGCCATTTTGTTTCGTGTGTGTAGTTTAGTTTAGTTCTGTTTTGTGCCTTTTTTGATTTGGTCACTCGATTCTGTTTGTGGGTTTATGTGGTTTAATTTGGGGAACTTGTTTAGTTTAGTGTGTGTCCCTAAGTTTTACCACTCGTTTTTGTGTAAGCCTGCGTGACCCTTTTGTGGCACAAAACTCTGTTTATTCTGTTGTTCTGTTTCATAGTTTAGGTTATTTTCTGTATATTTTAGTCTGTTAATTTACCTTTACATTCCTGTTACTTAAACATTATTTAATTTATTCCATTTTACATCTTGTTTTTTATTTTGTTACTTCCCTCACCCAAACGAGCTGGATCGTAACAACCACCCACCCACTTCTGATTCAGTTTATTTCTGAATAATCATTTTCTTTAGAAAATGAAAGTAAAAGTGTTTACGTGTTCTTTTTAAAGCTGAACAATTTTATTCAGAATTAAAGCTCTCATGTAAACGTGTCATTTGTCACATGAAGCTTTTGACACTTTTAGACTCGCTCAAAATGGGAAGAGGAACCAAAACTCAAGTAACTGTTACTGCAATAAATATATATTTCTCAAGTGAAAGTAAAAGTATGCTGCTGGAAAAGTACTTTGAAAAGCACAATTTCTTTTAAGTTACTTAAGTATATGTACCTTTGACAATCTACAGACCCTATATTATATTTTTATTATCAGTCTGTCTACATTTCCAAAGCTCAAAATGCTCTTTTCCACCTTGTGAGGTCATGCAGGGTTCGTTTTCAAGTGAACAGCTCCTTTTACCGCTAGTTCAGTAAAGACTGGCAATTAAATTATCCAAATGATTCTAGTGAAGTGTGGAGCACTTCCTGTATCATCGTTTTCAAGAAGAACTCAGCCTAAATATTCAACATTTGTGTGTTAAATGTGAACAAAACAAAACAAAACACAACTCCGAGCATGTTTATGATGAGGAAACTACATTATGACAGAGATAATATTTGGTCATGATGGTTCACTACACACACACAGACACACACACACACACTTCCCGTTTGGCGTTTGCGTACATGTCTGGGACCACACAGCAGGTTCAGGCCGATTCTGTGGTAGCAGTGATAGTGCTGAATCATTCAAACTGTAAACAGCAGTTACTCATTACAGTTTTAGACCAACCAAACTTTATGCCTCTTCTGAATCATTGACTGGATTGTGTCTGCTCTAATCCTGCCCGTCTGCGTACTTTTACTCAAGTAATTCACGATAATCACTATACCCACTTATCGTTAAACATGCGTAAGTGGAACAGTATATCCTGGGGCTTAGTATTTATCATGTGTACATTTTGTTTGTAAAAGTGTGGAGATTTGGAGCGTCTTTGTTGTAATGCCATAAAATCTGATCTGTAGAGTAACGTCCATGACTCATTATTGGATCATTCTGTTGTTTATCTGTTTCGGCTCGTGTCTTTTAATGATACTATCTATTTAAAAATGGTTTACTACGATTATCTTACATTATTGTTACTGAGTCAGTGGCTTTAAGTAGTTTCTGTATTATTGGTTATCGCAGTTTATCTCTGTAGTGATAAATCGTTCTTCTAAATTTGTTATCATGACAGGTGCCACCTAGTGCCTCTGCTATATCTCATTTCTCTCCAGCGACTAGGTCAGGAATCAGAATACAGTAGACGGTTTACAAGAACCCCAGAAGTGTGAGTTCGGGTACCAGCCAATCAGCGAAGAGCCGTATATTCTGTGTTGGCAACGATTTCCCAGATCGAGGATTTAAAGCCGGAACAGAGAATGTTTAGTGAAATTTATCAAGAGGCAGTGTTGGGAAGGTGACTTTTAAAATGTATTCCCCTACAGATTACAGATTACATACACCAAAATGTAGTTTGTAATGTAATCCATTAAATTACTTAAAGTGAGTAATGTAATCTGAATACTTTGGATGACTTGATATTGTCGTGTTTTTTAAAACTACATGAATGTACCAACCACATCCTGAAAATTCATGTTTGTTCTCTTTAAATTGGTTGTTGAGCCCAAGTCTCCATGAACAGACTTTTGTTTTACTGTAGAGAAGAAAAGATTAAGAAATCTGAACATAAGATATTTTGTCTGTTAAAAGACAATAAAAAACCCAGACCTTCCTTAAACATATTAAAAATATTATTGGTAGAGAAATGATTTTTATATGAGATCACTGCTGCTTTAAACTATGTCCACCTACTGTTAGTGTCATATTGTTAAGTCCTGGTTTTAATCCTGGTTTAGACCTGGTTTAGTCCTGGTTTTAATCCTGGTTTAGACCTGGTTTAGACCTGGTGTTGACTTGGTTTAGTCCTGGTTTAGACCTGGTGTTGACTTGGTTTAGACCTGGTTTAGACCTGGTTTAGACCTGGTGTTTGACTTGGTTTAGACCTGGTTTAGACCTGGTTTTAATCCTGGTTTAGACCTGGTTTTAATCCTGGTTTAGTCCTGGTTTAGACCTGGTGTTGACTTGGTGTTGACTTGGTTTAGTCCTGGTTTAGACCTGGTTTAGTCCTGGTTTAGACCTGGTTTAGACCTGGTGTTAGACCTGGTTTTAGACCTGGTTTAGACCTGGTTTAGTCCTGGTTTAGACCTGGTTTAGACCTGGTGTTGACTTGGTTTAGACCTGGTTTAGACCTGGTTTAGTCCTGGTTTAGACCTGGTTTAGACCTGGTGTTGACTTGGTTTAGACCTGGTTTAGACCTGGTTTAGTCCTGGTTTAGACCTGGTTTAGACCTGGTTTAGTCCTGGTTTAGACCTGGTTTAGACCTGGTGTTGACTGGTTTAGACCTGGTTTAGACCTGGTTTAGTCCTGGTTTAGACCTGGTTTAGACCTGGTGTTGACTTGGTTTAGTCCTGGTTTAGCCCAAAATGTGAAAACAGGAAAATACCGCTGTGTAATCCATTTATTTCAACAAAGTAACTGTAATCCAATTACCACTCACTGAAACAGTAACTGTAACCGAATACAGTTACTCATAATTTGTACTCTGATTATGTAACTCCAGGACATGTAATCTGTTACTCCCAGACACTATCAAGGGGAAAGACGTTATTGTCCTTCTTCCTACGGGATTTGGAAAAGGTTTAATACACCAGTTAGACCCGTTAACATTACATATGTCACGATTGGTTAAATGAAAAAAGTACCCGCCTACCGTGGAGCAAACAAATTCTAATGCTGTGATGTCAGATGGTTTCTACGAAGTGAAACCAGCTGATCGATCAGGCCAGTATACTGGTGTACACTATTTGATTTTTGGTCCTTTTTGGGACGACTTTTCACTCGTGCGATTGTTTTTGTTGCCTGATTCATCCTCGCAGCTTTAGGATTTGTTCGCTCGACGGTAGGCAGGTACTTTTTTTATTTAACAAATTGCTGCTATTTAGTTGTGACGTATGTAATGCACCAAATCCAGTAGGAAGAAGGGCAATAACGTCTTTCCCCTTGATAAAATTCACCAAACATTCTCCTTTTCCGGCTTTAAATCCTCGATCTCGGGAATCGTTGCCAACACAGAATGTCTGTCTTCGTCTACATCCATCTCGACGCTTTGTTTACTGTTGTGCTTTTCCACAAAAGGGACACAGACAGACGCTTGAGTTTGACGTCATGGCTTCACAGCTCTTCACTGATTGGCTGGTGCGCAGTCTATAACTTCCAGGGTTCTTGCAAACCGTCTAGTGTATTCTGATTCCTGACCTAGTTGCTGGAGAGAAATGAAATTGAGCGGAGGCACTAGGTGGTGCCAGCCTGGATACTCAGTCTGCTGTACATCTCCACTTAAAAACCACGGGTCGCACATTTGAGGACAGCGAGGTGCAGATTTTAGCCAGAGAAAAGAATTGGTTTGAGAGGAAAGTGAAAGAAGACGTTTTTGTTAAGAAAGAAAATCCTTCTCTAAACAGAAATGGAGACTCAGACACCATCTATCTCCTATTTACAACTCCGTCCTCAAACCTAAATCAAAACAAACAAGAGAACAACAGGTGTAGCCAGGTCAGGTCCAGAGGTGTGGAAGCTCCATTATGGCCATGAACTGTTCTGATAATTAGACCCCACACCCTGCACAGGTCAATAGAACGAACTAACAAACAGAAACCGTAAACAAGTGTGGGTGTGTTAGTTTCAGAGTAGTTAGTTAGTTAATTAGCTCCTCCCTGCAGATATAAGGAAGTGTCCAAAACTGAAGAAGCAGCTTGGATGAGCTGTGAAACGTCTTCAACCAAACTAACTTTTGTCCAGTCAACAAACTGAATTTTCTCCTCTCCATGGATTCTACTTGGACGACTGAGGGAGTCTTCACACAAGTCTGGCTACTGTTTTGTGTCGTGCTTCGTGTAGTAAACATGGGGTAACGAGAACCGATTAATACCTCACGACCAGCTCCCGATTGGCAATCTTAGGTCGCAAGAATATCCAACCTGTTTGAAATCCAGTCGCCTCTCGTGAGGGTTTCACTGTTGAAGTCGTTCGTACAGTGTGTGACCGTGAATCGTGAGCTGTGAACTTTTAAACCCTGTGATTTGGTCGTACAGTTTGAACTGGGGCTGAGAGAAACCATTAAAAACATCGCACAGTGTACGTCCAGTATTAGTTGAAGTAATAGTTGTGGTATTATGTACAATTTAACACTCTCCACCTGTTTGTCCCAGTGGAGATATTAGTGCTTTGCTTGGTTTCAGATGGAATCACAACGCCCTTCTTCATGTCAGAACTGAAGAAGCCTCTTGGATAAACGGCGAAACGTGTTTACTCTAAAACAAATGGTCCAGTTGACAGAATTCAATCCATTTTGCAATTGTGAATTTACCTCATAAACTCTCAGCACATTCACACAGGATAAGTACAACCTGGGGACGTCTGGTAATTTGCAAATTATCGCCCCACCTCTGTGTTAGTTGCATGGGATAAGCAAACTGACATTGACTGAAATTGAAAGAGAAAAGAAAGTGGAAAGAAAAGAAAGCGACAGAAAGCCGCACAATTACAACAACAAACACTGAGATGGAGATTCACACGGGACTATTTATCACCTGACGTCTGCGTCAGGAGACGAAACAGAGTAGGTAATTTGCAGCGGAATTTTTACTTGACAAATTACAGACATGGAGCATTTGCGCAGGATTAAGATCTCAGGCATCCTCCACAATTATTACAAATCACCAAAGGTCCACAGCTCATACTAATCCTGTGCGAGTAGAACTTTAGACATCAGTACAGTGTCTTCAGTACGAATTCTGTGTTTTGTCCCCGTTTGTTCCCAAAGGCTGGGCCTTTAAAGTGCTGCATGGAAAAAAAAAAAGGCAAAGTAGTGGGAGGCATGAAAAATGTTTATACTGCTACTCCGACAATTAGACGTCAGTCAGTGTCTAAATGGAGTCAGACGTATGTTCCCACATTTCTAAGATTTTTTTTTTCCTCTGAAAATTTTGAAAATTATTCTGTTTTCCCAGTCCTATATTCCCTCATTTCAATTTTTTTTGCAAAATGAAACTCAAATTCATGTCATTTTTATTTGTATACCACATTTAAAAGGATGATTCAGGTTTAATTTCAACCTAGGATCCTTGGCACCCGGACTCTACATTACATCTGTAGTCACTGCTGCTGGAGAAGAGTTTGGGTATAATCGATGGCTGGTGCCAACAAGTGCCTCTGCTCAATTTCATTTCTCTCTAGCGACTAGGTCACGAGTCAAAATCACACTAGACGGTTTGTGAGAACCCCGGAAGTTGTAGACTGCGCACCAGCCAATCAGTGAAGAGCTGTGAAGTCATGACGTCAAACTCGTCGCGTCTGTCTGAGTGAGGCATCAGTGGCAATAACTGTCGTTGTGTCCTTAGGCAAGACACTTGACCTACATTGCCTAGTATGAAAGTGGTGTGTGAGTAATGTGGTGGTTGGAGAGGCCAATGGCACAGATTGGCAGCCTCGCTTCCGTCAGTCTGTCCCAGGCCAGATGAATGAATGAATGTTTATTCGGACAGTAATACATAGAACATGCATAGAGAACATAAATACATAGCTATAACACATAAAGTAATTTTTTTTTCTGTAATAAGTGAAAATAAATGTCATGCAGATTTTATTTGTGTCTGAAAAAGAAGCAGCTGTGGCTACAATAGTAATTTACCACCACCAAGTGTGGACTGAATGAATAATGATCTGTAAAGGGCTTTGGGGATCTTGAAAGGCGCTATACAAATGCAATTAATAATTATTTAATTAATTAATTAATTAGTAAACAAAGCGTCGAGATGGATGTAGACAAAGACAGACATTCTGTGTTGGCAACGATTCCCGAGATCGAGGATTTAAAGCCGGAACAAAGAGAATGTTTGGTGAATTTTATCAAGGGGAAAGACGTTATTGTCCTTCTTCCTGAAGCATTACACATGTCATGACCAAACAGCAGTGATTAGTTAAATAAAAAAAGTACCTGTCTACTGTCGAGTGAACGAATCGTAATGCTGCAAGGTCAGACGGTTTCCATGAAGTGAAACCGGCTGATGAATCAGGCTAGTAGTTGATGACCAAACTGGGAGAAATGGGGTTAAAATCTGAAGCAAATTGATGATAAAGGAAATGTACAAACACAGAGCCTGATTTCGCAAAGAAAAAAACACAAAAAACAAACTTAGAACTGAGAGAACATAAGGCTGAGGGAACATGCACAGCGGAACAGCAGCGTATAACCACTTTACTCAATTTTACTCAACACAAACCTTAATTCCAGTGATCTTAACTTGGCTATATTTTAGTTTTTGCAATGTAAGGGAAGTGAGGAATAACTTTGGATCACTGCAGACCATTTGAAATTAACTCGTTTTTCACATTTTCAGACAGAAACGGCCTTTCACAGTGTCTGAGATTCACCTGTCTGCTTTCATATGTCCTTGATGCTTAAATTAAATGCTCCCATGATCCATATTCCTTGCAGACACAGAGGATATCGAATTAAAGTGTTTAAATCTCAGCTCTGCACGGCCTAGTCTGACTTTACCGTGACATTGCGCGGCTGCTTCCGTTTCTAAATCAGATCTCCTGTCTTCTCCTCCTGCGTCTGAGCGCGTGAGAAGGTCGACCGGGCGAGCCGCTGTCCCGCCGTTTGACACGTTTGATGGATCGCTGCAGAAAACTCAGGAGGAGGACGGGAAGACAATTAGACCGAGGGAAACCACCAGAGCCTGAAGGCCAGAGAGGAACAGACCGGGAGTGTGCGGCACGAGCTCGCAGCCCAATGGCGAATTCCACAGTTTGAGCTGAACTTCCCGGTTTTCACGTGCTAATCATGGTTTGGTTTGGTGGGATAGTTTTACATCAGGGAAGCGGCAATTTGTGGTTAAAAAGTTAAAAAGAAGTACAAAAATACAGGAAGTAGCGGTGAGCTTTAAATCCGAATTCCTCTATCTGTGTCATCAGCAGTGAAACGTTCATTCCAAATACACGTACATAGGATTTTTTTGGCAGTTTGAACTTTCTGTGGGTGGCCGAGGCGTCTTGGATCCATCAGTGTAAGAACCACAGCCCAGGATAGTTTCTTTACCTTGCAGCTTTATTCCACTTTTAGCAAACAAAAGACACTGGTCCCACTTTTAAAAGGGTCCACAGCCAATGTTGTACCTGAAAATGTTCATATTTTGGGCAAACGTGAACTGAACGCACTGTAGTACAGCCTGATGAATGAACCGTGAACATGTTTATGTCCATACAATATATATTTGCATCACTTTATTGAAAATCATTTAAAATGACTGTGGCAGGGACCCCACTGTCACACCTTCATTTAACTAATCTAAGGTTGCCTGTCACTGATTTTTATAATTTTCACTGCCAGAGGTAAACGTCCACTGCTCTGTACTCACTTTGTTCTCCATTTTAATTGTTTTAATTTGTGATACATGTAGGATTCGGCTGCGTCACATAGTCATTTTGGTAGAAATGAAAAAAAGTCCCCGCTTAGACTGCTGCCCCCGCGACCTGGCCCCGGATAAGTAGAAGAAAATGAATGGATGGATGAAAAAAATCTGCCAGCTCCCATTGGGCATTGCAGTTTTTGTAACACAAAAGTCAGCGGACCTGTTTCTTTTGTTAAATTGTTTTCGAGCAGAATTTAAAATTCAAACATAACGATCCATTGGTGTCAGAGTTTATAACTACATACAACATACAATAGGGTGACCAAACGTCCGTTTTTCCCCGGACATGTTCGTATTTTGCGTCATGTCCTGGGCGTCCGTTTTTTAGTTTTTTTTTATAAAGTGATGCAAATGTCCAGGTTTTCATTACCGCTCATTAAACTGAGCGTCTCTTGTAGCGTCTGTGACTCAGAAGGAGCGAGACACAAACAGTCGGTCAGTCTGCAACATACCGAAGCACAAATGCACATTTAACAATGACTTGTACAAGAAATTCTCTGTTTTCCGTCTCAGTCGGGACAAGTGTGAGTCCATGTGCACAGGTTGCGAGGTGAGAGGACAGTGTCCCTCGATAGGTGAAATCCGTGAAGTAGTCAACTTTATATTTTACAATTATTCTATCTGTGTTAAGGCTGTTAAACCTCAGCACAAACTTTATACACTTTTCTCAGACAGGATCGACAGGTGCAACCCTTTTTACTTCCTTCTTAAAACTTATTTCTGCTGTCGTCCTTGTGTTATTTTCCTCCTTCTTTATGTAACAAACTGAAGATTCATTTATTCCGTAATGGAGCCTTAGAGCGCAGAGTCCTACACAGGTCCCATTTTGGAGACCCTCAGTACAACAACGCAACCGCACAGGACAGGACCGCACCTGCCCGTTAACCTGAGATTATATCAAACTTTTGCGCTGCCTACGCCACGGACTGAACCAAGACTAAACCAGGACTAACCCAGGACTGATTCCAGGACTGAAGAGGAGGACTAATCCACGACTGAACTAGGAGTAAACCAGAACTGAAACAGGACTCACCGTGACCACAGGAGAAAGGACCAGCTCAGCTCTGCACCTCATGGAGTTAAAGACAAACTGACAAACTGCTCAGTGTTTTCTCTCTTAAATCCAAGATTAGTCCTGGTTTAGACCTGGTTTAGTCCTAAACCCAGTGTAATTACTACCCCACAATACGCGTTCAAATGGTGTCCGGAAAAATTTTGCACACAAAAAAAAAAATGGACATACATACATGTTTTTAGTAGTAGTTTATTTTCCTTCAGTCATTTACTTAATCATGCACTTAATATGTTGTTACAAACATTTCACATCAAAATAATGTTTGAACGGTGAACAGTGTCACCGCTCCACAGATCTGTAGAGTAAAAGATCTGGGGAGAACATGCAAACTTAGGATTCTGTCCAGGACCCAGTATTTTTTCACCTTGTGGTTTGTCTAAACCACTGCACCACAGTCTTAATACACATTTAGTCAATCAAATCAATCACATATTTAAAGGGCCAATATTATTCTGTTTTCTAATCTATGTTATAATGTTGTTTTCTGATTCCAAACAAACCTGGAGTTGTGTTTTGTTTCATTCACACGTGTTGTGACCAAACCTCCTCGTCAGAAGCTGAGCAAGACTGGGCCTGATCAGCTGATGATGCAGATTGGCAGCCTTGCTTCCATCAGTTTGTCTCAGGGCAGCTGTGGCTACAATAGTACGTTACCACCACAGAGTTTAGTGAATGAATAATACAACAAACTGTAACACGTTTTTGAGCGTCTGATGTATTATTATTGTTATTATTATGTTTGACTCTCTGTGGATAAGTTCTTCTCTCAAATTAAAAACAATCTTTTTTACCTTGTGATGCCAGGTGATAATACAGGAAGTGCTCCACTGTGGATTTTAGGTAACAACATTCTCACAAGAGTCAATTTTGTGTAATATAGGACCTTTAAAGTGCGTTCATACTTCGATACATAGAGAACAACCAAACCTGATCCCAAACCTGGACTAAACCTACCTGTCTACATCTAAACTAGACCGGGTTCAAACCAGGACCAAAACAGAACCACACGGTGTCAGCCAAGTGAAGAATCTGAGTCATGGATAATTAGAGATCAGGTGAACACAGAGACGTGCAGTACATGACATGACATGACCTAAGCCCCGCCTCTCACGCACACTTGAGAGTCCTGAGTCAGGGGACCTGGTTTGGACCGGCTTTGGTTTTTGGATCTGCCTAAGCTGGTCCCAGAGAAACCCTCAGACGTGAGTCCAGACACAGACACAGACACAGAGGTCGACAGTGAGGTCACATTTATTGGAAAAGAGTCACTATGGGAGTAAAGGGTTAAGTCAGAATCTATGTCGCAATAAAAATAAATCACTTACACCAACACGGATCAACACATTCTCTTTTTTCTTTATTTTTACGACTTTCTACATTTTATACACAAATAGTCCAGGAGTCAGACCCTCCGCCGTGATTATTCTGCTCTTTTTTTCTCAGTGATTTTTCTGGAATATTTACACAGTTTATGGTCACAACTCGGGACAAGACGAGTTCAGGGTTTTTTGTTTGGTCTTGGGACTTAAAATCGCTTTTTTGGGACCCACCTTGTGTGAAATGAGAAAAGTCTGTTAAAAGTGCTGCTATAATCACATACAGTGTCACAGGCAGTGTTGGGGAGTAACAGATTACATGTACCGGAGTTATGTAATCAGAGTACAAATTCTGAGAAACTGTATTCAGTTACAGTTACTGTTTCAGTGAGTGGTAATTGGATTACTGTTACTTTGTTGAAATAAATGGATTACACAGCAGTATTTTCCTGTTTTCACATTTTGGGCTAAACCAGAACTAAACCAGGTCTAAACCAGGACTAAAACCAGGTCTAAGCCAGGACTAAACCAGGACTAAAACCAGGTCTAAGCCAGGACTAAACCAGGACTAAAACCAGGACTAAACCAGAACTAAACCAGGACTAAACCAGGACTAAAACCAGGACTAAACCAGGTCTAAACCAGGACTAAAACCAGGTCTAAGCCAGGACTAAACCAGGACTAAAACCAGGTCTTAAACCAGGTCTAAACCAGGACTAAACCAGGTCTAAACCAGGTCTAAAACCAGGTCTTAAACCAGGTCTAAACCAGGACTAAAACCAGGTCTAAACCAGTCTAAAACCAGTCTAAAACCAGGTCTAAATCAGGACTAAAACCAGGTCTAAACCAGGTCTAAAACCAGGTCTAAAACCAGGTCTAAATCAGGTCCAAACCAGGTCTAAAACCAGGTCTAAACCAGGACTAAAACCAGATCTAAAACCAGGTCTAAACCAGGTCTAAAACCAGGTCTAAACCAGGTCTAAACCAGGACAAAACCAGGACTAAACCAGGACTAAAACCAGGTCTAAATCAGGTCCAAACCAGGTCTAAAACCAGGTCTAAACCAGGACTAAAACCAGGTCTAAACCAGGACAAAACCAGGACTAAAACCAGGACTAAAACCAGGTCTAAATCAGGTCCAAACCAGGTCTAAAACCAGGTCTAAACCAGGTCTAAAACCAGGTCTAAAACCAGGTCTAAACCAGGTCTAAACCAGGACAAAACCAGGACTAAACCAGGACTAAACCAGGTCTAAACCAGGTCTAAACCAGGACTAAAACCAGGTCTAACCAGGACTAAACCAGGACTAAACCAGACTACTAAACCAGGACTAAACCAGGACTAAACCAGGACTAAACCAGGACTAAACAGGTCTAAACCAGGACTAAAACCAGGTCTAAGCCAGGACTAAACCAGGACTAAAACCAGGTCTTAAACCAGGTCTAAACCAGGACTAAACCAGGTCTAAACCAGGTCTAAAACCAGGTCTAAACCAGGTCTAAACCAGGTCTTAAACCAGGTCTAAAACCAGGACTAAACCAGGTCTAAACCAGGTCTAAAACCAGGTCTAAAACCAGGTCTAAATCAGGACTAAAACCAGGTCTAAACCAGGTCTAAAACCAGGTCTAAAACCAGGTCTAAACCAGGTCTAAAACCAGGTCTAAAACCAGGTCTAAACCAGGACTAAAACCAGGTCTAAAACCAGGTCAAAACCAGGTCTAAAACCAGGTCTAAACCAGGTCTAAACCAGGACTAAAACCAGGACTAAACCAGGACTAAAACCAGGTCTAAATCAGGTCCAAACCAGGTCTAAAACCAGGTCTAAACCAGGACTAAAACCAGGTCTAAACCAGGACAAAACCAGGACTAAACCAGGACTAAAACCAGGTCTAAATCAGGTCCAAACCAGGTCTAAAACCAGGTCTAAACCAGGTCTAAAACCAGGTCTAAACCAGGTCTAAACCAGGTCTAAACCAGGACAAAACCAGACTAAACCAGGACTAAAACCAGGTCTAAACCAGGTCTAAACCAGGACTAAAACCAGGTCTAAACCAGGTCTAAACCAGGTCTAAACCAGGACTAAACTAGGACTAAACCAGGTCTAACCGTGTCTCCTCTTCTTCTATCAATAATATTTTTAATACAGTAAACTAAAGTCTGGGCTTTTTATTTTCTTTTATCAGACAAAACTTCTTATGTGAAGATTTCCTCGTCTTTGCTTCTCTACAGAAAATCAAGTAATCCAAAGTATTCAGATTACATTACTCACTTTAAGTAATTTAATGTTACAAACTACATTTTGGGGTGTGTAATCTGTAATCTGTAGGGGATTACATTTTAAAAGTAAACTTCCCAACATTGGTCAGAGTCGTGAAATTTGGAACAAAGAATCCTGACACGATGAGGAACACAACAATAAAACCTTCCAGGGGTTTATGCATTTCTGTTTACAATTATTAGGTAATTTATTATAAAAAAAAAAAAAAATAAATAAATACAGTGTCCAGTGTATCGGCGTATAAGTGTATTAGTGTTTATTTCATGAATTATTCAGAAAGTGTCTCAAAGCATCAGAACCAAATCAGACGTCTCAGTTTCACAGGCTGATTCTATTTTATTTATTTTTTGTCTGACAGGCCTCTCCCCTTCAACTTTATTCTTCTGTATTTCGCTGGAAAGGAGTTAATGTGATTGTCGATCAAACAAACTGACTGTGACACACTGGCACGAAATTACAGTTTAATATGTAAATAGAAAAACTTCCTCAATTCGTCAGCTTCCAATTAAACCCAAGATGAGCTCTGAATCAGCCGCTGTAACAGAAATCGAATACAGAATTATCAGTTATTTAGTCATAAAATGCATATGGGGCCATTTCATCTTGTATCTTTTAAAATGTTTGAGTTTTGAGTTGGTTTTGATTTTTTTTTCCAACTTTGTATACTTTTTATACAATATCAAATCAGACTGGGAGTGTATGTAAATCTCCATTCACACGTATTTGAGTTGTTTTCGTGGTGGGTGCAGTGTTCGTCCACATTAATCCGATTGAAAACGGCTCCAGAGACGGAACGATCCGGTGCCTCCAGCTCCCACGAGTTCATCTGAGTACAGATCTGATCCAGCACTGTGTGGACGCCTGAAAACGCTGATACTATAATGTAGGTCTGTGCGTTATGAAGTAATTCACCGCCAAAACGAGGTTAGGATGTATGTCCATTCATATATATGGTCTGTGTGTACGACCTGCAGACGTATAATCTCTGAAAAGTTTAACATGAACCATCTCCAACGCGACAGAAACACAGAACAGACTCACCATCAGCAGAACACCCCTCTGTCACAGAAAGAACACTCATATTCCACTGAGTCGTGTCCTTTAGTCCGACTGAAGCTGAACCGCCTCAGCGCACAATAGTGAGCTGTTTTTTGAGCGCTTAGGCTTCATTCAGACTGCAGCCTGAAATGACCCAAATCAGATTTTTTGACTACTATGTTCCTGTATCTGATCTTTTAATGACAGTCTGAACGACACAGATCCGATTTTTTCAAATGCGACCCAGGACACTTGGATATTTGCTCCTGAAACTGGTACATATCTGGTCTTTTGACATGTGACTTCAGTGTGAACGGCCAAAGTGCATTCATCCACCTACACGTTATCAACAAGACACAAACGTCACTATTCTGCGCTGAAGTAGGTGAAAATTGTTAATGAACTCCTGTGTCACTGAAGTGAAGCACATCACCACTCACCACTCTTGGCTCCGTCTCCACATCCACACGTTCCTTTCAACGGACTGAACCACAAAACACCACGGCCAAAAACCTCGTCCTTCTCCTTCTCAATCTCCTTAAAACAAGCAAGTTGTTCAAGTACGAGAGGAACTTTAAAATCTCCAGGTGCTCGATGCTGCGTCCATGTTTGGACAACTTCTGTAAACACAGAGACGCTCGCTGCGGTTGACGTCGTCGTGTCTCCAGTGTCACATGTGGGACACTTTCGGGCCGTTTACTGTTCACACTGGAGTCACATACAAGTCACACTTAATTGGAAATGTGAACGACCTCGCAAAAACATCGGATTTCACAAAAAAATCCAAATTGAGCGTTAAGCCCTGCAGTCTGAACGTAGCCTTAGTTTATGCAAATTATCCATGTGGTTTTAAGTTTCATTTTTGTGTAAAACGTAAACAAATGTGCTCAAAGCTGTGTGCATTGAGAACTTGTGTCTGGTAGCGAATCAGTGTATTCATGTTTGTTTCAGGAATTATTAAAAAAGTGTCTCGAATGGCAAATACAAATCCACTTTATTTCTATTGCACATTTTACAAAGTGCTGCACAGAGATCATAAAATAAAGACAACAAAAAGGTAAATTGCTAAAATGTGGTCACACCAGTCCTAAAACAATAAAACCAGTCAAAAAATAAAAGCAAAAACCATAAAATAGCAGTAAATAAGTAAAGAAAATAGATTAGTACAACGATAATATTTATAATAATGAACACAGTAATAAACAAACCGAAATCAGACATCGCACGTTCACAGTTTGACCCCTCCTCTTTATCTGAAATTACTGACTTATTCTTCGGTATTTCATTGGAAAAGAGGTCATTCAACTTTCAGTTGTCACGTTTTGACTTGTCTTGATTGTGAAATGTGTTTTTTGCGGTTTCACTTCTTGTTTCCTGGTTTTAACATGTTGGATTTTTTTGTTGTTGTTTTGCCTAAGCTCCTCATACTTTAGTGTTCCTCATACTTTGTGTTTAAGCCGCTACTTTTTTCTCGCACGTCGAACCCTGCGGCCAATCAAACGACGCGGCGAATATATGGACGGGTTCTTTGTTTGGCACATTGTCCGTTCATATTGGTGATTAGGTGATTGGGGTTGATCCGGATGGTGTTATTCAGTTTACAATATAATCACGGCGACTTTAAACAGCGCAAACGTCGTAAAACTGTTCGAAATCGCCAGCTCGTTACATCAACCGTCATTAGAAAGGTATAAAGTTTAAGTCGTCCTCCTGGGTTGTGGAATAGATCCCGATCTAATTCCGATGGATCGACGCTCGCTCTGTGCCCAACCTTCTTTCTTTCGCAGGAAACAAGCGCAATCAGAGACGGCAACCTGGTCCCCATGCATCGGTGGGGGCAGTTCATCAGCACAAGTTCACCATCTTGTTCTTTTTTTCTTGAGGTAGTTTTGGCAGAACTTGGACTTGTGTTTTGTGTCTTGTATCTTTTTTTTTTTTTGTTTGTTTCCTCTAATGTGCAGAGATGATTTGACACCAGTGGCAGATCGTGCATTTCACAACGAGGCCTTCAGCAGTGCTCCGTCTGAAACAATCCACTCCTCAATAACTATTTATTGGGGGGACTGAACCAGGACTAAAACGGAACTAAACCAGGGCGGAGTGTCGGCAGAGGCCCGGAGGTGTGTCCGTGTCAGGTGACCGCAGGTGAAAGGACCGCGCCGGGGCTGGGGCTCCACACCGTACGGGACCCGACAGTCTACACGGACACACCTCTGTCATTGCAGACACCCTGCTCCACGGGCTCAGGGTTCTCTCTCTTGTCTCCAAGATTAGTCCTGGTTTAGTCCTGATTTAGACCTGGTTTAGACCTGGTGTAGTCCTGGTGTAGTCCTGGTGTAGACCTGGTTTAGACCTGGTTTAGTACTGGTGTAGACCTGGTTTAGTACTGGTTTAGACCTGGTTTAGTCCTGGTTTAGTCCTGGTGTAGACCTAGTGTAGTCCTAGTATAGACCCAGTTTAGACCTGATGTAGTCCTGGTGTAGACCTGGTTTAGACCTGGTGTAGTCCTGGTTTAGTCCTGGTTTAGACCTGGTGTAGACCTGGTTTAGACCTGGTTTAGTCCTGGTTTAGACCTGGTGTAGACCTGGTTTAGACCTGGTTGTAGTCCTGGTTTAGTCCTGGTTTAGACCTGGTTTAGACCTGGTTTAGACCTGGTTTAGTCCTGGTGTAGTCCTGGTTTAGTCCTGGTTTAGACCTGGTTTAGACCTGGTTTAGTACCTGGTTTAGACCTGGTGTAGACCTGGTTTAGTCCTGGTTTAGACCTGGTGTAGACCTGGTTTAGTCCTGGTTTAGACCTGGTTTAGTCCTGGTGTAGACCTGGTTTAGTCCTGGTTTAGACCTGGTTTAGTCCTGGTGTAGACCTGGTTTAGTCCTGGTGTAGTCCTGGTTTAGTCCTGGTTTAGACCTGGTGTAGACCTGGTTTAGACCTGGTGTAGTCCTGGTTTAGTCCTGGTTTAGACCTGGTGTAGACCTGGTTTAGTCCTGGTTTAGTACTGGTTTAGTACTGGTGTAGACCTGGTTTAGTCCTGGTGTAGTCCTGGTTTAGTCCTGGTTGTAGTCCTGGTTTAGTCCTGGTTTAGTCCTGGTTAGTCCTGGTTTAGTCCTGGTGTAGACCTGGTTTAGACCTGGTTTAGACCTGGTGTAGACCTGGTTTAGTCCTGGTTTAGACCTGGTTTAGTCCTGGTTTAGTCCTGGTTTAGTCCTGGTGTAGACCTGGTTTAGACCTGGTGTAGACCTGGTTTAGTCCTGGTTTAGTCCTGGTTTAGTCCTGGTTTAGTCCTGGTTTAGGCTGATTCGCTCTCTTGTCCAATCAGTGAGTCTGAATCCAGTGACGTTGTCATTCGCCGCTAAAGGCCCTGACAAAACCAACTCAAAATCTGACTGGTTGAAGCAACAGTTTGATGGACATTTGTTTTGTGCTCGAGTTCCTGCAGAACAGACAGTGAAGGCCTCAGACGTCTTTGACTTTGACTCTGCCTGGCAACAAATGACAGCAGAAATGTGATTGGTCGAATGCTTTAATATGAAAATCCATGTGTGGAAGCAGCACAAGTATCAGAAAAAGCTCTGAAAGGAAGCGGACAGAACATTTGGAAATATATAATAATAATATATTCTCTTTTTTTTTAGGTCAGCAGGCATTTAGGCATCGCAGGCCCTGATGCCCCCCACGGTTTGACACATAAAAATACAAGAAAACACCTTTATTTTGTTGAAGCAATTGTTTATCTGAAAAAAAAAGTTCATTTTGTGTAAACTGTGCCAAACATTTGGACTGGTTTTATCAGTGTGCGAATCTCTCAAGGAGAATTCTCTACGTTCTGTCATTTTCAACTCTTTTCTTGATCATTTATATTTACAACATATATTATTATTATTATTTTTCCACCAAATTCTGTAGACATTTGAGAATCATAAAAACCTTTAAACTCGTGATGTGACTTTAGGCTCTTTCATCAGATCTGAATCTTTAGTATCGGCTCACTTTAAAGAGCCGTTCAAAAGACTCGTTTTATATTTATTTATACGACAGAAGAAAAGAGAAAAGGAGAAAAACTCATTTTATCTACTAAGTCATCGCAGAGAAATGACCCGGGCTCAGATCTGTTTAAAATGCTTCAAACTAAGAGTGTGTGTTTACTCTTTGAAATGATGCATGATCTAAATAAAAAGTTGGACTACAGTAATAATGATGTAATAACTTTATTTATTTATTAAGACGTCAAATGGGTTTTGTTTTGTTTTTATTGTGCACAAAGCCTCAGTGGTGTTGCCTGCTCCAGTTCTGTGCTGATTCTTGGGTTGGTTCAGTGTAAAAATATGAAAAAAATTCGGTTCTTTTAAAAAATGAGATTCAGTTCCAACGTTTCAAGTTAAGGAGCCGTTCAAAAGATCCGACTCATTCACAAACGTCACATCACTACATTCAACACGGAGCATTTTTCTCCTGTTTCTATGACGACAAAAACTTTTACTTCACAGACGGTCCCAGGAGTTTCTGTGTGGAGTTTGCTTGTTCTCCCTGTGTCTCTGGGTGGTTTAGAGGTGTGCAAAAATATCAAAATATCAATATATTGTATAATTTACTGTGATGATACAGTATCGATATCGTGAGCTGCTGTATCGATATATCGCCAAGAGTATTTTCTGGTGCATTTTACTAAATTATTTAGTTACAGAGCGACAGTTTAGTTGTTTGTTCAGAGGAAGGAAACATTTATGCAACACATTTGACATTTTCACAGTTTATGATTCAAATGTTTGTGTTTCATGTAGAGTTTTCCCGATCCGATCACGTGAACGGAAACCAGCGGCGATCACGTGACTGCGGACTCGATCCGGACTCGGCCGCTATGTTCCGATCAGGTATCGGATAAATAATATACGTTATAATACACAGGACACACAGCATACAACTGTTTTTTTTTGTTTTGTTGTTTTTTTTGAGGCGTTTGTCTGTTGTACTACAGGAGCTTGGACTTTTGGGCCGTGTCGTACTCGGGCGCTGTTACCTGTGGTTCTGTAGTCCGTGTTCACACCTGTGCGGCCGATGGCGTCGGCGCACGGTGCTGTTTGTTTGTTTGCATGTTGCGCTGTGGAGTTGGCGCTTTTGGCGGAGAGGGTGGGTCCAGCGGCATGAAGTGTTTATTGAGCGGTGGGACCGATGTTGTTTGTGGACGTGGTGTTGGTGCGGAGGAGAGACGCTGTGGAGCTTCTGTCATCTCGTTTTTATTTGGTAAGATTTTGTATTATTTGGATTTCATAGACGAGTTTAAATGTTTCAAATATAATTCACATGAAAACATATAATATCAAATCTACAAAGTGTAGATTGTGCAGAGTCGAGTCTCAGGTCTGATCTGGTTCTGGTCTGGTTCCTGTTTTGTCCAGTTCATTAAGTTTACTAAGTTACACATTCCAAGACCAGACTGTGGTAAAACTAAAGATTTTCAACAATGATGGTTCATGGTTAGAAAAGTTCATAAAATTTTAGTTTTGGACATTTGATTTCTCACATTAAGTTCAGCCCAAATACTACACATGAAATCAACACAATCTGATCTGCACACATCCTGGATCTTATTCTTTGGTCTTAGTTAATTTCATAATGTTTTACAGAAGTATCGGATCGGGACTCGATATCGGCAGATGCTCAAAATCAAAGGACTCGGACTCGGGGGCAAAAAAATGTGATCAGGACATCCCTAGTTTAACAAAGACTTTTAGTATCACAGACATGATTTAGACATTTTTTATTGAACCATCGAATCATTTTGAAATATATCATATTGAACCGAAAGTGGAAAGTGCACTGTAACGAGGCATGTATCGTATCAGGCGACTTCTTAATGATACCAGCCCTACTCGGGTTTAAACCATCAACCCAAAACAACGTTTAAACATTCTGTCTGATTGTTCTGATCTTTGGGATTGTATAACTTTTTAATGTGGTTTTTGTTTTTCACTGTTAAACATTACTGTCTTTACTTTGCGTCTTTTCTGTATAGCAACTTAACATTTAACCATCACTTCCTGTCACACCAAAATAAAAGCATAATTTTACTCTTAAATGCCATGGACTGTTTTTTTTTACATGTATAAAATCTAACTTGACCTTTACAGTTTCATTCAGACGTTTGAGTAACACTTACAGTAATTATTAGTCTGTCTACATCTCCAAAGCTCAAAAGGCAAGTTTATTTGTACAGCACAATTTCATACACAAAGTAATTCAAAGTGCTTTACAGAATAAGAACTATATTAAAATCATAATAAAAACTAATCAAAACATAAATAATCATGAAGATTAAAATTAAAAAAGAGAGACATAAATTGGAGAGAAGAGTGCGGAATGAAAACCTTTCAGTTATTTGCACAGTTAAACAGAAATGTTTTGAGTCTGGATTTAAACAGCGTCACAGAAGAGTCTGTCTCACATGTTCAGACTGTTCCAGGTTTTAGCTGCATGAACCTGAAACTCTGACTCCCCTTGTTTAGTCGTGACTCTGGGCACCAGCAGGAGGTCGGTCCCTGAGCTCCTCAGAGTGTGAGATGTTCATATGACACTAACATGTCACAGATGGACTTTGGTGCTCGGCCATGGAGACACTTGTACAAGCAGAGACGCTTTAAAGTCTCTGAGCCACAGGAGCCAGTGCAGAGACCTGAGCACAGGACGCTTATGTGCTCGTACTTCCTAGTTCGAGTCAGGACCCGAGCTGCAGCGTTCTGGATGTTCTGGATGTTCTGGATGTTCTGGATGTTCTGCAGCGTCTCACAGCTCGTTTGGAGAGACCAGTGAGCAGAACATTACAGTATCTAACCTACTGGAGACAAAAACATGGATAAGATTCTCCAAGTCTGATTTAGACAGTAAACCTTTGATTTTTGCTATGTTTTTCAGATGGTAAAAGGCTGCAGATGTTATTGATTTGATGTGGCTGTTAAAGTTCAAGTCTGAGTCCATTATTACCCCGAGATTTCTTGCCTGATTTGAAGGTTTTAGAGAGAGAGACTGGAGGTGACTGCTGACACTGTCCCTTTGTTTCTGTGGACCAAACACTATGACTTCAGTCTTGTCTGAGTTTAGCTGGAGAAAGTTGTTTTGCGTCCACACACTGATCTGTTGGATGCAGTGGCAGAGTGAGTCCACTGGTCCATAGTCTCCTGCTGCCAGAGAGACGTAGATCTGAGTGTAAATCTGCATAATTGTGGTAGGACACATTATTGCTGCTTATTAACTGGCCTAAAGGCAGGATGCAAAAGGCTCTGTTCCACTTTGTGATGTCACGCAGTGGTAGTTAACAGCTCGTTTAATAACATAGAACGGAAAACAGTGCAATCCAGGCTCTTTAAAGTGACAGGTTTTTATGATTTTTCTAATACTGACGTCATTTTGCTGTTGTAAATTTAGAATCTAGAAGCAAATGTGCGTGAAAGAAAAGCTGAAAAACACGGCACTTGAAAGCGTTCCAGCGCGCAGTGGCTTCGCTTTGTAGTCCGTCGTAACGCTCTACACTTCCCCACATGTTTTTCCCCCGCGCGGAGCTTCAGCAGGCGACTCCGCTGTCCCCCCGAAGAAACCAAAACCAGCGCGGGGCCATAAAACGCCAAAGTGAAAATCGCGGCCGTAAAAGCCGAACTTCAGTCTGTGTCGTAAAGATTAGCACTTTATTCTCCTCTGGTGTGTGAAGGCCTCTGCACCCCCCCCCCCCCCCGGGCTCGGAGCAGGTTCATGTGAGGACTGGGCCCACATGTGTGAAGAGCGGAGAGGAGGGAGCGAGGCCTTGAGCTCCTCGCACCGTCACGTCGTAGAATAAAGTTCCATATTTGCAACCGGAAAACCAATCAGGAGCGAGTTTGTTGAAGGTGGGGCTCCTGTTGGTTACGGGGCGCTGCTTCTCTCGGGACGTCTGGAGTAAAAAAAAAACCTCTGAAGCGGTGACGTTTCAGCTGTTTTCGTCTCCGGGAACACGCTGTTCTGTGTTCAATCTGTACCACATTAAAAGGACACGTATTATGAGCTTTAAAAGTGCGATATATAGACCTTTTTCACAACGAACGGAAGGTTTGCGAAACTTCGGGTTCGTGGTTTTCTGTGGCAAAATCTCGGTGGAAATGTGTCGGAGCTTCATAAATCTGCCTCATCACCAAATATTCAACCACCGAGGTCAAAAAGAGGATAAACAAGAAGAATTTATCCACAACTATCAAGGCAAGAAAGACGAAAACTTAAAGGCGAACAACGACGACGCATTAGTGACGTAGTGGGGATTTTTTAAGTGGTCGTACTCAATTTGTGACGTCATCGATGTGATCTCCTCCCAAACAAACATAAAAGTGCCAGACCAGTAAAAATCTGTAATATTTGATGGCATTAATGTAAATAACATGATTCCACATCATTTTGAGAACAAAAAAAACCCGTTTATGATCAGCTACAGAACATAAAGCATAGACTCCATCACATGAACCAGGACTGAACCAGGACTAAACCAGGATTAAACCAGGACTGAACCAGGACTAAACCAGGACTAAACCAGGACTAAACCAGGACTAAACCAGGATAAACCAGGACTAAACAGGATTAAACAGGATTAAACCAGGATTAAACCAGGACTAAACCAGGATTAACCAGGACTAAACCAGGATTAAACAGGACTAAACCAGGACTAAACCAGGACTAAACAGGACTAAACCAGGACTGAACCAGGACTAAACCAGGACTAAACCAGGACTGAACCAGGACTAAACCAGGATTAAACCAGGACTAAACCAGGATTAAACCAGGATTAAACCAGGATTAAACCAGGACTAAACCAGGACTAAACCAGGACTAAACCAGGATTAAACCAGGACTAAACCAGGACTAAACCAGGATTAAACCAGGACTAAACCAGGATTAAACCAGGACTAAACCAGGACTGAACCAGGACTAAACCAGGACTGAACCAGGACTGAACCAGGACTAAACCAGGACTGAACAAGGACTGAGCCAGGACTGAACTAGGACTAAACCAGGATTAAACCAGGACTAAACCAGGATTAAACCAGGATTAAACCAGGATTAAACCAGGACTAAACCAGGACTGAACAAGGACTGAACAAGGACTGAGCCAGGACTAAACCAGGATTAAACCAGGATTAATCCAGGACTAAACCAGGACTGAACAAGGACTGAACAAGGACTGAGCCAGGACTAAACCAGGATTAAACCAGGATTAAACCAGGACTAAACCAGGACTGAACAAGGACTGAACAAGGACTGAGCCAGGACTAAACCAGGACTGAACTAGGCCTGAACAGGACTAAACCAGGACTAAACCAAGATTAAACCAGGACTAAACAGGATTAAAACCAGGATTAAACCAGGATTAAACCAGGACTAAACCAGGACTGAACTAGGACTGAACAGGACAAAACCAGGACTAAACCAGGATTAAACCAGGACTAAACCAGGACTAAACCAGGACTGAACCAGGTCAAATCTTGGACTTGAGAGAGACAGAACCCCCCTCAGCCCGTGGAGGAGGTTGTCCTCAAAGGGGGATCAGGCGACGGCTGCGCTTAGTCCTTCAGGGTGCAGACCTTTGAGCCGCTCCTTTAGTTTCCAATCAAAGGTCTACGGGGGTGCACCTCTGGGCCCGTCCCGACACTCAGTCCTGGTTCAGTCCAGGTTTAATCCTGGTTCAGTTCCGGTCCAGTCCTTGTTCAGTCCTGAGCATCGTAGCATTGTTCCCTCATCAAACACTCACCAGGACATGTGTTTTACTTCATGCTTCTTTCATTTATCTTTAATTACGAATAAAAATAATGTAATAATAAAATGAATTCTGCTTTAAAAAGACCATGTTAACATTTAACTCTTCAGGAAAATTATTATTCGAAATTAAACTTAATTCTGAAGTAAGTGGGCAGTTTATTCTGATTTTAAAACCAAATTAATATATTCCTCGATCATGTAACCTTTTTATTCTTCTTAAAACATAATTCCAGTCGTTCAGCGCATGGTCGTTGGTGACAGTTGCCCTTCTGACGCGATCCCGACGATCCGGCTCCACCAGTCCTGGCTTCGGACTTTCATCCACGTCTCTTTGGATTTGTGAGCGGGATGCGGGAGTGGGCTGAGGTAGAGCAGCCTCACACTCAGTTTGTCTTCTTCCTCCTTCTCCGACGCTCTTCCCTTCTCCTCCTCAGCCGACAGACGTAAAGCGCGATGAGAGAATTCTCCAGCTGCTGCACAATTATCATCGGAACGACTACGCCAAAAGTTTGGATCATGTTTGTGTCCGTGGCGTAACGACAAACCGAGACGACGAAATAAACGGTAGCGGCTGAAGTGTGTGTTTTCTTCCGGTCGACGTAAATACGTTGGGCTCCAATCAGAACCTTTCCCCACCTGCAGACGCTGAACGGAATAAAATAAAAAGGATTTAACGAGTTTTCCATGTAAACCTCGATTCAGAATTATTATTTCCATGTAAACTTGAAGGAGAGTTTTAATTTCGAACTATTTAATTCAGAACAATTAATTCAGAATTTAAAAACATTGTGTAAACGTGGCATATTTGATGTTGCCTGTAACCGTAATGTGAGTATATATTAAAAAGTGATGCGCCCCTCTTGTGTTGTGTAAGAACATGCAGGATTAATTGTGACAGTGCAAAGGCCGGACTTTTTAGATTATCCAGTTTAAAAGTGAAGCAGCCAAAAACCATCACCCGGAAACCATTTGTGCCTCCGATTTATGTAAGAAAAGAGTCTGGAACAAACTGTGAGATAGACACAGAAAACAAGCCCATGATCAAACACTGGTCTAAACATTACACATGATACACAGAACGTTGTGTACTCTGTGTACTCTGTGTACTCTGTGTACTGACCTCCAGTTACATAAGAAACATTCTGAAATGAGTTTAAAATGGGACTAAACACCTAAACGTCAACAGAACGGCATTTCAAATAGATCTGCGAAACAGGGCGATACCTGGAGGGGTAAAGGGGACGGAGGGGCGGGGTCTAGAGGACTAAAGGAGGACTAAAGGAGGACTAAAGAAGGTCTAACGGACTAAAGGAGGTCTAAAGGAAGACTAAAGGAGGACTAAAAGGAGGTCTAAAGGAGGACTAA
The DNA here is from genome assembly GCF_026225935.1 of Boleophthalmus pectinirostris. NCBI lineage: Eukaryota > Metazoa > Chordata > Actinopteri > Gobiiformes > Gobiidae > Boleophthalmus > Boleophthalmus pectinirostris. The sequence continues at coordinate 37,576,624 of NW_026571447.1, forward strand.
AGGAGGTCTAAAGGAGGACTAAAAGGAGGTCTAAAGGAGGTCTAAAGGAGGTCTAAAGGAGGACTAAAGGAGGTCTAAAGGAGGACTAAAGGAGGTCTAAAGGAGGTCTAATGGAGGTCTAAAGGAGGTCTAAAGGAGGTCTAAAGGAAGACTAAAGGAGGTCTAAAGGAGGTCTAAAGGAGGTCTAAAGGAGGTCTAAAGGAGGACTAAAGGAGGTCTAAAGGAGGTCTAAAGGAGGTCTAAAGGAAGGACTAAAGGAGGTCTAAAGGAAGGACTAAAGGAGGTCTAAAGGAGGTCTAAAAGGAGGTCTAAGGAGGACTAAAGGAAAGGAGGACTAAAGGAGGTCTAAAGGACTAAAGGACTAAAGGAGGTCTAAAGGAGGACTAAAGGAGGTCTAAGGAGGTCTAAAGGAGAGGACTAAAGGAGGTCTCTAAGGAGGTCTAAAGGACTAAGGAGGACTAAAGGAGGTCTAAACTGAGGACTAAAGGAGGTACTAAAGGAGGTCTAAAGGAGGAAAAGGAGGTCTAAAGGACTAAAAGGAGGTCTAAAGGAGGTCTAAAGGAGGACTAAAGGAGGATTAAAGAGTGAGGGAATAGGCGAGTTTCATTGTTGACAAAAGCGCGCGTTGCATGCTGGGAATTATTTTGGTCGGCGGCAAGAAACACTAATTCAACATGACATGACAAAGGGTCTTGATCCCGGTTATTTATCCACTCTAACGGCAGAGGACCCAAGACGATTTGACCAGAAATTGGTCATAAGCATCGATGGAGCCAAATCACCCTTTTCAACCCCGACAAAAGCCTGGACCAAACCAAATTTCTGGTCAGAATCGCCAACTACCTGGACAAATATTCACTTTGGGCGATATCCACAATGACTTGGTGGAAACTCCTGGGCCATTCACAGCAGAAAAGATGAAAACCTCCAAGAGTCTCGATGTGTTGTTGAACTTGTTGGAGTCCACGGTTTGTTAGGATCTTCTACGTTTGCGTTTGCTCTGCGGATGTTTGAAAGTCGTTTAATTCACCGTTAGCGGTTCTTTTCACTCAGAATACGAAAAAGACATTTTCCTTCTTCTGTGCTTCTATTTGTGCATCTCCGATAATGCAGCAGGAATTTACCATTATCGGGGAGAAATACGCGAGGTTACGCACTGTGTTTGACGCTATCCGTGTTTCTTGCCTCCGACCAAAATATTTCCCAGCAGCAACGCGGGCTTTTAATAACAATGACGTCAGCTGAAACTCGCCTATAGGAGGGACGGGGTCTGGAGTTACAAGAGACCGACCGACAAGGATGATTTAGGCAGCCAAAGGTTTCCTTTTTGGTCCTTCCCGTGGATCAATCCTGCCCATCGCCTTCACCTTTCACTATTTTTTAATTCCGTTGGGAAGGGAAACAGTTTGAACAGAGGTTTGAGTCACACACATCTGATTCCCTTTTGCATTTATGGAGTTCGTTAACAAATTTCTTGAGCCATTTTCCGCTGTTAGGATCCAACAACCACACAATTAACGATGTCCGAATCCCTAAACTAAAATATGACAAAATCAGAACCAGAAACAAAAGTGATATGGTTCAAAAGACTTGAAAAGATCGACTTTGTCAATAGACACATCCCACTGGGAAAACAAACATGGCGGTTTGATGCTCACTTTTTCGGAAAATCCTTCCCAGTGTGGATTGCGCAATGACCGGAAGTCCAAGATTCATGCTGTGCGTTCTCTACTGAACATCTATGAAAGGAGCTGAAACATGCGTCTGGAGAAGGAACCTTTAAACCTAAGACAACAAGAACAGTTTGCTCACATGGAGTGGGTCAAAATACCAGTTGACCAGAGCAGAAGTCTCATGACAGTTACAGAAATCATTTGTTTGCAGAGTTTGCCTCAAAAAGGTTGTGCAACAAGATATTAAGTTAAGGGAACCATCATTTTTGTCCAGGCCAGTTTCATTATTTTGTTTTTTCTAATAATTCTGTTTGAACCACAGCTGAAAAACAGTGGTTGATTTTCATTGGGCAATTTTCAGTAAATTTTGATTTATTATGGCTTTTATCAGTTTCAAGTTATTTCAGTGATGATTGTTGATTTTTCTTTCATTGCCAGAAGGAACCAACAATTTTGCCCATGACACATGTTTATATAAAAATGTGGAAATCAGAACCAGTTCAGTTTAAACAGTTTTCAGCTTTTGAGCAAGTTTCATGATTTTCAGAGACCAGAGTGAAGTTTACAGTGACTAAAGTAGTAGTAGTAGTAGTAGTAGTAGTAGTAGTAGTAGTAGTAGTAGTAGTAGTAGTGGTTGTACAAGTAGTAGTAGTAGTAGTAGTAGTAGTAGTAGTAGTAGTAGTAGTAGTAGTAGTAGTAGTAGTAGTGGTTGTACAAGTAGTAGTAGTAGTAGTAGGAGTAGGTAGGAGTAGTAGTAACAGTAGTGGTCATACAAGTAGTAGGAGTAGTAGTAGCAGTAGTAGTAGTAGTCGTACAAGTAGTAGTAGTAGTAGTAGTAGTAGTAGTAGTGGTCGTACAAGTAGTAGTAGTAGTAGTAGTAGTGGTTGTACAAGTAGTAGTAGTAGTTGTAGGAGTAGGAGTAATAGTAACAGTAGTGGTCATACAAGTAGTAGGAGTAGTAGTAGCAGTAGTAGTAGTAGTCGTACAAGTAGTAGTAGTAGTAGTAGTAGTTGTACAAGTAGTAGTAGTAGTGGTCGTACAAGTAGTAGTAGTAGTAGTAGTAGTAGTAGTAGTGATTGTACAGGTACTAGTAGTAGTAGTACAAGTAGTAGTAGTAGGAGTAGTAGTAGTAGTGGTCATACAAGTAGTAGTAGCAGAAGTAGTAGTAGTAGTAGGAGGAGGAGGAGTAGTAGTAGTAGAAGTAGTAGTAGTACTAGTAGTAGTAGTAGTAGTGGTCATACAAGTAGTAGTAGTAGAAGTAGTAGTAGTAGTAGGAGGAGGAGTAGTAGTAGTGGTCGTACAAGTAGTAGTAGTAGTACTAGTAGTAGTAGTAGTAGTAGTTAATGGTCGTAGTAGTTGTAATAATAATATTTATTTGATCATTTTGCAGCACGACATAAAACAAACCTCCATGGATCATGACCGAAAGGATTTAGGCTGAAGTAAAAAGTATTTACAAAACCTAATCCTGTTGACAGAATTCAACAAAAGAAAAGCAGAGTATAAACTGAGTTTACTTTGACAATTTCACTTACGACTTACTGTGTACACACGACTAAATAAAACAAACTAAACTGAATGTATAGTTCATTTGTTCATTCCAGAGTCTTTAAAACAAAACGCTTTATAGCTCTTTTTAATATCTTCTATACAGTGTTGGGGAGTAACAGATTACATGTACCTGGAGTTACGTAATCAGAGTACAAATTATGAGTAAATGTATTCAGTTACAGTTACTGTTTCAGTGAGTGGTAATTGGATTACAGTTACTTTGTTGAAATAAATGGATTACACAGCGGGATTTTCCTGTTTTCACCCACCCCCCCCAGTAATTTTTTTTTCAGTAATTCCACTCATTGCCGGAAACTAAACTAGATCTTAACCAGGCCTAAACTAGGTATAAACCAGGTCTAAACCAGGTCTAAACTAGATCTAAACTAGATCTAATCCAGGACTAAAACCAGGTCTAAACCAGGACTAAACCAGGACTAAAACAGGATTTAACAGGACTAAATCCTGCTGCGTGGACCATGTCTCCTCGTCTTCTATCAATAATATTTTTTAATTTGGTTCAGTAAAGTCTGGACTTTTTATTGTCTTTTAACAGACAAAACATCTTATGTTACGATATCCTCGTCTTTGCTTCTCTACAGCAAATCAAGTAATCCAAAGTATTCAGATTACATTATTCACCTAAAGTAATTTAATGGATTACGTTACAAACTACATTTTGGGATATGTAATCTGTAATCTGTAGGGGATTACATTTTAAAAGTCACCATCCCAACACTGCTTCTATAGTGTTAGACTTTTTTAAATCATCGTTCAGGTTTTTCCATAAACTAACCCCAAGTACAATCACTTTTTTTTTTAAATGGGTGAGCAAACAGACAGAACACAGCAGACTTATTTAGACTTCAAGAGTTACAAATCCACGGATAATCAAACGTGTAGAGTCCCTTTAAACCCGCCCCCACCGACCGATCAGGCTTTATAAATGTGAGTGTGTTCCAGCTGTGATAAGATCTGAGTGGAGTGTTTGTGGAGCGTATTATGTGTGAGCTGCTTCAATATTTGCTTTCCTCTGATTGTTGTGGCGGGTTTAAGAGTTTAAGAGTTTAAGAGTGGAGTGGTTCAGTCCAAACACAGCACTTTGTTTGACTTTTATCACATCAGACCAGTTTCGTTTGGCTTTCATTTTCACATTACAGAACATGTGATGTAGAACACGTATACACAGGTGAGCTGAAAGGATTTAGCTGGCAGGAAAAAACTCAGATTTTACTTTTACAAGGTTCTATAGTTTGTAAAATGGATTTGTGTTGAGCTTTAATGCTGTCACCTCTTCGAAAACAGACCTGGAGTTGTGTTTTGTTTCATTCACATGTTTGAGTAACACTTTATTATTAGTCTGTTGACATCTCCAAAGCTCAAAATGCTCTGTTCCTCATTATGATGTCATAAAGTGGAAGTGGTAGTTTAAGTCTACTACTACTGCTCACGATATTATGATATTACATAAAACATAATAACATGAGTGACATTATAAAATGATTTGAACATCATTTGGTACAACTTTTATTGTCATGTTCATATCAGTGACATTTTGAACAGCTTGAAAAGACACGAAGTTGAAGAGCAAAATTCAATAACAACTAAACAACTGTAATAAAACTGTAATCTGGAGCTTCATTGAGTAAATCTGACAGAAGCTGAAGCAGCCACAAGGAGCCAGCTGTTTTTTTTTTTTTTTTCAGATCTTATGCAAATTAGCCATGTGGCTTTAAGTTTTGTTTCTGTAAAATGTGAACAAATGTGCACAAAGCTGCATTAAACACATTATTACTCAATGTATATTTGAGTCCTCATCATAAGAAATAAAAAACTTAAATGCGATGGCATTTTATATTTCAGCTCCAGTTTAGCCTCTAACCTTTTAAACCCAACGTCGTCCACCGTGAAGAATGATACAAATCACTCTACTCACTAGTTATTTCTTGAGCGTTTTTGTGAAGCAGCGCTTTTGTAAATGCTTCACATATATAGATTTTCTGAACACATTCTTGAATGTTTTCATCTTATCAAGGTCCTTCTCATGTTGTAGTATTTCCTGAGGTGAACTGCACACTGCTTTGTGTCTGCAACACTGTCTGTTGTTTGTCCATCTCCTTTTCTCCTTCTCGTTTTGTGTCACGACAAACCCAAAATGCTTTTAGACGGCAAACTTAAAAGCCGCTGGTGCATCAACAGTGAACAGGCCGCAAAGGATTATGGAACAATACTCTCACTTGAGTAATATTAGTACTGAAGTAACAGTACTCTTACTTGAGGAAAAGTTGTGCTTCCTCTTCCCACTGTGAGTAAGTTACAAGTGATGATTTGAACGTTTGTGTTTCTTGCAGCTCATTCACACGTGACTTAGTTTATTCCCGGACGTTAAAAACCATCCATGCCCTGACTTCATCAAACACTCCACCAGAGGATCAGACTGGTTCACTGGCACAGAGGTGTGGACTTACAAGTCGTGACTTGGACTTGAGTCACACTTGAGTTGCTATTTTTAGGACTTGAGACGTGACTGGATAAAATGACCTAAGACTTGGAACTCGACTTTGATTTGAAGGTCATTGACTTGGGACTTGACTCGGACTTGAGGCCTGTGACTTGAGAAGACCTGATGCTTCTGATAAAAAAAAATATATATATATACATTAAGTTTTTAGAAAATACTTTTTTCTTTGCAGTTGATAAATGTGGTGATTAATTTTACGAAGACAAACTGGAACATGTCCCTCCCACTTTTCTATTTGTAACTCATGGATCTATTAAAATAACTGGAGGGTGTTGCTGCTTGTTGTTGCTCCAGTTGATGTAGTGACTCTCGTGCTTCAGCAAAAAAAATCCCAATGGGCTGAAACAAGTTTTTTCTCATAGAGGCAACGTAATCACAAACTGCTCGTGTTCGGTTGACAGGGACCTACAACTTTCAAAAATGTCGGATTTTGTGTCAGTTTTTACCTATTTTTAGATCCTAAACTTTTTCTCAGCTCAAAATCCTTCAGTTGTCTTAAAAAACACTTTATAATTGTTTGCTGTGCTCCTCTCTGATTGGTCAAAGCGATCACATGTTACATGATATTCGCATGTGCCCGCGGGAGAAAAAGACACTACTGCACATGCTCGTCGCTCACAGCCACCGGAAGAACCTCGCCGGGCTAAAGGCGAATCTGGAATCATGCGTCATTGAGCTCGGCACTTTGAAAACCCCGAGACTTGATATAACTGCAGTACTGTGATGTGGTATCCTTAAATGTACTACAGTAATATACAGTAAAATACAGTAAAACAGAGGGAACTACATAGAACATGATCCAACTGAGTTTTTAGTAATTGAAAAGTGCTTAATCAAAGATCTTGTGAAGACATTTAAAAAGGAAAAAAAAAAAAGCGTTTCGTACATTCTTACACTTACATAAATACTCAAATATAAAATATCATGACATTTTAGAACAATTTAGCTCAAAATCATATAAACTGCAAAAATCTAAAGACTTGAAATGACTTGAAGCTCAAAGCAGACGACTTGGACTTGAGTTGGACTTATGGACCAGAAATTCCAATATTTTGCCTGTATTTGACGTGGGACTTGACTTGGACTTGAGGTCAAAGACTTGAGACTTAGTTGAGAGCTGCAACACAACCACCTCTGCACTATCACGTACAACTGTCAGTCGTCCACACAAAAATGATCTTGGGTTTTTGGAGAATAGACTCCACTCCCGCTTGTGTCACAAACCAGGACGACGTTTGGAAACATGCGACGACAACTTCCGGCGGCTCTGTTTGTTGTAGTGAGTCTGTCAAAATCTACGAAAAATGAGAAAACGTCCCAGTTTTCTTCATCTCCATGTCATTGTAGTGTTCTTTTATGTTTGGAGAATCAACAGTTACGACCACACCTCAGTTTTCATAATTTCCCCACTGACGCACAACTCCGAGACACTGGTTAAAAAAAAGCAAAAATAAGAAAACAGAAAAACAATTGTTTTGCTCATTATTTGTCTCCAAAACCAAAATGAAAAAAAAAAAAAAAACAGATAACGATTTGTTTTTTCAGTTTTCGATTTTGTGTTTAAATGGAAAATGGAAAAAACAGAAAACAGCCGTTTCCCGATTCCATGACTTCCGGGACTGCGATGCCGGACTTTTGCGCTGCATACAGACTGAACCAGGATTGATCCAGGTCAGGGCACCAAACCAGGACCAGAGCGGACTCCAAGCTTTGACTCCGAGTCTCCGCAGGGTACAAGTCTCAGCTTCGAGCTCCGGGACTGCCGTGGGTTCTGAGCCTCCGGTCTGGTCCCGGTCTGGTCTCAGTCTCGGTCTGGTCCCAGTCTCAGTCCCGCTCTGGTCCCGGTCTGTTCTCAGTCTGGTCTCAGTCTCGGTCTGATCACAGTCTCAGTCCCGGTCTGGTCCCGGTCTGGTCCTGGTCTAGTCCCGGTCTGATCTCAGTCTCGGTCTGGTCCCGGTCTGGCCTTGGTCTCAGTCCCAGTCTGGTCTCGGTCTGGTCTTGGTCTCAGTCCCAGTCTGGTCTCGGTCTGGTCTTGGTCTCAGTCCCAGTCTGGTCTCGGTCTGGTCTTGGTCTCAGTCCAGTCTGGTCTCGGTCTGGTCCCGGTCTGGTCTCAGTCTCAGTCTGGGTCTGGTCCCAGTCTGGTCTCGGTCTCAGTCCCGGTCTGGTTCCAGTCTGGTCCTGAACCTGGTTCAGTCCGTATGCAGTACAAAAGTCCGACATCGCAGTCACGGAAATCACGTAAACGGCCGTTATCTGTTTTTTCCATTTTTCATTTAAACACAAAAACTGAAAAAACAAATCATTATCTTTTTTTTCATTTTGGTTTTGAAGAAAAAATATATTGAAAAACGAATATAAAATATATTGAACGAATGACACACAGATTTTATTGACCCAAGAGGCAACAGATACATTTTAAAAAACAGAGTCTGAGAACTGACCCTGACACTCACTTGAAGTCAATTTATACAACTAAACCTTGTGTAGCAACAGTCTGAATGTAAAACTCCCAACTCTTTCTACAGAAGATAAATGATAGTACTTCTTCATGTTACATAAAATAAAAGTACGTTTTTCATTCAGTGTCATTCATTTGGCGACTCCACCCACATAAATCTGTGTCACCCAAATACAGACATGATTCTATTTGACTTAAAGGCAGGTGTTTATTCTCCGAGCGTTGGTCATATGTTAGGACTTATCTTTTCAGTACACAAACCTGCTGTGGTCTATGTGGAAATGCATTAGTCATGTAAACGTAGCTACGCAACATCTGTGGGAGATTTACACACACTCATCATTATCTTTATTATTTACGTTGCACTTTTCTTACTCAAAACTCTTTTACGGTAAAAATGCGATATGGAAATTTTCAAAATGCAGCGTCCAAACCTGCTGTCGCCATGGAGACGTTAGTGCGTTGCCTCTAATGTTCCACGGTGGGGCGCAGGTTTTTCACTCTGCACTTTGGGGTTGGGGTCCATCACCTGCTTGTTAGTCTAGAAAAGTCATTGCTCTGCCGGATGATCCCACAAACCCGGGAAGCGGCGAGGTCCAGGCGAGAGGCGCTGTAAACCACGCAGCCGCCTGGACCCACGGCGAGCTCCGGGCGAGAGGCACTGTAAAGCAGCCACCTGGACCCGGGGCGAGTTCCAGGACGAGAGGCGCTGTAAACCACGCAGCCACTTGGACCCGTGGCAAGCTCCGGGCGAGAGGAGGTGTAAAGCAGCCGCCTGGACCCAAGGCAAGCTCCGGGTGAGAGGACTGTAAAACACGTAGCCGCCTGGGCCCACAGCGAGCTCCGGGACAAGAGGTACTGTAAAGCAGCCGCCTGGACCCGTGGCGAGCTCCAGGCAAGAGGAGGTGTAAAGCACACAGCACCCGGACCCAAGACAAGCTCCGGGCGAGAGGCACTGTAAAACACGTAGCCGCCTGGACTCACGGCGAGCTTTGGCCGAGAGGCACTGTAAAGAATGGCGGCGCCTGGACCCATGGCGAACTCCGGGGCGAGAGGCAGTGTAAAAGCACGTAACCGCCTGGACCCACGGCGAGCTCCAGGTGACTGCATGCCGGCCCGTGGGATCAGCTGCACTCTCTCACGGTGGACGGTGGACTCTCTCCAGGTGCAACTGTCGACAAAACCAGGTCTAAACCAGGTCTAAACCAGGTCTGAACAGAGATTTATCACGTTTGCTTTGGTTATGTGACACGGCGCGGTCGCTCCCTCCAGAGTTTGTTCCAGGAGCTGTGAGCAGGACACTCGGCTCTGCCTTCGGAGGAGCAGACTCTGGAGGAGAACTACAGAGTGATCTTTGGACAAAGGATCCTGGGAATTGCGAAACATCCCTCATCTCTTTTATTTGTTAAGTGTAAACCCGCACACAGACGAGAACGGCCAAAAGGAAACAGCCTCTGTCCTCCTCACTCACATTGATCAATCACTTCGACCTTGCACTCTGAATTTTGACCATCGAATTTGAGCTTTAAAAGATTAGATTTAACACAGGAAGAGAAAGATAATAGCCTAATATGGGCCCTGCATTAGTAATATGACAAATACTACATGTACTCTGAGTCGTAGGTGTACTTTAAACAGAGATAACCTTACATTTGTACACTGACACTGTCCAGGACTCTGAACAGTCTCTCCCGCTGTCTGTGTGGTCACTGTGTCGTCATGAAAACCAACGCTCTTTCATTGTGGGTCATTTTTCCGGTGGTCGTCGTCCACTTCTGAAGAGAGGTGGATTACTAGAGAAATGCGCACGTCACGTCTGGGCAGAAACACCTCCGCAGGCTGACTTCACCTCGACCCGCGGGTGAGACGATGTGAAGAGCGGAGGAGTGGAGTGAGAGCGACAGCAGGGGGCTTCTCAAGATTTATGTTTTTGTAGTGTCCGGAGAAAAACCCCTGAGCCAAAATAAATCTTTAACTTTAAAGCGCACTGTGTAATGTTCTGGAGAATCCGTCACCTGCTTGTTTCTATGGAAATGTCATTAATCTGCCTGGAATGTCCCACAGTGTGACTTTAAACAGCTCTACTTTACATTTACTCAACTACAGGTGGTTTTATCGCTCAAAAATACTTAGAAAAACACTTATTCTGATTGTGAGCGGGGTCGCCTCTCCACAGATCTGACCTGTAACTTGTTCTGGTTGGTCTCCATGACGATAGAAAGGTTTAACACCGCTCTGTGAAACATGTCCAACAAAACAATGACATTTCCATGATGAAAAACATACCCATCGACCTTTTTTATCTGGACCCAATTAGTAGTATTTAGTATTTTAGAAGGAGCAGGCTTTGTCTGGAATGTTTCACAGTGTGGCATTAATCATTCTAGCTTCATGGAGACCAACCAGACCAAGTTACAGGTCAGATCTGTGGAGAGGCAAAGCAGCTTTCAGGTGTTTTTGAGCTGTAAAACCACCTGTGATTGAGATAAATATAAGGCAGAGCTTTAACAAAAATAACAAAATTTAAGAAAAATATCCATCCGTCCATCCATTTTCTTCCACTTATCAGTCTAAGCAGGGACTCCCAGACTTCCTTCACCCCAGACACTTCCTCCAGCTCCTCCAGGTGGACCCCGAGGTGTTCCCAGGCCAGTCCAGAGACACAGTCCCTCCAGTGTGTCCTGGGTCTTCACCCGGTGGGACACGCCCGAAACATCTCCCCACACACACTTTTTTTTTTAACTTAAAAGGAACACTGTGTAACATTTTGTTGGGTCCGTCAGTTTCTTGTTTCTATGGAGATGTCATTGCTCTGCCTGGAATGTTCCACAGTGTGACATTAAACGGCTCAACCTTAGATTTATACAATCACAGACGGTTTTATCGCTCAAAAATACCTGAAAGCTGCTTTGCCTCTCCACAGATCTGACCTGTAACTTGTTCTGGTTTGGTCTCCATGAAGACAGAACGGTTTAATGCCACACTGTGAAACATTCCAGACAAAGCATGCTCCTTCTAAAATACTAAATACTACTAATGGGTTCTAGATAAGAGAGATAGGTGGGAGTGCTTTTCGTCATGGAGATGTTGTTTCTTTGTCTGGAATGTTTCACAGTATGGCATTAAACCTTTCTATTGTCATGGAGACCAAACCAGACCAAGTTACAGGTCAGATCTGTGGAGAGGCGACCCCGTTCACAGTCAAAATTCCTGTTTTTTGAGGTATTTTTGAGCGATAAAACCACCTGTAATTGAATAAATCTAAGGTAGAGCTGTTTAATGTCACACTGTGGGACATTCCAGGCAGAGCAGTGACATCTCCATAGAAACAAGCAGGTGAAAGACCCTACAAAATGTTACATAGTTAAGTAAGAAAAAAAGACGACCCAGGACACGCTGGAGGGACTGTGTCTCTGGACTGGCCTGGGCACACCTCAGGGTCCACCTGGAGGAGCTGGAGGAAGTGTCTGGGGTGAAGGAAGTCTGGGAGTCCCTGCTTAGACTGATGCCCCTGCGACCCGGCCCTAGACAAGCGGAGGAAAATGGATGGATGGATATTTTTACCATTTCGTTGAGTCCAGAGAAAAACCCTGAGCCAAAATAATTCTGCCTCACAATATGAACCACTTTTTAACTTTAAAGTGCACTGTGTAACTTTTTGTTGGAGGGTCCTGCCTGTTTCTATGGAGATCTGCCTGGATTAAAGAGCTCTACCTTATATTTATTCAGTCACAGGTGGTTTTACAGCTCAAAAAAACATACCTGAAAGTGGATTTGCTTCTCCACAGATCTGACCTGTTACTTGTTCTGGTTTGGTCTCCGTGAAGATGCTTTTCGTCATGGAGATGTTGTTGTTTTGCCTGGAATGTTTCACAGTATGACGTTAAACCTTTCTATCGTCATGGAGACCAAACCAGACCAAGTTACAGGTCAGATCTGTGAAGAGGCGATCCCACACATAGTCAGAATGTTTGTTTTTCGAGGTATTTTTGAGCGATAAAACCACTTGTAATTGAATAAATCTAAGGTAGAGCTGTTTAAAGTCACACTGTGGAACATTCCAGGCAGAGCAATGACATCTCCATAGAAACAAGCAGGTAACAGACCCTACAAAATGTTACGTAGTGTGCCTTTTAAGTAAAAAAAAAAAAAGTCAGAGGAGGTGTTCTGGGCATGTCGGGAAGACCCAGGACACACTGGAGGGACTGTGTCTCTGGACTGGCCTGGGAACACCTCGGGGTCCACCTGGAGGAGCTGGAGGAAGTGTCTGGGGTGAAGGAAGTCTGGGAGTCCCTGCTTAGACTGATAAGCGGAAGAAAATGGACGGACGGATGGATATTTTTGTTAAATTTTGTTATTTTTGTTAAAGCTCTGCCTTATATTTATTCAATCACAGGTGGTTTTACGGCTCAAAAACACCTGAAAGCTGCTTTGCCTCTCCACAGATCTGACCTGTAACTTGTTCTGGTGAAGACATAAAGGTTTAAAGTCATACTGTGAAACATTCCAGATGAAAACACATAGCATATTCATGGAGAAAAGCGTTCACCGGACTTTCCAAAAACGCATTTTTCAAGGTTTATTTTTATCCTTCTCTGCGGAATCACGGAAAGCGCGACTAATATTTTGGCTTCACCTCATGTTTTTTTTGTGTGTTTTTTTCCGTTTTCTTTTTTACAATCTCTGAAACATCTGCGCGTTTTCGCTCATGACAGCTCACAGTTACACGCTCCACGCGATCTGCGGTCACTGTACTTCCTGTCTGGGAAGGGGGAATCCTCGAACATGTGGCCGTGTTTGCGTCACTTCACTCTGACGCTGATTCATCGCGCGTACCTCTTTGTTATGATAGTTTTTTTTTTTTTTTTGGAAAGTGAAAGGGAGGATGACTGGACGAGGTTACGCAATCTTCAAATCTGCACACTGTAGTTTAAGCGAGGGAGGGAGAAGGGAGAGTTCTGAGTCATTCAACCTGAAGCGTGACTTGGACTAAATCCTGATACGAGGGTTACGTGCTGTGGAAGATGTCTAACGCGGGGAGATTCCAGAAGTATCCGGTACCATGCGGCGCTCGTCTTCGTCATGACATGTACGCGGTGAGTGATGAAGAAGAGAGCGAAGGTCTGAGGGCTTTTTAATGTAAGACAATCAAACTTTAAACACTTGTGTAAATAAACAACGAATCAAAACTAACATCGCTCCCCAGACACATCTCGCTGTTTTTTTTTACGACGCAGCTGGAACGCATTCGGACTTCCCTCACCCCGGACACTTCCTCCTGCTGCTTCGGTTCAAGTTTATTTTTTGTAGCGCCCGAAAATCACAACAGAAAGTTAGAAAATCAAACAGTCATTTGTCAATAACAGAAAAGCAGATTAATCAACTTCCACGTGTGATTTTATTTCTTTTTTTCCAGATATGAACATTGCTCCTCACAGGTTCAACCCCAGGAGCGTTGGAAGGACGGGTCAAATGCAGTGGAGTAATAAAGCAAACACTGACCTAAGTGCTTTAAAGCTGCCAAACTTTTTTTCTGGGGACCCATATTTTAAAAGTCACAAACCTTCTCAACCCAAGTCAATAAACATTATGGCAGATGCTCTTTGCACCCTGGGTCTAAGTATCTAACATTGTTCTTCACACACAAGGCAAATAGCCATGGTTACTATTTACACCTGGGTGAATTTAGTGTGGCACATAGAAGGGCACCCGGGTGTCCCTAGACAAAAATGCTATTTACACCCGGGTTATTTATTTAAAAGAAAAAAAAAAAAAGAAAAATCACTGTCAGTACAAACATAAAGGCACCAGCCCAGTGAAAATCAGTAATAGTTGATTTTTTTTTTTTTACTCAAAATGATGCAGAATCATCAGTCAATCGCCGTCTGTACCTAATGGTTTAGTCCCAGTTAAATCCTGTTTTAGTCCTGATTTTATTTCTGGTTTAGAACTGGTTTTAGTTCTAGTTTAGTCCTGGTTTTAGTTCTGGTTTAGAGGCGCACGGGAAGAGCCATGGTCCATGCACCGTACTGGAGCAAATCCAGCTTCCCGCACTTTTCACAGGAAACGACGTAAGCAAACACGTCCCTTTTTTTCTTGAGATGCGTGTAAATAGAAGAATCCTGTCCATTGAACTATTAACACCCAGGGTGCAAACAGACGCTCCGAAACATTATTCATAAATCACAAAATAAAGGTGGATCTGACCATTATTAAACATTAATGAGGATATTTTATTGTTGACTGAGTGATCGTGTCTCTGAACAATCAGTATTACTCAAGTTTTAAACTATGAAAAACAGTCACTGAAGCAGCAATTAAAGTATCCACAAGTCGCCTATTTGGACATTAAATGCCGAACATTTCTTTTTCTTCTCAACATTCATTTGAACCAGTAATATTGGGGAAAAATTATCAATAAAATAATTACAAAAAAATTAGAAATTATACAAAACATGTCACCTATGGTCATGAGCTCTGGGTAATGACCGAAACGACGAGATCGTGGATATAAGTGGTCCAAATGAGTTTCCTCCACAGGGTGTCTGGGTGCTCCCTTAGAGATAGGGTGAGGAGCTCAGTCACATGGGAGGAGCTCGGAGTAGAGCCGCTGCTCCAACACGTCAAGAGGAGCAGTTGCGGTGGCTCGGGCATCTTATGTTATTAGGTTCTTTTTACAGACCAAGAGTTTGTTTTCATACCTGAAGAAGAGCGTTAGTGAGCAGTCGAAACTGTCAGGCATGAAAACAAACTCTTGGTCTGTAAAAAGAACCTAATAACATAAAATACTGGAAGACCAAAGAAATCTCACTGGGCTCGGGCATGTTCAGGAGGGACCAGGAACGAGGCCCCGGGGAAGACCCAGGACACGCTGGAGGGACTATGTCTCTGGACTGGCCTGAGAACGCCTTGTGTTCTCCCCGGAGGAGCTGGAGGACGTGTCTGGGGTGAAGGAAGTCTGGGAGTCCCTGCTTAGACTGCTGCCCCCTCGACCCGGCTACAGATAAGTGGAAGAAGATGGATGGATGAACGAAACATATCTTAACATTTGAACATTTCTAATGAGATAGATGGACCTGTCTGCTTTATTGTAGAGAGTTTCAGTTAGGGGTGTGCAAAAATATTGAAATATCGATATATCGTATCGCTTAATGTGATGATGCAATATTGATATCGTGGGCTGCTGTATCGATATATCATCAAGAGTATTTTTTGGTTTATTTTACTAAATTATTTTGTTACAGTGCTACAGTTTTGTTGCTTGTTTAGAGGAAGGAAACTTTTTTATGCAACACATTTGACATTTTCACTGTTTTGATGAATAAAATGTTTGTGTTTCATATGAACTTTGGACAAAAAGTGGTTTAACAAAGACTTATGAGGTATGTATCATATCGTGGCCTATGTATCGAGGTATGTATCGTATCGGCAACTTCATAATGATACTCAGCCCTAGTTTCAGTCCGGGTGCAGGAGGAGACGCAGCAGCAGATCAGGAGCAGCGATCAGTCTGTTTCTGTGATTTGTCCTCATTTTTGTGAGCACAGAAAATCTCATGTGTCAGAACAGAACACTGCAGACCGTGACAAGGCGGCCCATCTCGACCAGGTCTTTGGGAAAGGGTCTGTATCTGATTTGATTCACGCTTTTCCATGTCTTTAAGCAAAACTGTTCTTGTTTCAGTACAAATACAGTATATTCTATGAGCAGCTCTTGAGGTTAAACTTAAGTCGCTATGTACTTTATGTAACCAGCAGGCTCTAGTCACGCTTAGGTCACAAACCAAGAAGACGTTTGGAAACCTGCGATGACAGCTTCCGGTGGGCTCCTTTCACGGTAGTAAGTCTGACAAACCTAGGAAAAATGAGAGAATGTCCCAGTTTTCTTCATCTCCGTGTCATTGGAGCGTTCCGTTATGTTCAACTAAACAACAATTCCAGCCACACCTCAGTTTTCCTCATCTCCCCACTGACGCACAACTCTGAGCGCAGCGGTTACACGCGACTAGAAGAGACGAGGCGCCAAATTTAAGATGATTCAAAAACAGCAAATACGTCTGCAGTTTTCATTTTCCCGCTGACCACGTTTACTTCAGTGGGTTTGATCGCGGTCGGTCGAACTACACCGGAATTTGTCATCGCGTGTTTCCAAATGTCTTCCTGGTTTGCGACATAAGAGTGACTAAAGCCTATTAGAAAGCATTTTATTGAGTGCGTACACATGCACATCAATAACCCGGTTATTAGCCATACCCCGGTTCTGTCAGTATTCGGGTTACTGCGTTTACATGAGCACTGAGAAACCGGGACACTCATATCCGCGTGTACATGATCAAATGGAGTATCCCGGTTTCTTGACATAATCTTACAAATGCGCAGGCGCAAAAATTAACTTAAATCAATTTCATAAACCAGGAAAAATACAAACCGTGAGCTCCTTTAGCATAAGAAGCTAAGGAGCTACGAGATCTCCCACAATCCACTGTGCAGATTCTTCATTAAAATCTTCTGCATAAATAAACTCAACTTTACAACATATAAACCATAAACACTATAGACACATCAGCCCGTTTGATCAGATAATTCAGCTGTGATCACATTTGTTTACGTTTTACAGAAACGAAACTTAAGACCGTAGGCTAATTAGCATAAACTGTTAGCGGCGATAAAAACAACTCGCTCCTTGTGCCGCTGATGTGATCAGTTTCTTTTGGACTAAAACTATTATGTGTGTTATTTCTGTGACAGAAGAGGCGCTAATGATGGTAAGTGTGTTCCGTGCATATAGAGTATAGGAGATAGTTCATGTTTTAGCTTTTCAGCGTCACACGAGTGCAGGTCGTACGAGTGCAGATTGTACGTGTGCAGGTTTAGCGCAGCTCTTTATTTTACAGTCATTTCACTCGTTTGGTCACTTTATTTATGTTGGTCAATTTATTTATGTCACTACTGTTGTGGTGAAAAGGCTGGAAAGTGTCTTTTGGACGCATGCGCACTCAACTTTATGTTGCAGTAACCGGGGTACTGCGTTTACATGCCACAAGTATCCCGGTTATTATCGGAATAAACCAGCTACAGTAACCCGGTTTCTAATAACCGGGACACTGCCATAACCGGGTTACTGAAACCGGGTTACTGCGTTTACATGCAC
This sequence comes from Boleophthalmus pectinirostris, assembly GCF_026225935.1. Classification (NCBI taxonomy): domain Eukaryota; kingdom Metazoa; phylum Chordata; class Actinopteri; order Gobiiformes; family Gobiidae; genus Boleophthalmus; species Boleophthalmus pectinirostris. The sequence continues at coordinate 37,593,977 of NW_026571447.1, forward strand.
CATCAAGAAACCGGGATACTCAAAAAACCCGATCATAACCGGGTTATTGATGTGCATGTATACGCACTCATTGTCAGCAAATCAAGTGCGCAGTTTGCATGCTAGCTTTGGTTTTCTTTACCGTGAGAGTAAAATTTCACTCTGGTCTTTGAAAGATGTGAAAAGTGATAAACTCATCGCTGTGAATAATTTAGGATCCTCTGAACATAATGTAAGTGACTTTGGACCTCTGCAAACCATTTGAACTGAACGAGATCTGTTTTTCACATTTTTAAGACAGTAAAAAAAAATATATATATATAATAATCAACGCCTTTAATGTAAACGTACAGTTTTAGTGAGCGCAATTTGAGGAGAAATGATTTGAACGAATCTTGTGATTTATGGACTTAAAAAAAGAGCAGGGCTTCTACCTATGACGAGAAAATCATGAGAAAATTCAAATCACAGTAACACTTTATAATAACTACACCTTATTTAGCCTTAATAAAGCATGAACAAAGACTTAATTAATAATGATTCACGCTTAGTAACTACTTAATTACTACCTGAATTAGCACTTAACTTGCACTTTTTTTTACATTTAAAACAACTTCAGTTGACCAAAGTGCTTCACATACAAGTCAACAACATAGAAGAAACAGTTACATATACATATATACAGAAAACATGTTAAAACTACAATAAAAACACCAAGATAACCTGACCAGCTCGTACTAAACGCCAGGGAGAAGAGGTGAGTTTTCAGTCTTGCCTTAAACTGCGTTACAGACTGAGAGGATCTGACAGGAAGAGGAAGGCAGTTCCACAGAAAAAGCTCTGTCACCTCTCGTCTTGAGCCGAGTTTTGGACACGACCAACAGGAGCTGGTCGGCTGATCTCAGGGTCTGGGCGGAGGACAGGGCTGCAGTAACTCCCTCAAGATAGACTGGACCCATGGAGTGCAAACATTTGAAAACAATTAATGACATTTTAAATTGCACCTGATATAAGAGAGGAGCCAGTGCCGGTCGCACAGAACAGGTGTGATGTGTTCACGTTTTTTAGTATTTGTCGCAGACGAGCTGCAGCGTTCTGGACGTGTTTTAAGCGTTGCAGGGAGCCCTGGTCTAACCCGACATACAAAGAATTACAGTAGTCCAGACGTGATGTCACGAAAGCATGAATCACTTTTTCGAACTCTGCCAGTGGGAGGTCGGGCTTTACTTTAGCGAGGAGCCTTAACTGAAAGAAGCTGGACTTAATCACAGCACTAATGTGTCCAGTTTGAACATGGAGTCCACAATCACTCCAAGATTCTTCACTGCAGGGAGACAATAGGAGGACAGGGGACCAATCACACTGTCCTGCCCAAGCAGTGGGTTAGTTTGCCCAAACACCACAATCTCGTTTTTTTTATGTTTTAGATTCAGGAAGTTTGCGCTCAGCCAGGTTTGTACGTCCCTGAGACAGTCCTGCAGAGCTTTAATAGTGCTTTGGCTGTCAGTTGCAGTCACTGGCAGATACATTTGATAAACAAGGACCATTGCAGCAGTTACAGAGAGAAATGTGACACATTTTTCAATGGAAAGTTAATTGGAGCCAGAGTTGATGTGAACTGAACGTGCCCCATGTTCACTCAATATTTGGAACGTGGCGGCTGTGTCTGTTTACAGACTTTTATCGTCATTACAGGACTTTTTTTTTTTACGATTACTGAAACAAGCGTGAATGAAGCAAAAATACTACTCTGTGTATGTTTTTGATGAAAGAACAATGTTATATTAGGGTTAAAAGCTTAAAAAAAGAGTAAATTTTGCATAATAAACACGCTTTAAAGGTTGTATGGAGGATTTTTTTTTGTTTCAAACTGTTAGTGAAAGATTAAAACACCAATACAGAGACGCAGCAGCTTTGTAATTATGATGACCAAAAATAAAAAAAGAACGAAAATCTATCAACTGTGGACATGTTGAGGCCAGATAAACATCAGCCAATAGAAAACGAGGCTCCCTCATTTTCTAATGGCTGTTGGGTTGTCAATCAAACTCCCTAGTGTAACTGACTTGTCGGAGCGCGGGGATTACATGGTTTATGCAGCGGTTCTTAGAGGCTTTTTCGAACTGTCGCTTCCTCGCATTTCGCACGATTCTTGGAGATCTCGTCCAGCGATGGCGCAACCGAAGCAGACGAAGCGTCTAAAAACTGACGCGTCGGTCGCTGAATTACTTCTAGACAGGAAACTTCAACAGTAATTCTGAACGCGCACAAGGACTGTCGCTGTATTTCTCTTCCCTTAAAAAAAATCCTCTATACAACCTTTAATGCCATAATCCTCGTAGGTGACCCGACTGCACACCGGGGAGCGTAGGTGGGACCCGGAGCAGCCTGCGCCCAGCTGAGGGGAGCGGGGTGCTCACGGGGCTGATGCGATCCAGGTGCTCCTCTGCTCCGCGCTCAGATGACCTCCTTTCTTCTTGATGAGCTTCTTTAAAATATGGGTCAAAGTTCAGGCGGGAGAGTCCAGCTGCTTCCTGTACTGTCCATATGGAGCTTGTGTAACTGTGGGACTGGGTCACAGAAGCGCTGGGGTTTAAAGGAGCTCTGGGATCCACCCCGGTCTGGTCTGGATCCTGGTCTGATCAAAGAAAACGCCAACACATTTCTCAGTGACATAAACATTTTGGGTTCGTGTAACGTAAAGAATCCATAAGACGACGGAGACCAGGTTTTCAGAATTCTAAACTGGGACACACCCGGGTTTAGGTGTTTGGTAAATAAAATATTTATTTCGCTTTACTGTCATTTGCAAACGTAGATTTCTGTATTTTGGTAAAACAAGTGACAATTTATGGTCTTTACTGTTGGAGAGGATCTGATGAGTCAAAAAAATTGTGATAGTCCTGTTTTAATCCTGGTTTAGATCTAATGTTCTATTCCCGACTCAGTCTTCTTCCTGTTCTTGCCCAGTGCTGGTCTAGTCCTGGTCTAGTTCTGATCCAGTCCTGGTCTAGTTCTGGTCTTGTCCTTGTCTGGTTATGGTTTAGTTCTGGTTCAGTCCTGCTCTAGTTCTGGTCCAGTTCTGGTTCTGTCTTGGCCTGGTCCTGGTTCTGTGCTGGTGCTGTCCTGGTCCAGTGTTAGTCTAGTCCTGGTCTAGTCCTGGTCCAGTGCTGGTCTTGTCCTGGTTCAGTCCTGGTCCAGTCCTGGTCCTGTCCTGGTCTGGTTTATTCCTGGTCCAGTGCTGGTTCAGTCTTGGTCCAGTCTTGGTTCAGTCCTGGTCCAGTGCCGGTCTAGTCGTGGTCCAGTCCTGGTCTAGTCCTGGCCCTGTCCTGGTCTTGGTCTGTTCCAGTCCTGGTCCTGTCCTGTCCTGGTCTGGTTTAGTCCTGGTCCAGTCCTGGTCTAGTCCTGGCCCTGTCCTGGTCTTGGTCTGTTCCAGTCCTGGGACAGAGAGTGGTCCTGGTCCTGGTCCTGGTGTTGGGACAGAGGGTGGTCCAGTCCGAGTCTGGTCCGGTCCTGGTCCAGTCCTGGTCTGGTCCTGGTCCAGTCCTGGTGTTCTGGGGTGGTTGGTCCTGGTTGGTCCTGGTTTGGGTCAGAGGTGGGGTCCTGGTCCTGGTCCTGGTCCTGGTCCTGGTCTGGTTGGGGCAGAGGGTGGTCCTGGTCTTGGTTTCTTGGTTTTCAGAGGGTGGTCCTGGTGGTCTTGGTTTTGGGTCAGAGGGTGGTCCTGGTCTGGTCCTGGTCTGGTTTTGGGTCAGAGGGTGGTCCTGGTCTGGTCCTGGTCCAGAGGGTGGTCCTGGTCTGGTCCTGGTCTTGGTTTTGGGTCAGAGGTCTGGTCCTGGTCTTGGTTTTGGGTCAGAGGGTGGTCCTGGTCTGGTCCTGGTCCTGGTTTTTGGGTCAGAGGGTGGTCCTGGTCTGGTCCTGGTCTTGGTTTTGGACAGAGGGTGGTCCTGGTCTGGTCCTGGTCCTGGTTGGGTGGTGGTCCTGGTTTTGGTCAGAGGGGTCAGAGGGTGGGGTCTGGTCTGGTCTTGGTCTGGTCTGGTCTGGTCTGGTCTGGTTTTGGGTCAGAGGGTCCTGGTGGTCTGGTCCTGGTCTGGTTTGGGTCAGAGGGTCCTCTGGTCTGGTCCTGGTCTGGTCCTGGTCTGGTTTTGGGTCAGAGGGTGGTCCTGGGTCTGGTCTGGTCTGGTCCTTGGTCAGAGGGTGGTCCTGGTCTGGTCCTGGGGTCAGACTGGTTGGTCCTGGTCCTGGGGTCAGAGGGTGGTCCTGGTCTGGTCCTGGTCCTGGTCTGGTCCTGGTTTTGGACTGGTTTGGTCAGAGGGTGGTCCTGGGGTCTGGTCTGGTCCTGGTCCTGGTCCTGGTTGGGGTCTGGTCCTGGTCTGGGGTGGTCCTGGTCCTGGTCTGGTCCTGGTCTTGGGTCAGAGGGTGGTCTGGTCTGGTTTTGGTCTGGTCCTGGTCTTGGTTTTGGACAGAGGGTGGTCCTGGTCTGGTCCTGGTCCTGGTCCTGGTCCTGGGTGGGTTGGTCCTGGTCTGGTCCTGGTCTGGTCCTGGTCCTGGTTTTGGGTCAGAGGGTGGTCTGGTCTGGTCTGGTCTGGTCTGGTCCTGGTCTTGGTTTTGGATTTTGGGTCAGAGGGTGGTCTGGTCTGGTCTGGTCAGAGGGTGGTCCTGGTCTGGTCCTGGTCTTGGTTTTGGGTCAGAGGGTGGTCCTGGTCTGGTCCTGGTCTGGGTCAGAGGGTGGTCCTGGTCTGGTCCTGGTCTTGGTTTTGGGTCAGAGGGTGGTCCTGGTCTGGTCCTGGTCCTGGTCCTGGTCTGGTCCTGGTCCAGAGGGTCTGGTCCTGGTTTTGGGTCAGAGGGTGGTCCTGGTCTGGTCCTGGTCCTGGTTTTGGGTCAGAGGGTGGTCCAGGTCTCGTCTCTCATCAGCTCGTCTCACGCCCTGTTGTTGTTTCTGTGTCCAGAGTCTCTTGGTTCCAAAACAGAGTGAAAACAGAGTTAGATCATTCATGTTACGAGACTCTCCTCATAAACCCAGAGACGAGAGACGGACCGAGACCAGGACCCCGGCCCTGATGAAGTCACCGACCCCTGACCCCTGACCTCTGACCTCCTCACGTCCAGCTCAGATTGAGACCTCAGTTTTACAAGACTTTAACACCGAACGTCATTTTCCTCTTTCACTTTCTCCACATGTCGACGTCCGTCACGATTCATGAACCAGAAGAGAATTTGAACCTGATTATGTAACGTCAGGTTCTTGTAAGAGTCACGGTTTTATACAGAACGTTTCTACTTTCAAGACTCAAACTAGGGACGACCTGATCACATGTTTTTGCCCCCGAGTCCGAGTCATTTGATTTTGAGTATCTGCCGATATCGAGTCTAAACCAGGACTGAACCAGAACTGAACCAGGACTAAACCAGGACTGAACCAGGACTAAACCAGGTCTAACCCGGACTGAACCAGGACTAAACCAGGTCTAAACCAAAACTGAACCAGGACTAAACCTGGACTAAACCAGAACTGAACCAGGATTAAACCAGAACTGAACCAGGATTAAACCAAAACTGAACCAGGTCTGAACCAGGACTAAACCAGGACTGAACCCGGAATAACCAGGTCTAAACCAAGACTAAACCAGGACTGAACCAGGACTAAATCAGGACTGAACCAGGATTAAACCAGAACTGAACCAGGATTAAACCAGAACTGAACCAGGACTAAACCAGAACTGAACCAGGACTAAACCAGAACTAAACCAGGACTGAACCAGGACTAAACCAGAACTGAACCAGGACTAAACCAGGACTAAACCAGAACTAAACCAGAACTGAACCAGAACTGAACCAGGACTAAACCAGGACTAAACCAGAACTGAACCAGAACTAAACCAGAACTGAACCAGGACTAAACCAAAACTGAACCAGGTCTGAACCAGGACTAAACCAGGACTGAACCCGGACTAAACCAGGTCTAAACCAGGACTAAACCAGGACTGAACCAGGACTAAATCAGGACTGAACCCGGAATAAACCAGAACTGAACCAGGACTAAACTAGTTCTAAACCAGGACTAAACCAGAATTGAACCAGGACTGAACCGGGACTAAACCAGAACTGAACCAGGTCTGAACCAGGACTAAACCAGGACTGAACCAGGATTAGACCAGGACTAATCTTGGACTAGAACTTGTAATCTAGGCCCGCCCCTGAGAGAACCCCGAGCCCGTGGAGCAGGGCGTCTGCAAAGCGCGATCGGGCGTCAGCTGCTCTTCACCTCGTGGAGCGTGGAGTTCTGCGTCGGTCCTTTCGCTCGCGGTCACCCGACGGTCTACACGGGCGCGTCTCCGCCGTTTCACCGCCGCTGATATCGCGGTGATTTTAGCAAATCTGTATGAAGAAAAACCCACCACATCAATCCAGGTTAAAAAAGCTTTGTGACGCGCTTTACTCACATTTGTACCGAGTGAAATATTACAATTTTTTTCCCTGTAATGCCGAACATTACTGCGTTACAACAAAAAGCAACACATTACAGTAATTTGTTACTTTTATAACACGTTACTCCCGATACTGTAATTAAATACAATCAATCAATGAACCTGCCCAGAGACGACAGATGGAAATTATCACTGGTGCTACAACCTGGTACATGCATCTTAAAGTAAATTGTGCACTGTCCCTGTCTCATTAAATAAATAAATAAAAAATAATAAAATAAAATAATAAAATAAAATCAATCAATCAAATCAAAAATAAAAAATAAAAAAAAAACAAAAAATCAATCAATCAATCAATCAAAATAAAATAAAATAAAATAAAATAAAAAAACACAAAAACCAATCAATCAAAAAAAATTAAATAAAGTAAAATAAAAAAAAACAATCAATCAATCAATCAAAATAAAATAAAATAAAATAAAACAATCAATCAAAATAAAATAAAATAAACACAAACCAAACCAATCAATCAATCAATCAAAAAAAATAATAATAAAGTAAAAAAAAAAAAACAATCAATCAATCAAAATAAAATAAAAAATAAAATAAAACAATCAATCAATCAAAATAATAATAAAATAAAATAAATAAAATAAAATAAAAGTCACCTCCAGAAAGTTCCATAGTGTGTCTTTAAGCATACATCGTACTAAATGGCCTCCTGTCCGTCTAAAACCCTGTCAGAGGCGGCTCCTCGCTGGTCGCTGGAGCGGCGGCGGCGGCGGTTCATTGATCACATGACCCTGTTTGACCTGTGACCTGTGGGGTCGCGGCCTGTAGTTTCACACATGGCTGTGCTCAGAGCAGAGGCCACACACAGACTCAGCTCCGCTCCGTTCATTACACCTATTACTCCGCTTCCTGCAGCCGAGCGTAAACACACGAGGGACTGGGGAGTAGATCTGCTTCAGAAACGCTCGTCCTCCACACTTTCCTACGTTCTGCAGACCTGTGAGGACTGGGTCTTGTCTCACCGAGCTCTGAATGGTGTGATTGACGGGCAAATTAGCCAATCAGAGCCGCACGGTCTGTTCACGTCAAAACAAACACGCCGCCTTACAGGGATGAATGAGAAACAGTGAAAACTTCAACCAAATCAACAGACAGAAAACTAGGGATGTCCGGATCATATTTTTTTGCCCCCGAGTCCGAGTCATTTGATTCTGAGCATCTGCCGATATCGAGTCCCGATCCGATACTTCTATAAAACATTATGAAATGAACTAAGAGCAAAGAATAAGATCCAGGATGTTTTGGGGATCAGATTGTGTTGATTTTAATGTGTAGTATTTGGGCTGAATTTAGTGTGAAAAATCATATTTAATTTTATGAACTTTTCTAACCTTGAACCATCATTGTTGAAAATCTTTAGTTTTACCACAGTTTGGTCTTGGAATGTGTAACTTAGTAAACTTAATGAACTGGACAAAACAGGAACCAGACCAGAATCAGATCAGACCTGAGACTCGACTCTGCACAATCTACACTTTGTAGATTTGATATTATATGTTTTCATGTGCATTACGTTTGAAACATTAAAGCTCGTCTATGAAATCCAAATAATACAAAATCTTACCAAATAAAAACGAGATGACAGAAGCTCCACAGCCTCTGTCCTCCGCACCAACACCACATCCGCCGCAGAGCAACACCACAACATCAGTCCCACCGCTCAACAGACGCTTCATGCCGCTGGACTCACCCTCTTCACCAAAAGCTCCAGCTCCACAACGCAACATGCAAACAAACAAACAGCACCGTGCGACGACGCCATCGGCCGCGCAGGTGTGAACACGAACCACAGAACCACAGGCAGTGTTGGGGAGTAACAGATTACATGTACCGGAGTTATGTAATCAGAGTACAAATTATGAGTAACTGTATTCAGTTACAGTTACTGTTTCAGTGAGTGGTAATTGGATTACAGTTACTTTGCTGAAATAAATGGATTACACAGCAGTATTTTCCTGTTTTTACATTTTGGGCTAAATCCCCCCCCCCCCCCCCCCCTTTTTTTTCTTCTTTTCTTTTTTTCACTAATTGCCAAAAAATAAACCAGGTCTAAACCAGGACTAAACCAGGACTAAACCAGAGCTAAACTAGATCTAAACCAGGTCTAAACCAGGACTAAACCAGGACTAAACCAGGACTAAAACCAGGTCTAAACTAGAGCTAAACTAGATCTAAACCAGGACTAAACCAGGACTAAAACCAAGTTTAAACTAGCTGTAAACTAGATCTAAACCAGGATATAACAGGACTAAATCCTGCTGTGTGGACGTGTCTCCTCTTCTTCTATCAATAATATATTTAATATGTTTAAGTAAAGTCTAGGCTTTATTTTCTTTTAGCAGACAAAACATTTTATGTTACGATATCCTGGTCTTTGCTTCTCTACAGAAAACCAAGTAATCCAAAGTATTCAGATTACGTTACTCACCTCAAGTAATTTAATGGATTACATTACAAACTACATTTTGGTGTATGTAATCTGTAATCTGTAGGGGAATACATTTTAAAAGTCACCTTCCCAGGTTCCCACGGATTGCAGAGCATAGGAGAACAATCAGATGTAAAAACATGAACTATCCTGTGGCGGCTCATTTTGTTGATTTTAACCATCCTATCTCTTCCTTAAGATATATTGGCATTGAACATGTGGAACTGCCCCCTAGAGGTGGTAATCTAGAGATGCTCCTGTCAAAAAGAGACACTTCTGGATTCACCATCTTAAAACTCTTACTCCTCATGGACTGAATGTGGAGTTTGATTTAAGATGTTTTTTTGTGATAGACTGAAACTATTTCTGTATTTTATTAAATGTGTTTTATGTAAACTGTTGTTTTTTGTTGTAGAATGGGCTGAACTCACTTTGGGACCTCCCATTCATTGAGTGGGTATATGGGCACCTGGACTGGCAACCATTTTGTGTGCTGTGGTCCAAGACAAGAAAAATATCTGATGAAGGCTTTTTTTGCCAAAACGTTATTTTGTTAATAAAAAAGTATTTGGACATCGGCCAACTGAGTGTGCTATGCATTTGTTCACCCTGGTCTGGCTACTCCTTGTATTTGCACCTCTGCAGGAATCTTGGTGTGTGTTTTCTGTTTCTTTTTATAAAAGTCACCTTCCCAACACTGTCCACAGGTAACAGCGCCCGAGCACGACACGGCGCAAAAGTCCCAGCGTAAGTGCGCCGCTAGTACAGCAGACACTGGGGCAGATAGTCGCACTAACTGGACGTCCCTGAGCAAATCCCATGCCTCAGAAAAAAAAACAAAACTGTTGTGTGTCCTGTGTGTTATATACGTATATTATTTATCTGATACCTGATCAGCCGAGTCCACAGTGATTGGAAATCGGTGCGGATCACGTGATCGGACTGGGACAACCCTACAGAAAACTGAACACAGCACCGGCGCAGCAGTGACTCTTGTGTTCGCTCGTTGTGATCTGAGACTCACACTTGTTGGAGCTGCTCGAGCCAAACCGCATGTTCACGCCGTAACTGCTCATTTATTAAAGGAAAGGCTGTGGTCTGGACTGTGCGGCGTGCGGGCTGAGCTCCTCTCGATACTTTGAACGATTCTGAACACTCGAGACGACCCGACCGGAGTCTGAGCCCACAGTCTCCACCACAGTCTGTACAGTGGGACTGTCTTGTGTTGAACTGTAGTAACTCTTCTGCTGAGTGTTGTGGATCATGTCTGTTTGTTCCTCTCACATGATTTATTCTTTGACGGGAAACGATCACATTAAACCTGATGACATAATGCTTTCCCACTTTCCCATCCCATCTCCAGAGCTGTAAAAGTGCTGTAAACATCTGGAGAAACATGTGTCTGCTGCTCTGCCCACCCACCCTCCAGCCAAACAACTCGTCAGGCTCTCGTCACAGTAACAGGCACAGCTCACAACGTCAGGTTTGATCTGCTGGATATTACATCTGCAGCGAGAATCGAGACCTCATCAGATTAATAATAATGGATTTGATAAACTTTACGTTGTAGCCACAGCTGCCCTGATAGAAGCGAGCGGCTGTTTCCTCTCACCACGACTAATTAACCAAACCACAAACCACGTTCATACGAGAGTGTGGATCGGGTCGTTTTCGAGAATAATGAGAAAACTTTATTGCCTACCTCTTGTAAAGTGGTGACTTTAAAGCGCAGCGTCTCGTCCACATTATCCACAGAATTTGTCCTCTGCAAATAATGACGTCCAGTCCAAAAAACAGCTCTGTGAATCCAGTTTGAGTCGTTCTTTAAAAGTAAAAAGGTGAGAGTAGTTCCTCGCGTGTGTCTGTTTACGTCCACACAGATCGAGGTGAAGCTGCAGATTAGGATACTTTTATGCTTTAACTCGTTCCACCATGAAGACGACATTTGACGACCTCCTTGTTTCCTTAATAACGTGTTTTGACGCCTCCGCTGTTTCACTAAAGACGTGATTTGAAACAACGAAACAAATGTTTACGTGGAGCTCTGCGCACGAGAAAGTAACCAAGATGACAAATATTGAACACCCACTGACGGGGAAGAGTTTTATTATTATATTATTATATTATAATAAGATAAATGAACACAAGACACAACGGATTCCAGGCACTCCAAAACAGTAGAAAAAGTAAACACATCGCACGAGGAAAAATATAATTAAAAGGCCTTTATTTGAATGGCCAAAGCCAACATGTTTCGACCTCAACTGGTCTTCATCAGGGCTTAATTTACAATTAGCAAACAGCCACATTTTTGGTCTTTCTAATAAGATAAATGAGTTGAATAAATTAAATGGAAAAAATGAATTAGGTCCACACAAGTGTACAACAGGTAAAAACAGGTGCACACTTGGCTTTACTGTATCTGGTGATATGAAATCTGTTTAAATACTTTGACTTTTTGAAAATTTGTTTATGAATATAGTTTTCAGGACATGCAGATATCAGATGCTGAATGTAGTTTTTTTGTTTTTATTTTGGACCTGACCAGGTAAACTCTCATTTTCAGTGAGTTGTTATAAACCTGTAGATGAGTTGAATCACATTTAAACATCCATAAATGAAGAGTTCAGAGTCTAAGGTTTCCAGAGATACAAATATGTCTGTGTTTCAATTAAGTTTGTGAGTGTGAAAATCATTTATAATCACTCGTGGAAGTTTGTTTTGCTTTTGATGTTCTACCCCAGGGCAGCTGTGGCTACTGAGTGAATAATGCATTGCAAAGACGTCTGCGTATCTTCAAAGGTGCATTCTCGTTTTCTACAAAAATACAGAAGGTATTAAAGGTCAGTAAGTTTCTACCGCAAGGTTTTCATTTTTCTTCACGCACTTTTCTCTCATTTAATGTCTCTTTCTCTTTTTAATTTGATGATGATTATTTCTGTTTTGATTTGTTTGTGTTGTGATTTTAATGTATTTCTTATTCTGTAAAGCACTTTGAATTACTTTGTGTACGAATTGTGCTGTACAAATAAACTTCGCCTTGACTTATCGCCGAAACATGGTAAACAGGCGATTTAGATTTTTCCAACTTGTCTTATTAGAAGAGGACACAAAGTTTCTACATAAAAAGTAGACAAAATGAAATCAAAAAATATAAATATATGTTAAAGGCCCCAGTTGGCTCAGGTCCATGCGCAGCTGTCTCATTGTTTTATGTCATTTCATTCACAAATCACAGACGCATTTCCACATGAAAGCTGCTCTTTGGTCTTGGTCTGAATGAACTCCATTGATCTGCTCTGGTTCTGGGTCTGATTCTGGTCTGGGTCTCTTCCGGTGCTGGTCTGAATCCCTCTGCAGGAAAAGGAAGCGCGCTACAGGTCATTGGAGGTACATGGAGCGTCCACACTGGTCAGCACACTACAGGCTTCAGACAGGATTCTTCTGTACGCAAAAAGGTGGAGTCCACTTCCTCTGCAGACTCCTAAAGGCTCTTGTATGTGATTTTGAGCATTAGCCCCGCCCAGTCTGTCCTTTCTGTCGCTGTGATCTTCCACCGTCACACAGAAGCTCCTGTCTGCCAGTCATTTCCTTATAGTTGTCATTTCTCTGCTATTTTATATTTGTTTTTTTTGTCACTGTTGAAAACGCACCATGACAGAGAATCAAGTTTCATAATGTCACACACTTGGTTTCCCATGATTCTTCGTTATGTTTTAATGATCCTGATCGAATAAAAAAGGTGAAGCTGTTAGTAGCTTTTGCATTAAATACTGAATCTACAGATATGTTTTACTGTCTCAATGTATTTCTCATTTAGACGTTTTATCATATGATGCTTTACGTAAAGAGCCTTTAACCTTCTAAGAGTGATGTGTGAGCCTTGTATTTGTCGGCAAAGTGTTTTTTTTAGATTGATTTGGCCTTTTTTTAAACAAATTGCAGCGTATTTCTGCCACCCTCCCACATGACAACAAACTAAAGCTGCTACAAGGGCGACGTGGCAGATACACCTATGTTTGATGTAGCAGAAAGCATTTCGCACCCACCTCTGCCCCACATCGTCTGATAATTCCCACATGAACCTAAACAAAAGCAACAGCATAAGCTCATTGTTCTACACTGCAGTGGACACGATATAATAAGTTTATCTACTAGTGTTTATTAATACTTTACCAGTCAGTAATGTTCAGCTGATGTGGACGCGGTGCTTGAGCTTCGTGCACCTCAAAGTCGTCGTCCAATTCCGGGTCCAACACATGCGGCTGAACGCACTTTATCGCCATGATGAATAAAAGTTTATTCCTACTAGGGATGGGCATGATTAGTCGATTAATCGATAATTGATCATTAAGAATTTCATCAATTACGTTTATAATTTTAATCGACAAACCGAATGTAGGTTGCTGTGCGTAGGGTGACCAAACGGGTCTGTACATTTGTCTCTCTGCGCTCAGAAGGAGAGAGACACAAACCGTCGGTCAGTCTGCAACGTACCAAGCACGAATGTGTATTTATGGACGGAGGAAGGGCGGCTCACTCAGAGTCTACGTCACGTTTGGAGGGCGGAGCCTGTGATTTCTCAGGACGGGCGGGTGGATGAGCAATAGTCGGACTTTCATAGTTCCTGGTCTGTGACGCCTCCAAGAAATTAGTAAGATTTCAGAACTATTGTGTAACAATAGATGTACAGATGTTCCAAAACCCAAACTGTGCTTGTTTATGTGCAGAAGATACAATGTGAAAAGAGTTATTTTGCATCAGATGGGCCCTTTAAATAAAAACAAGGTCCTGGTTTGTATTGAAGTGTTTGACCCAAATATACATCGACCCTGATCCTTACTTCTTATATTATAATTATAATATAATTCATACATTTTTATACACCATTACAAAAGGACATTTATCACATTGACAATGAACATTTCAAGATCAATTCAGACTTTTTCGAGTGAATTTCCACCATTTAAAGCTGCACTATGTAACATTTCAGTTGGAGGGTGTACACCTGCTTGTCTGCATGTACATGTTATTGTTTGACCTGAAAGGTTCCGCAGTATGGCTTTAAACCCATCTGCACTGACATTTATTAAATTACAGGTGATTTTAATGCCTTGGAAGTACTGTGGGAAGTGTGTGTTCTTGGGGAGTGTGTGTTCTTGGGGAAGTGTGTGTTCTTGGGAAGTGTGTGTTCTTGGGGAGTGTGTGTTCTTGGGGAGTGTGTGTTCTTGGGGAGTGTGTGTTCTTGGGGAGTGTGTGTTCTTGGGAAGCATGCTTTCTTGCTGTGCTTATCTCTCCACAGATCTGGGGCCTCATTTATAAATCTCGCTTACGCACACATCCTTGCGTACGTGCTCTCTACGCCAACCGCAGTATTTATGAACCTCGACTAAGGCGTGGCGCTTTGCTTAACTCTACGCCAACTCGGGACCTCCTGTAAGTTCTACGCAAAGTCTGGAGACACGGGGAAAAAGCGACACTCGTGGAGATGAGCAGAAGTGAACAGAGTTTGAGGAAGTGTTTGATCAGAAAATCCACGTATATAGAAGAATTACCTTCAGATTTGCACATTTAAATGTTTGGTTCACCAAAACACGAAGAATTGCTGTTTATTCCACTCATTATTCTCCACAATATTATACATTTGAAACTCGTGCACGAGCGCGGCCACGTTCCCGGACACGGACTCGGTGTAGAGCAGAGTCCCACAGTCCACACCGCGACCACAGACTTCTACAAAACACAGTCTGTGACCAACACAGAGGATGAAAAAATTACCCGACCTGAGAGAAAACTCTTCCCTCAGACGCAGCAGGAGCCAGGCTTTGATTTAATGAACGCAACTTTAACACTTTTACTTTAGTCTTCATGCCAGAGTGGCCTGAGTCAACTGCCCGAACCAAAATCTTTCCTACATTTTTGTGTAATGGGGAACTCTGGCTAGAGATGCGCGGATTGCGGTTACAACCGCGGTATCCGCGGTATCCGCGGTTAATCCGTGGGTCGGGCGGATGACGTGACGAAAAATTATATTTTAATTAAATTCGGGCGGGTGGCGGTTTAACTACTAAAAAAAAAAAAAAAGTTATTGTTAGTATTGTTACCTACATCTGAAAAGACGAGTCTCATTGTCTGTGCTTGTAGTATGAAGTGTACGTCATGTCCTTAATTAGCCCATTTGACCTCGTTTTTATGTTCTGAAGGTTAAGATTGTGTCAGGTTATTGACGAGGCACAGATTATATGCAGTTTATTTTATTATTTCTAATTTATTTCAGCTGTTTGCCAACACGTAAGTGGCTATAGGGCCATATTTATTTAGTTATGCTTTTTTTTTGTTTCGATATCAGTTATATTTTAAAACACGCAGACATTATAGCGTAGACTGCCACTCGGGGGATTTAAAACTTAAAGAAAGACCGATGGAGTGAGGCTATGACTTTGAAATAACATCGGGCAATGGCAGAATGTTCAGAATGTAACAACATCCAACACGAAGGCAAGAAGGTTCAAAAACAGCCTAGTCGGAAAACGTTGTCAATTAATTAACTGCGCAAGAAAACCAGGTAAGTTTGGGGTTGTTACGGACAATTAAGAATGCGAACAAACACGCTGAGCGAATTTTGGAATGAATGAGCTATAGAGTTTGCATTTTTATCGAGGCTCCTTAGTTTGTTTGCTGTATGATTGTTCTAAAATCTAAAATCAATCGGCGGATGGCGGGCGGGTGCGGTTTTGAAAACCTTCGGTGCAAAATGGACAGCGGGCGGATGATGAGTTTTGTGTCGCGGTTGCGGATGAAAAAATAGCCCATCCGCGCATCTCTAACTCTAACACATGAGAGCTGCTCTCTAACTGTATGAAGAACAGAATAATGCCCATGCCCGTCCTGACCCAGACCCACACTCACAGGTTCAGCAGTTTGGATGTTTCGTGTGGAATTTCATTGGCAGAATAACATCTGTATCTGATGTGTTTCGTGCTAAATCTGTGTCCTCGTGTCCCTCCCTCGCTCCTTTCCCTGTCCAGGGGAGGGCATCTGAATCTCTCGCACACGCTCATAATTTGACCATTCAGATCAGCGCGTGCACGTATCTACGTGTATATGCATAAATATACAGGGCCAGTCCACACACACTTCATAGACAGACTTAAAAATATAGTGATAAAACTCTTGAACAGCGAAAAAACACATGGGCTTTACTGCAAAGATGTGCTGCCTAAATATTATGAAATATGATTAATATTAAGCGCTCGAAATGAGTTTTCTCCTCAGGGTGGCTGGGTGCTCCCTTAGAGACAGGGTGAGGAGCTCAGTCACACGGGAGGAGCTCGGAGTAGAGCTGCTGCTCCTCCACGTCGAGAGGAGCCAGTTGAGGTGGCTCGGACATCTGTTCCGGATGCCTCCTGGGCGTCTCCCTCGGGAGGTGTTCTGGGCATGTCCCGCCGGGAGGAAGACCCAGGACACGCTGGAGGGACTATGTCTCTGGGTTGGGCTGGGAACACCTCGGGGTCCCCCCGGAGGAGCTGGAGGACGTGTCTGGGGTGAAGGAAGTCTGGGAGTCCCTGCTTAGACTGCTGCCCCCGCGACCCGGCCCCGGATACGCGGAAGAAAATGGATGGATGGATGAACAGATGAGTCATTGTTGTCACTTTTAGTTTTGTATTTATTTATTAAACAAGGTTTAATAAAGTCTTTAATAAAGTCTTTGTCGTGATCACGTGGTGCTGCGTGGAGCGTCCTCCTCCCTCTGTCCCGCGTGTCTCGGTCAAACCCACTGATTATCGGCTCATGTTTAGGGAAATCTCATTCACCAGTCACTTTACATGCTCCTTTTATGGTGAGGTGGAGGTGTGGAGAGGGCGTGACGTGACGTGGGTTTACGTGCGCAAATTCTAGTTGCAGGTGGGATTTATAAAGCAAAGATTGCGTGGTTTGGTGCGTGCGGTGGGTTTTCTAAATATGGAGTTTGTGTGGCGCACGCCCCGTAGCTACTAGGCCAGGGATGGGCAAACTACGGCCCGGGGGCCATATGCGGCTCTTTAAACCTTTTAATCCGGCCCGCCGAACTTGAATAAATAATAATAATAAACCCTGTTAATGTTTTATTTTTCCTGCATTTCCGGCGTTTCCCAGTAGATGGCGCACTATATATACATTGAGGTGCGGTGGCTTCTGTTGACCGCAATGCTTTATGGGAAAGTATTGACAGGAGTTATTTTCAGGCGGCGTATTCGGACCATGAATGAGGTAAAAGTGTTAAAGACATAAGACTGCACTAATTTTAATATTACTGTGTACAAATTAAATATCAGTGCTGCTCTATGTCGTCCTTAGAAAGATGACCAACAGAGCAGTTGGACTGCAGTTACTTTGTGTGACGGTGTCTTATGCATCACATGTTAACTCCTGTTATGTGGTTCATTCAGAGGTGTGAACACCTGTCATATTTGCTAATGAAAGGGCCGTACGAGCCGGTGCCAAACCCAACATATTCCAAAGTGGCCGCCCATTCAAATTAATGTGCTAAGCTCAATGGCGCATTATCCCAGATTAGCCTAGCATGGCTAGGCGCTGG
This sequence comes from Boleophthalmus pectinirostris, assembly GCF_026225935.1. NCBI lineage: Eukaryota > Metazoa > Chordata > Actinopteri > Gobiiformes > Gobiidae > Boleophthalmus > Boleophthalmus pectinirostris. The sequence goes on from NW_026571447.1 coordinate 37,611,459, forward strand.
AAGTACCTAGCCGCCGCTGTGGACCGAGCATGCGCAGTAGTGCTCTTTTCTCCCGCGGGCACACGCGAATGCACGCACGGTGCGCGGGCTCGTGTGTCATGTGATCGCTTTGGCGAATCAGAGCGAGAGGAGCTAACGAATATAAAGCGCTTTTTTAAGACAACTGAAGGATTTCGAGCTGAGAAAGTTTATGATCTTAAAACAGGTAAAAATCGCCAACAAATCCGATATTTTTGAAAGCTGTAGATGACCTGTCAGACGAACACGAGCAGTTTGTGATCACATTGCCTCTATGAGAAAAATCTTGTCTCGGCCCATGGGATTTTTTCTGCTGAAGTTCCAGTGAGTGACACTACGTCAACTGGAGGCAGCTACAAGCAGCAATACTGTATCCAGTTATTTAGTGCCCGGTGACCTTATGCAGCCATTCAAACTGACCCACAGAACTTGACCAAATTATAAATAAACCGTACTGCTGTTTTATCTTTCTTGCATTTCCGGCGTCTCCTGGTAGATGGCGCACTATATATACATTGAGGTGCGGCGGCTTCTGTTGGCCGCAATGCTTTATGGGAAAGTATTGACAGGAGTCATTTCGGGCGGTGTATTCGGACCATGAATGAGGTAAAAGTGTTCAAGACATAAGGCTGCACTGTTTCCACTTAAATCTGTGTTAAACAAAGTCATAAGATTCGTACTCATTGTATTAGAAAGTCCTGAAGGTTTGGTTGAACTGCGCGTTAGCATGGTGTATGTGTCGTCTACGCGCTCTGTCTAAGTGCTCGGGACACATGCTTGACTGTGGTGTACAGTGGGGCAGACCTCATTTCACTTTTCATGAGTTCTGGAACTTACATGTCTAAAAGTTGCAGCGCGTAGTGCAGAATACATCCTACATGAGAGTAAATACGAGTGCAATGGAGCCGGGCTCTGAACACGTCATGTCCCTTCAGTCAAATTTTAGAACCCTATGTGGCCCCCGAGCCAAAAAGTTTGCCCACCCCTGTACTAGGCGTACGACAACTCCTGCGCAGTTTTTTATAAATGAGGCCCCTGACCTGTAACTTCAACAAACGGCATCACCTGCTCATCTCCATGGAGTAAAGCTGCACCTTTAATACAAAAGTGCACCTTTAATACTAATACAACAATGCATTCGCGCTCAGTTTTTGAACACTTCACTCTTGGTTAAGTGGTTTCTGTAGCCACAGCTGCCCTGTAGCTCAAAAAAACACTCCCAATCTGCACCACCGGCCTCTCCAGAACTCACTCACATTCACACTAAACCTTCATGCTTTTGTGCTTTTGTGCTTTTGTGGTCGTGTCCAGTCTAAGAAAACATTATGTCAAAAGAACAAACAGACTTTATGGGACTCGTAAAGAAAGAGGGTCACTGTAGTTCACACACAACAGCTCCACTTGAACAGAGTCGAGAGTGTGGAGAAACTTAAACTCTGGCATGTAGAGGAAAGTGAGTGTCTTGCCCAAGGACACAGTTTAACCAACCTATAGATCACTGGATAAACACTCTTACCAACTGAACTACTACTAGGAAATCTCGTTTTTCACCTACCTGGAACTGTATAAACTTGTAATTATTTCAACAATTTGGACTCCGGGTCGCACATTTAGGTTCAGTTCTGCAGCTGAACAGGAAATCAATGAACATAATGAATGAAATAAATACAGCAGTTTACAATAAACTAAGTGTAAAATAATACTGTACCTGAAAAAAGTCTTCTTAAACTTCGCCTGAGTCTCTGCCTGCTGCTCCGCTCTTTACAGAACCTAATCTCTAATCTCCATCTCATCTACAGTTTGCATTACTGATATTTCTCCGTGTATCCGCTGTCCTCGTGTTTCGTACTGTTCCTCTTGTTATAAGTCCCAGATTGGGGGCGCAGACAGACGCAGGGTCCCTTGTATTTCATGTGGACTTGTGTTGGTTTCATGTGGTTTGTGTTGACGGAGACATGATAGAAGCCTGGGAAAAAGCTCTCATCGGGGCCGCAGTAAATCCAGGAAATCATGTAATTGGCCTGAACCGGTCCTCAGTAATTCTGCTCATCTGGAGAGCAGACACAGAGCAGTTACAACACGCACGATACTACTACTACGAACTCGATTTCAATACTAAGGAACAGACTCGATACTCAATACTGGTTCTGATACCGTGATGATTTTAAAAAAGCACTTTATGTAGACAATAGAATGTGATTTTCAACGTTAAATGGTAGAACATAACAAAATATTGTGATTTTTGAGACATGTGACTGTAACTTTGCAATTTTCTTTTGAAGCCCTTTTTTTTTTTTTTTTTTTTAAATCAAGTCTTAACAATGTTTAACAATGAGGGACAGCCTGAAGGAGTAAAGTGGGGCTGTCCTCCTGTAGACTCACCGCCTGCAGGAGGATCTGATAAGGGGCCAGTGTGGAGGGATCAGGGCAACATTCAGAGGCATAGAAACTGGCTCTGGGGACATAGAACGTTAAGGTGACGCTAAGGTAAGGACCCTGAGCTTGTACAGGAGGTGTTACGGTCTCACCTCCTCATCTCGGGCTCTGGAAGGGTTGGACTCTCCATTTTTCTAGTATTGCCCACAGTGAATGAGCGGGTCGTGTCCCTGCGCCTTCGGGTCGAGGACAGGCCTATGGGCCGAACAGCAGTGCAGAGAGTACCCGGCCTTCTTGAAGTCCTTGAGAGGGGAACTAGACAGTGCATCGGGGACTCGGTTGTTCTGCTGGTTGGACTTCAACGCCAGTGGCAATGGCAGGGACTCCTGGAGAGGGGTAATTGGGAAAAGTGGCCTTCCTGACCTGAACCTGAGCGGTGTTTTGTTATTGGACTTCTATGGTTGTCACAGTTTGTCCGTGAACACCACGTCTGAGCACAAGGGCGTCCATCAGTGCACGTGGCACCAGGACGCCCTGAGCTGGAGGACAATGATCGATTTGTCGTCGTGCCATTGGACACAGGGAGGGGCAGAGCTGCAGAGATCCACCAGGTGATGAGTCGGACTCTGGTGGAGGAGGAAGCTGGAAAGTCTTGGCAGACCCAAGTGTATTGTGAGGATCTGTTGGGAATGTTTGGCAGAGTCCTCTGTCAGTAAAGCCAGGTCCAGGAGAGTTTCTCGTAGATTTGAAGGGACATGTTCTCTGCCTTTACTGTCGGTCTGTGGTGCCTGTGCAACTCCCCAACTCGGTGCTGGACATCAGAAAAGAGGCCATCAGGCTGAAGAAGGAGTCCTGTCCCGAGGTCTCTTGAGGCAGCTGACGACTGTGCTGAAGCTCGTGTGGTAGCAGAGGCAAAAACTCAGGGTTGGGAGGAGTTCAGAGAGGCCCAGGAGGGGGAGCAGTGCTTCACCAACACTGTTTACAATTGTGTTGTTTTTTTTTTTGTTGTTTTTTTTTTTTTTTGTTACAGCAAGTACCAACTAAAAATAATATATATGTCTTTCCAAGTAGTACCAAACAAGCCAAGTGTAAAAAAAGTATTCTGTCTATTTAAGGGCTAAACAAGGTCAAAACAACAACCACAGAAATGCTGTTACAAACAAGAACAAACCTTTTACCCAACATACCCAAAGGAAAGAACAATGTTGGGTTAAATTCAGTCTAAATTCAGCAAATATTTGAACCACAGCCCACCACCACTTGGACACGCATCACAGTTTGAGAACCGCTGGGGCAGTTCATATGTTGTTTATTCATTCACGTGTCCCTTTTTCAGAATGGCTCTTGTATTTACTAATTAGTTACATCCCAGCACACACCGACACAGAAGAGCCTCTTCTCTGAGGCGGGGTCTTTCTTCTCATTCACTCTCTGTTTCTGTGTGAGGGAGCGAGGGGTTAATCTAAACTATTTAAAACAGGACAAAGATGTAAACCAAAGACGTGTCCGCTCCAGCACTCGTGACCTCTGACCTCTGCGGAGGCTTTATATGGACGTACACACCTTATATGGGAGATAATGAGACGCGTTTGAAGTGGACGGAGGACTTTGAACACGTCTTTAGAGCAGATCCAACTCCAGCGGGGCTCTGAGGTGAACGGGTTTAACATGTATGGAGACTCGCTCGCTCAATGCACTTTTAAGAGGATGTACAAAGAACGAATGAATGAAAAGTTGACACGGTGGTGCAATGGTTAAGACTCGCCTCGCCTCCAAAAGGTACCGAGTCTCATTCCTGAACTGGGCAGGATCTTTGTGGAGTTTCATTTCATTTCCCGTGTCAAATTTTGAATATGTCCAACAGATTAAAGCCTCAGAGCGTGAGATTTCTCGTGGTGGGTCAAGTTAACTTTGAACTTTGCACTTTCTTATTGTCCCAGAGGGAAGTTGTTGCGCAGCAGTTTCATACACAGTACACATACAATATAATTCAATAATACACTAAACCACAGCTCAACAATGCAGACAAATATTCAGATGTAACCACATTTCACCACGACTGATGCAAGATATAAGAGCATTCATCCTCGTTATGGCTTCAGTCCGAGCTCTCTGAGTCCTGATCTGGGGCATTTTCAGACGCAGCGAGAAGAAAGGAGGTTAAACTTCTCACAGAGCGAATGGTCGGGGCTCTCCGTTATTTGTTGGGCCTTGCAAATCACTCTTCTGTTGGAGACGTCCTTCAGCTGTAAGCCTATAATTTTACCTGCCACTCTGACCAACCGAGCTAGACGAATTCTACTCGACATACAGAGGACACCAATTCAAGAATAGATTAAATAAAACTCTGATAATAAGGGTCAGAAGAACATTACTGATCTCTTGCAAGATTCCAGGCAAAGACTATAAATCGCTAAAGAGTATAAGTCGCACCAGCCAAAAAATGCAAAATGAAGAAGAAAAAACATATATAAGTCGCACTTTTTGGGGGAAATTTATTTTATAAAATCAGAGGCCAGGAACCGACATTTCCCGTTGAAGGTCAAGTTCTCATAATAACAATAGAAGAGAGAACAACAGACTGTTAACGTCACATATTTCACAGTTCTTCAGATAAACTATAACATAAACAACAGAACAGAACAAGTTTAACAAACTCTCCATCTCACTCCAAATCACTAAATCCATTAAATTCTTCATCCCGGTGTCACTTCTGAGTAACTCCACGACCTCTGGAGGTAAACAGAGCGCCGCTTCCTCTTCTGTGTTGCTGTCGTCAGACTCAGCATCAGTTCCAGTTAGAATTATTCTGGTCTTTCTGAATCCCGACAGGATGGTTTCGGTGTCACCGAAGTCCAGGCTTTGTCGATTCATCCAGTGACTTCAAGAAAGTTTCATCACTTACAGCAATTAACTCCAAAACTGAGAGTGAAATTAGGCTTCTTTTTTAGGATTAGGGCCTGTCTTTCTTTTGAGGCAAGGAAGAGGCTTGTAGAAGCCACATTTATGTCGGTGTTGGACTCTGGTGATGTGGTTTATATGAATGCTTCTGCTCAGAGTCTGTGAGCTCTGGACACAGTTTACCATGGAGCCCTGAGGTTTATCACTGGTCTCAGAGCTCACACACCAGTGTGTTCTGTATACACGTGTGGGCTGGACTTCCCGAGCCACACGGAGGCTCAAACACTTGTATCTGATGGTCTATAAATGTATTCTTGGTCTGCTCCCGTCTTATCTGCAAAAGCATGTAGTTCAGAAAAGTTCTGGGGCCTACAGGTTGCGCTCACAGATTTGTTTTTGTTGTCAATTCCCAAAGTGAAGTCTGAGTTTGGCAAGAAAGCTTGTCAGTTTTATGCTCCTTCGGCAACTTTTTACAAAATGATTTGAAGTTAAAGGAGCTGGTCTCCTTAGAATCTTTTAAACAGATAAAAAAAAAAAAAAAAACAGAGATCTGGAATCCTCAGGGTGTAATTGTTTTAACTGTCTTTGAATTTGTGCTGATTGTTCTGTTATACTGAATGTTTTGTATGTATGTTTTTATATGTTTTCAAACTGTAGTTTTGTAGGACGCTCTTGAAAAAGAGATTTTTAATCTCAATGAGACTTTTTCCTGGTTAAATAAAGGTTAAATATAAAATAAATAAATGGTGCATCCTCCCGGTGTCACAAGTTTCTCTCTCACTCTCTCTCCAAACTTTCTTTCTGCTGCTTGATTCCCGTTTTCAGCTGCAGATTTCACAACTTGCAGCTTGTAATCTGCAAAATCTGATTTTCTTTTTGGGGGCATTTGTGTTCAGTCTTTATAACTTTGTTTAAATGTTACATTTTCATTGGTGCAGAAGTAATGATACGATTGACTGACATGATACAGACAGGACAGAGGCTCTTTCTGCAGGAGACATGCACAGTAGAGCCAAGTGACAGTGGTACAGGAGGAACAGGAGCAGCAGATACTCACACACAAGACTAGAACCTCTCGTGGCTTCAGTGTGAAAATTTGAATAAGTTGCACTGGAGTATAAGTCGCAGGAAACACCCAAACCATGAAAAAAAAGTGCGAAAAATATGGTACTTTTCCACAGGGAGAAGCAGTTATGAGTCAGGTCTGTGGAGAGAGCGGCCACATTTAAACAATTTATTTTTGCGATATTCTTTTCAAAGCTGTGTCTACATTTATGTCAACAGTAAAAATGAGAAAAATACATTTTAGGGGAAACTTGGCAGAATAATCTCCACTGTCAGATACTCGGTGTTTGTTTATCAGAGGGGCTCAGCGGAGGTCTCATTGTTGTAATACTCTGCGTCAGAGCGTCTTAACCTATTTTCCTCTGGGTCCAGCTTTTTTTTTTTTTCTGCACAGCGTAACCAGTGGCCCCATCGCATTATCCCATCTTATATTCTCTTCTACTGAGTGATGTTTGGGGCCCTCAGGAAGGTGTTGGCCCTGTCACCGTTTGTGAATCCAGACCGTGATCATTCCCAGTTAAGGACACATGACGGTCTCCCGAGGACTCTGCGGCTGTTTGTGTGTTTCGTTTGTGCGTCGGCCCATCTGATAACGCTGTTTTGACACGTTGCATCGCTCTCGTTTACGCATTAGGTGAGATACTATCTGGTCCCATCACAAGTGACCGTCATGTAATGTTTGTTTTGGTAATTCGCTTTCTCCAACATGATTTCAATGCGGACAGTGATTCTTATCTAATTCACACAAGCCTCAAATGACACGCAAACATGTGTGAGTGAAACAAAACACAACTCCAGGTATGTTTTTGACGAGGAAACAACATTACAGTGTCGGGAGTAACGCGTTATAAAAGTAACGAATTACTGTAATGCGTTGCTTTTTGCTGTAACGCAGTAATTTAAGGTATTACAGGAAAAAAAAATTGTAATATTTTACTCGGTACAAATGTAAGTAACACACGTCACAATGCTTTTAACCTGGATTGAAATGATGTTTTTTTTGTTTTTTCTTCATATAAATTTGCTAAAATCACAGCGATAGCAGCAGCGGTGAAACGCCCGCGTAGACCGTCGGGTGACCGCGAGCGAAAGGACCAGCGCAGAACTCCACACTCCACGGGGCGAAGAGCAGCTGACGCCCGATCGTGCCTTGCAGACCTGTTCCATGGGCTCAGGGTTCTCTCAGGGTGGTCCTAGATTCCAAGTCCTGGTTTAGTCCTGGTTCAGTCCTGGTTTAGTCCTAGTTTAGTCCTGGTTTAGCCCTCAGTTCAGTCCTGGTTTAAACCTAGTTTAGACCTGGCTTAGTCCTGGTTCAATTCTGGTTTAGACCTGGTTTAGACATGGTTTAGACCTGAGTCAGTTTTTAGTCCTGGTTTAGTCCTGGTTTAGTCCTAGTTTAGTCCTGGTTTAGACCTGGTTTGGACCTAGTTTAGTCCTGGTTTAGACCTAGTTTAGTCCTTGTTTAGACCTGGTATAAACCTAGTTTAGACCTGGCTTAGTCCTGGTTCAATTCTGGTTTAGACCTGGTTTAGTCCTGGTTTAGACCTGGTTTAGTCCTGGTTTAGTCCTGGTTTAGTCCTGGTTTAGACCTGGTTTAATCCTGGTTTAGTCCTGGTTTAGACCTGGTTTGGACCTGGTTTAATCCTAGTTTAGTCCTGTTTTAGTCCTGATTCAGTCCTCAGTTCAGTCCTGGTTTAGTCCTGGTTCAGCTCTGATTTATTCCTGGTTTAGTCCTGGTTCAGTTCTGGTTTAATCCTGGTTCAGTCCTGGTTTAGTCCTGGTTCAGCTCTGGTTCAGTTCAGTCCTGGTTCAGTCCTGGTTTAGTCCTGGTTCGGTCCTGGTTTAGTCCTGGTTTAGTCCTGTTTCAGCTCTGGTTCAGTCCTGGTTTAGTCCTGGTTTAGTCCTGGTCCTGGTTTAGTCCTGGTTCGGTCCATATACGGCGCAGAAGTTCATCATCTTCACAGTTATTTTGTTGGTGAACTTACACAGTTATATAATCTTCTCTGCTGGAAATTATTAGACATAAAATTCTCGAATACCGTGAACGTTCCATGTTTGGGGTCAGAGGAGGAGACCTGGAGTTCAGAGGTCGCAGGAGGATTGACAGAGACGTCACCGCGCTGTCGATGTTTCCATGTTTGAAGTCAGAGCTCTTGGCCGCTGGAGGGGACAGTGGGTCTTACATAAGTGCATCTGAAGTGTCTCAGTGGGACATGTCCTCACAGCAGGGAGGGACCGGGAGGATCAGGATCAGTTCACTTTTCCTTTCAGTGATCTGGGGCTGCCAACATCCGCCCACTATTATGTAAAAACCAACCACAACCTGTTTTTGAAAGACAACTTGAACAGAATATGGTCCAATTAAAGTTGCACAATGTAGCTTTTCGTGGAGGTATTGACGATTGCAGCTGATGGCGTCAACATTTCCTGGTGGTCTGATGTGAACTCTAGGCATGCTCTGTCTGAGGCTTTGTGAAACTTGATTTGTACCGTTAAAGCACAAAGTCCCTCTCAAAAATCTCTAAAATAAGTCGCAAAAATTAAATTAAACCTTCATGTTTCAATTAACTCAGGAGCGATGAACATTTGACATGATTTGAGAGGCTTTTCACACCATTTGAAGTAGCGGAAGATTTTTCAGAGGAAGGATCCCAAGACCTAACCTGAGTCATCAGACGGTTTCACTTTGTAGAAACCGTCTGACCTCGCAGTATTAGGATTCGTTCGCTTCGACAGTAGGCGGGTACATTTTTTATTTAACCAATCGCTGCTGTTTGGTAGTGATGTATGTAATGCTCCGCTAACGGGTCTAACTGGTATATTAAACTTTTTCCAAATCCTGTAGGAAGAAGGACAATAACGTCTTTCCCCTTGATAAAATTCACCAAACATTCTCTTTGTTCCGGCTTGAAATCCTTGATCTCGGGAATCGTCGCCAACACAGAATGTCTGTCTTTTCGCTGATTGGCTGGTGCCCGAACTTACACTTCCGGGGTTCTTCCAAACCGTCTAGTGTATGCTGATTCCTGATCTAGTCGCTGGAAAGAAATGAAATTAGCGGAGGCACTAGGTGGCACCAGCCTGGCTACCCAAGACCTTCCAGAGGAAATACTTAGAGGGAATGTCTCATTTCATCACCAACCAAAACACCAGAGCAGAATAAGAACGAGGCCTTTTCTGTTGTGTTCACCTGGCGCCCCCTGGAGGCTGCTGTGATGTTGCAGGACACACAGTAGGGACGCTTTTGGCCTTCACAGGATCTGCTGACCCTCCATGACCAAAAAATTGCCCTGGACTTTTCCCCCAAAAAATTGACCCATGAAATAAAAGCAGAGTCGACCTGAGCACTTCGCTCAATTGGCCCCACTTTTCTAGAATGTACAGATTGCCAGTTCACCCCTGCCTGGACTGAGAACTTTGACTGAGCTACAAAGGCGACTGAGAAGTGCAGAGTGAATGTTGCTGCAGCAAAACTTGAATTTCCCTCAGGATCAATAAAGTCTCTCTCTCTTAACAGAACCATAAAAGCTCATACTGATCACAGACTCCTGAAAATGTGTGTTTTTAAAACTTCATACCGACTTGTCAAAGTCTGATCTCGTCAGATCTCAGAAGCTCAGCAGGGCCGGGCCTGGTCAGGACACTGGGAAAATCAGGAGCCACAGTGGAGCGGCAGTGGTACAAGCTGTCTTTGTGTCCTTAAGCAAGACACTTCACCCACATTGCCTAGTATGAAAGTGGTGTGTGTGTGAGTGATGGTGGTGGTCGGAGGGGCCGATGGCGCAGATTGGCAGCCTCTCTTCCGTCGGTCTGCCCCAGGGCAGTTGTGGCTACAGTAGTAGTTTACCACCACTGAGTGTTGAGTGAATGAATAATGAACTGTAAAGCACTTTGTTATCTTGAAAGGCGCCATATAAATGCAATGATTAATTAATTAATTAATTAATTTTTGACAGTGTTTTTGGCAACTGATGAATATTCCCTCAAAGACGTACATGTAGAACACCCCCAGCTGCACCATCACTGCAAATTATCAATTGTCTTGCCTAGAAAGTTCCAGAGCATGGAGACTATTAAGACTATTTACTGTCACATAAACACTAATGTCACCGGGCTGAGTTATTATTGCTGAGTTAATACTGCATCTTAACAACAGAAACACGTCTAAATGAATAATTGGAACATCTGGATGAGTATAAATCCAAATTGTTGCACATTACAATCCATTAAAAGAATAACATCTCCATCTCCAGTACTTCCTGAAACGCCAGATGATGTCATGAGGTGGAACGGACAAAACATGCAGGATTATTCAAGCATAAAAAGAAAAGACAACTCCAGGCGTGTTTAAAATGAACAACAACAACATGATAAAAAACCTCAGAAATGTATCAACAAAAATCGATATGTCCTTAAACATAATAAATATTACACACAGCCATCGTAAACAGACTCGTCGACTCTTTTGTGTTTGATAAACTGTGACTCTCTGGACACGTGTAGTTTAGGGCGACCATATTTGCATTTGTGAAAACCCGGACACCTTATCGGTGGTGGGAGGTGGGGCCTGGACATTGAGCTACTCTCGTCCCTTGCTAAATGCAGTCTCGCCGTTTCATGGATTTTCTTTTTATGTCTTTTGTGTTTGTGTGTCAATTTTGTATGTTTTTTTTTTTTTCCCCTTTTTTTTAACACACGGGTGGGTCAGGACTAAACCAGGTCTAAACCAGGACTAGTCTTGGACTTAAGAGAGAGAACGGAAGCAGTTTGTCTGCAAAGCGCGATCGGGTAATTGTCATGTTTACCTCCGTGAGGTGCGGAGCTGAGCCGCTCCTTTCTCCTGCAGTCACCTCCGAGTCCGTCCTGACAGTGAGTCCTGTTTCAGTTTTGGTTTAGTCCTAGTTCAGTCCTGGTTTAGTCCTCCTCTTCAGTCCTGGAATCAGTCCTAGGTTAGTCCTGGGTTAGTTCTGGTTTAGTCTTGGTTCAGTCCGTGGCGTACGCAGTGCAAAAGTTTGATATAGTCTCGGGTTAATGGGCAGGTGCGGTGCGGTACTGGGGGTCTCCAAAAATGGATGCAGGACTCTGCGCTGTTGGACTCCATTACGGAATAAATAAATCTTTGGTTCGTTACATAAAGAAGGAGGAAAATAACAAAAGAAAAATCTGAGTCTGTCTGAGAAAAGTGTATAAAGTTTGTGCTGAGGGGTTTACAGACTTAAAACAGATTTAATAATTGTAAAATATAAAGTTGTACTTCATGGATTTCACCTGTCGCGGGTTATTTTTAGAACGTAACCCAGCGATAAACGAGGGACACTGTACTCTCACTCACAACCTGTGCACATGGCTCCCATTTGTCCCGACCGGGACGGAAAATGGAGAATTTCTTGTACAAGTCACTGTTAAATGTGCATTTGTTCTTCGGCATGTTGCAGACTGACCGACTGTTTGTGTCTCGCTCCTTCTGAGTCACAGACGCTACGAGAGACGCTCAGTTTAATGACACCAATGAACGGTAATGAAAACCCGGACATTTGCATCACTTTAAAAAAAAAGCCCGGACGCCCCAGACAGGAGGCAAAATACGGACATGTCCAGGGAAAAACACCCTAGTGCAGTTTGTTTCGATAATCCGTGCGCCTCTTATGTCACCACAGGATAAAAACATCGTGAAACTTAGGTCCACACTTTCTGTGGGGCCGTATCCGCTAACACATGCTAACACACGCTAACAGTCGCTAACAAGCGCTAACAGATGCTAACAGGCGCTAACAGTTCGTTCATAAACCCACCGCGAAGTGTCAACAAACACAGAGTTACGGTGTGAAGTTTGGCTCGTGTCCAACAGGAAAATGTTCACCTCGTGTAAAAATCTCGGACTTTTCAACACGTCTGGTTCATGAACGTTTTATTTCCAAAACACACTTTTTCACACGCCCCAGAATATAAAACAAACCAATTATAGAGCAGCGTTTCCAAAAGACACAAACAAAACAAGTATGAGACATGGAAAAAGCTAAATCGTCAAAATACTTTCTACTAAAATGTGTCTATGGTGGTTTATTAGCGTTGTTAAATCGTCCTGGTGATCTTCTTACGTAAAGTTTTTGACCCGGGACAGTTCCAGTTTTGAGTCCTGTGTCTCCTGTCCCACAGTTTTATCCAAACCCAGAGATTTTTCCCAGTTTTATACAAGAAAAATTCGTTTTTCAAAATAAAACAAAAAATAAGAAAACTAACAAACTATTTTCTTCATTATTTATCTCCAAAACCAAAATGAAAAAACAGATGCCGACCGTTTCTTGTTTCTTGTGACTTAAACTGTAACGCTGGACTTTTGCGCCCGGTCTGGTCCCAGTCTCAGTCCCAGTCTGGCCCCGGCCTCAGTCCTGGTCTGGACCCAGTCTCAGTCCTGGTCTGGACCCAGTCTCAGTCCCGGTCTCAGTCTCAGTCTCAATCATGGTCTGGTCTTGATCTGGTCCCGGCCTCAGTCCTGGTCTGGTCCCGGTCTCAATCCTGGTCTCAGTCTTGGTCCTGTTCCCGGTCTCAGTCCTGGTCCTGGTCTGGTCCCGGCCTCAGTCCCAGTCTGGTCTCAGTCCTGGTCTGGTCCCCGGCTCAGTCCCAGTCCTGTTCTGGGTCTCAGTCCTGTTCCTGGTCCTGTTCCTGGTCTCAGTCCTGGCCCTGGTCTGGTTCCGGTCTGGTCCTGGTCTAGTCCCAGACTCAGTGCTGGTCAGGTTCTGGTCTAGTCCCGGACCTGGTTCAGTCCTGGTTCAGTCCTGGTTCAGTCCGGCATCGTTAGCCGTTTTTTCATTTTGGTTTTGGAGAAAAATAATGAAGAAAATATTTTTTTCATTTTCTTATTTTTGGTTTTATTTTGAAAAACGAATGAACAAACGACACATTAAGAAAGAAAAGAAAGAAAAAGTCCCCGATGTCCCTATTTTTGACGAGTTTGATCCCTGCCAACAGTAAAAAGAGACATTCTTCCCTACAAAGGCAAAAGATCCAAACTCTCCAGAGACTGAAACTGAGAAAAAACGACTTCAAAGTTTCTGTTTAGTTCAGACAAAAGTAGAATAGGCAGGGCTCCCAAAATTTGATAAGTAGTAATGAAGAAACATTTACAAGCGAAAAATACTTGACTTTTGGCCCTTATTTGTCAGTTCCTCTTCTCTGCCTTTGTGTCATGAGCCAAAAATAAGAATTCGAGCAAAGGCAAAAGGAAGAAACTGACACGATCATTATTGATGATTTATTTTCCCCAGATTTCCATCCATTATAAGAAAAACGTCTCACCAAGGTCGAGTCGTGGAGTTTGTTTGAAATGATCTCGAAGAACTTTGGATTTTCTATTTAGTGCTGATCAGGATCGTACGGCGACACTTAGGTTATGTTAACACCGAAACGAACCACTGTATCACCGTATTGGAAACGATTTTCGTCCAGACATGTCGTTTGTGTGTTCGCAATCAAAGTCTTCCTTATCCACACAGTTTTGAGCATATTTGTTTACGTTTTAGCGTAACAAAACTTAAAATCACATGGCTCATTTGCATAAACTGAGCTATTGTGTCGCTGATGTGGTTCAGTTTCTGTCGGACTAAAGGACACAGTGACTCAGTGGAATATGAGTGTTCTTTCTGTGACAGAGGGGTGTTCTGCTGATGGTGAGTCTGTTCTGTGTTTCTGTCGTGTTGGAGATGGTTCATGTTAAACTTTTCAGAGATTATACGTCTGCAGGTCGTACACACAGACTGTTTATATGAAAGGACATATATTCTAGCCTCTTAGTGTTTTGGCGGTGAATTACTCCGTGGTGCACAGACCTACATCAGTGTATCAGTGTTTTCAGGTGTCCACACGGTGCCGGATCAGATCTGGACGAACATGAACTCGTGGGAGCTGGAGGCACCAGATCGTTCCGTCTCTGGAGCCGTTTTCCATCGGATTAATGTGAACGAGCACTGCATCCACAAGGAAAACCCGACCGGGGCCGCGGGGGTCGTGACCAAGACCAGTCCGAGACCAGAGAGTCCCGAGACCAGGACAAGACCAAGACCTCTGAGGGTCAAGACCAAGACAAGACCGAGACTTTTACAGGCCTAAACCGAGACAAAACCGAGACAAGACCGAGATCAAGACAAGACCGAGACCGAGCGCCATCGAGACCGAGACGAGACCGAGACTGAGACAAGACTGAGACAAGACCGAGACCAAGCGCCATCGAGACCGAGACAAGACCGAGACAAGACCGAGACCAAGCGCCATCGAGACCGAGACGAGACAAGACCGAGACCAAGCGCCATCGAGAGACCGAGACAAGACCGAGACCAAGCGTCATCGAGACGAGACGAGACCGAGAGACAAGACCGAGACAAGACTGAGACAAGACCGAGACCAAGCCATCCGAGACAAGACCGAGACAAGACCGAGACCAAGCGCCATGGAGACCGAGACAAGACGAGACAAGACCGAGACCAAGCGCCATCGAGACCGAGACAAGACTGAGACAAGATCGAGACCAAGCGACATCGAGATTGAGATGAAACCGAGACGAGACCGAGACCAAGCGCCATCGAGACCGAGACAAGAGATCGAGACCAAGCACCGTCGAGACAAGACCGAGACCAAGTGCCATCGAGACAAGACCGAGACCAAGTGCCATCGGACCGAGACAAGATTGAGACGAGACAAGACCAAGACCAAGCACCATTGAGACCGAGACGAGACCAAGACCAAGCGCCATCAAGACCGAGACAAGACTGAGACCAAGCGACATCGAGACCGAGACAAGACCGAGAGCCATCGAGATCGAGACAAGACGAGACCAAGAGCCATCGAGACCGAGACGAGACCGAGACAAGACCGAGACCAAACGCCACCGAGACCGAGACAAGACTGAGACAAGACCGAGACCAAGCTCCTTCTAGACCGAGACAAGACAAGAAGAAGTTCTCATATGAAGACATAATTTTTTGCAAAAACTACTTCTTGTATTTAAAGTTTAGTTCTGATACTTTATAGGTCCTAAAACACAAAACACAATTCCAGTTTTTGAGGAGCTAACACTGTTATAAATCAGTTTTAGTGTAATATAGGTCATTTAAGACACACCTTTTTTCTTTGGCGTTTGATCCCAGACACAGACGAGATTTACTCTGCTTTGATTTGTCTGGATTTGACAGTTATTATGACAGTTCCTCTGAGGACGAGGTGCACGTTCGGACACGGCCGCGGTGTTCTGAATCCTCGTGGTAAACTTTGTGACTAAATGAATCCGTCCAGTCTTTCCTCAGAGGTGGTTTAAAGGATTCTCTCTGTTTTCACTGTCAGATCCCATAATGGACACGTTTACACACAAGAGGGAGAGCATGTGTGCCGAGGATTTAAGAGTTTAGATTGGGACTGAAGGACGCAGGGAGTGACTGATGAGAGAAAGGGAAGGAGGGAAGGAGGGAAGGAGGGAAGGAGGGAGGGAGAGAGCGGGAGTCTGTGTTTGGGGCAGATTCCATCACGTTTCAGGACTCTTTTGTTTGAGGTTATTCAGCTCGGAACTGGACCCCAGCAGAGACACAGAGACACAGGAGGGACAGAGGACAGAGGACGAGACAGAGGACAGAGGAGACAGAAGAGACAGGACAGAGGAAATACAGAGGGACAGAGGAGAGACAGAGGAGAGACAGAAAAGGAACAGAGGGGAAAGAGGAGAGAAAAAGGGACAGACTAGACAGAGGAGAGACAGGGGGACAGAGGAGACAGGAGAATGAGGAGAAAGAAGAGAGGCAGGAGAGACAGAGAAGAGACAGAGGGGAGACAGAAGGACAAAGGAGAGACAGAGGAGAGAAGACAGAGACAGAGGAGAGACAGAGAAGAGACAGAGGGAGACAGAAGGACAAAGGAGAGACAGAGGAGAGATAGATGGACAAACAAGGGACAGAGAGGATAGAGTAGAGACAGAGGAGACAGAGGAGACTTTGAAGAGACAGAAAAGGACAGAGGGACAGAGGAGAGACAGGGAAGAGATAAAGGGGACAGAGGAGGGACAGAGGGAGGACAGAGGAGAGACAGAGGAGGGACAGTAGGGACTGAGGGGACAGAGGATGTCCACTGCTGGATAAACAGCAATGGACATTTAGGTCTGATATTTGATGGACGTATAAGAACAGTGTGATTGGTCGAACATATGTCCACACTTCAGACTCTGTCCCTGCAGACAGTGTTTACATCAGAAACATCAGACTGTAATCAGTGCAGTGCTGTGTAATGTCACATAGTACTTGAAATCACAGTGACCACTGGAGGCAGCACACACACACACACACACACACACACACACACACACACACACACACACACACACACACACACACACACACACACACACACACACACACACACACACACGCACACACACACACACACACACACACACACACACACACACACACACACACACACACACACACACACGCACACACACACACACACACACACACACACACACACACGCACACACACACGCACACACACACACACACACACACACGCACACACACGCACACACACACACACACACACACACACACTTCCTCCTGTTTTGAACAGAAAGTCCAAATGTTTTGCACTTAAATGATCAGAAAAGCAGTGTCAGAGTGAGTCCACTGGTCCATCGTCTCCTGCTGTTTTAAAAAAATGTAATTAATAATTAATAATTAATTAAGAGTTCAAAGTCCTCGCAGAGACTAAGCAGCTGCTAATATCCACGACATAGATGTTTTAAGTCCAAAAAGACTCTTTAAAACACAACCTTTTGTGAAATGTTTTTAAATAAAATTCGAGGCCACAGAGCTGATTTGCCCTGAGCTTTCAGCTTT
The DNA here is from genome assembly GCF_026225935.1 of Boleophthalmus pectinirostris. Taxonomy (NCBI): domain Eukaryota; kingdom Metazoa; phylum Chordata; class Actinopteri; order Gobiiformes; family Gobiidae; genus Boleophthalmus; species Boleophthalmus pectinirostris. The sequence goes on from NW_026571447.1 coordinate 37,628,693, forward strand.
ACACAGAGCTGAGTATGTGGAGAAATGAATATTTCCAAAATAACATTGTGCACACAGCATTGTTTTCAAAAATGTTTTCATTTACATCGACCCACATAAATCCTCCATCGAGCGGCGTCATAACCACACCGAGCCTCTGGGAGCACCTGGATTAGATTCAAACCTGCAGCATTTATTTCATTACAGTTGTAAATATTGCTCAAAAATACCTTAAAAAACATGCATTAGTGAACGAGCTCGCCTCTCCACAGATCTGATAAAGCTTCATTTGTCTCTGGTCGTGGATATGAAACGTCAGCTGTGTGCAAATGTAAACACATGAAAAGTGTTTCACCAGAAGAAACACGACTGCTGCTCTGGTCCTTCATCATCATCATCATCATCATCATCATCATCATCATCATCATCATCAGAGCAAAAGGGAAACACTGGTCGCACTTTCAGCTCCTAAAACTCTGTTTATCTCACTTTACACACAAACTCCACTTTTTAGAAAGATTCATTGTCAGAGGTGAATTTGCCGTTTGCGTGTAAAAGATGGAACAAACGAAGGGAAATGTCTGTTTTTTTTTTTCTTTTTTATGCCCATGTATGTGTAAACAGGACCTCAGACTTGTCATTATTTATTTATTTATTTATTTATTGTTTTGTTTTGTAAACTTTGTGAGAAAAATGACTGAGACATTTAGCTCCAGGTGTCAGGTGCTGTGCAGTCACTGCTCAGCTCCAAATTATTAAAACACTTTAAACAAAAGTAGATTTACAATAAGCCCCTAAAAGCTCTTAATTTAAAAGAAGCATTTTCATAAACAACTTTTTTGTCATATTTTCTAAATGTTTGGAAGAACCCTGAGCTCAGAAAGTGACGCGGCGTCAGATCTGATGTGTGATTTTCTCTGTTGGGTAACGCAACTAATGTGTGTTTATCCCTGTGAGAAAAAAACTGCGATTTGTGATTTGGGGCTCTTCAAAATATTATCAAAGAGCGCTGAATTATTGTCAGGAAACACAATATTTCGTTTGAACTGCGCTTTATATCCGAGCCAGAATTGTGAAACGCTGAAAGCTCCACATCATCGGCTGATACGTGAGCCAGTGTCCAGGTCAGGAGCTCGTGTCTGTTATTGCTCAAACCGGGGCCTCCCATGAGACTCTTCAGCTTCAGTAACCCCAGACACAGGCAGAACATGCAAAGCGCTCACACCGAGGCCTCACACGGTCTGGGAATCAAACCAGGGACCTACTTTTACAGTTGATTTAACCTCACTTAAAACTCCATTGCACAAGAGGCTTTTGGCACCAAACCGGTTTCATTTACAAGATGCGGACTCCCGGGTGGAAAGTGACTCTTGCAAATACTCCTGGTACTTTGACTGAGTACATTTTTGAGGTAAGTGTACTTTATGAAGTGGGTTTTTACTCTAGACTCACACTTATACTAAATTTAGCCATGAAATTGTAACTAGTCACACTTAACGGTTCAATTGATCAAGTTAAAGTTTAAAGATCAGTCTTATTTGGTCTTCGGATATTTTCTGTTATTAGGTTCTTTTTTCAGACCGAGAGCTGACTTCGTACCGGTGGAGGCAGGACGACAGCGCCACCTGCAGTCCCACTTCCTCAGGACAGTATCCCAGGTGTGTGAGAGTAAAAACGTCCCCTCATCCCGGTTTATCGTCCTGTGGGCACGTTTCTGTATTTCGATTGCCTCTTTAATCCAGCGACGGTGTTTGTTTTCCTCTGGCCCAGTGATGTTTGCTCCGTCACAGTCCAGAATCTGTTTTTTTTTTTCTTTTACAGTGGTCAAAAACGGCCAAGTTGAGTTCTTCTTGTTCTGCTTCGTGTTTTGTTGCTCGTGTTTCGCCTTCGCTGTTTCCTCCGACGGTAGGAAGACGGTTCACAGAGGTCATCAGTGTGTTTTCAGTCATGTAAAGTACATTTTAGCAATCACACACATTTTACTTACTTCTTGTTGACTGTAAATATTAGTTAGTAAATAGTTGGGGCTCTCACCTCACAGTAAGAGGGTCCTGGGTTTGTTCAGGTTTTTATGGGGACTCGTACTCGCAAGTTGCCACTAAAAGAAGCACAATATGTTTCCTATTTGTCCAGTCATCCTTCGTAAAAGAAAATATCTGAGACTTCCCTGGTGAAATGTACAAATCAGTTGATGGGACACGTCACAGTAACATCACGTGACTCTGAGGAAGAGCACAGGGAGCAGAACAAACTGTCAGGGATGAAAACAAACACTTTGTACTTACTAGTTTTCTGATACATACTTTATTTGACACTTTGTGCTTGTGTCTGCTGTACATACAGTGGATCATTATGTTTTAATTTGGACATTTTAAATCGTAATATTCATCCAAAACAACTTACTAAAAAAACTAGTCCACTAACTCCTCCTGCATTAGAAAACTGTGGTGTCCAGTTGGAGCTGATGTAAACATCGTCACAACAAAACGCCGGGTGCTGTGGCCCCTCTGATGTACAGCTGCACATGACGCTGGTGTGTAGCAGATTTTTTAATTAAATTTTTTTCAGATGTAGGTTGAATCTTACTGCAAAATTGGAGAATGAAATAAGTACATCACAGTGGCATATATCGAAAATAAGAGCAGCTCAGAGCAATGACGTCTTGAATAGAGGAGAATAAAGATGAGTCAAACATGCATGAATCACTCTAAATACAGCTTCAGAGGGTAAAGGGAAACAACTATAACAGGGGTAAAAGCTCTCTGTTCAGTGCCGTTGTTTGCCATTTGGATACCCTAAGCACAACTGGTGCTGCCCACCAAAAAAAAAGAAAAAACAAAAAAAAAAACATTGGAGGGGGGAAAAAGTGAGAAAAAAAGAAAGAAAAACGTAAAGTAAACAAAAGTGTGATTGCAATCGACCGTACCTGCCTCTCGCTCTGTCCACTTTTTTGGTAAATTAGTGAGACCGGGTGTGCACGACAAAATGGTGCCCCCACAAGCGCTTGGTGCTCTACACAAGTGTGTGCGTGTGCGGAGCGACATCTCTGACGATGTTGCTTCTCTTGTGAAGGGTGTGTTACCTGCTTCTGTGTAATGTTGCACTGTCCAGAATCAAACATCTTGGACTGATTCACTAAAGATGATTTTATTGCCATAGAAAAAGGTAAATTTAACGCCATTATAAGCAAAACTGTAATATCTCCATGGAGACGTGCATCCACCGGACGCTCCACTAGAAAAGTTCCACTGTGCTTGTCTTTAAGTAGTACTGAAACCAGATACACATTTTTTGCAGGTATCGCAGGTTTACTAAAAAAAAAAGTCCCATTCAGAGGACAGACGTGAACCTTTCCTGATTGTCTTTCGAATGATCTTGAGCTGGATCAGAACACGGAACCTACCAGAACCACAGATATAAGGACATACAGGGATATAACAGAAAGTGCTGCTGTTTAATATTGAAAATCACATTCTATTGTCTAAAGAAAGAGTGTTTTTGATTATCCTTGTGGTATCAGAATCGGTGTTGAGTATCAGTTCTATTCTTTGGTATTGAAATCGAGTTAACTGTACTTTTGGGCTCATTTCTGCTGTCAGTTTTACATGTGTCTCTTTGGTCGTCTTTAATCTTGTTATTTGGGTCAAAGTTACAAACACAGCTCAGACTTCCTCCTGCGTTTGGCTCGGGGCTGCCCGCTCTTGTTTAATAACATTATTCTTAACGCGGGCCAGATGTTAGCGCTTAGCATGTGTCCGTGCTAGCGTCTGGAGACACATGGGAGCGCGTGCGTCAGAGGGGGCGTTCATCGTTACGCCGGTTACGTAAGAACTGGTCGTCCCATGGTAAAGGGGCGTGACGGCAGACGTCCCTGACTCACTGTTCAATTAACACGTCATTATGCGAGGCCTGGACCCGACCGCACCAACTTATCAACACGAGAAGCTCTGGCGTGAGGAGCAGCGAGAACCAAGGTCCACCAGCTCCACGGACAGTTCGGTTTGAAGAGCCGATGACAGATCGGACTACACCCTGGGGCTCTGAAAGGCGGCCTGCGGGCCAACTCTGGACCCTGAGTGGATCTGGACCAAGACCCTAACCTCGATCTGAATGTGTCAGTTCAGATACATAAGTTACAACAATGGGGCTCATTCACGAAACCTTTTCTTATCTGAAAATGTTCTTCTGGAAGAACAAATCCTACAAACTCATAAGAACAAAAATTTGACTGTTTTAGAATATTATTACTCTGATAATGCAACCAAAAATTTAAATTCCTCCATGATTGTAAGTTATATATATTCTTAAATTATTTCCTATAAACATATATTTGTGATCCAAAAACATTTATGAGTTGTTTTCTAGAGTCTGTTTCTATTGGGTCAAACAGATTTTCTCCAGGCTGCAGTGAGTCTCAGTCTGTCCAGCCCCAGTGCCTCCATATGAGCCTCTGACACAGCCCTGAGTCTGGTCACTGCACTGGACTGAACACCAACATCACCAACATCACCACCAACATCACCCTGACCCCCCACAACCAGAGCGCACTCTGCTGCACCCCCACACCAGCCCCCTCCCTCTCTGTTTACCTCGGGTCTGTGATCACAGAAAGCCTAATGAATACGATAACAGCAGACGTTTATTACTATAAGTTTATGACTGAAATATTCCCTCCCTGAGCCCCGTCCCGCCCGTAGCCGCCAGTGTCTGTGCTCGTCACGTAATAACCTGCGTCTGACTCAATGGCGGCCGTTAGTCCAACCTGAGAATTCTAATGTCTTGGCCGTAGTTGATCCAAAAGAGGCCGGTACAAACACAGCTTTAACCCACAAGTCCAGTTTTTAACAAATATGCACTAAAATGCCAAAACAAGGAGAGAGACAGAGACACACATTCACACAGAGAATCAGTAGAAAAAAGTGATTTTGGTGTTTAGTCGCCCTTTAACCACCTCACATTTATTCAATTACAGGTGGTTTTATAGCTCAAAAATACTTCAGATCAAATACCACAGATGTGACCTGGAACTTGGCCTGGTTTTGTTTCCAGGAAGAGGAAAAGGTTTAATGTCATATTGTGAAACATTCCAGACAATGCACTAAGATCTCCTTGGAGAAAAGCATTTGACGGACTAGAAAAGTTACACAATGCACTTTTAACCCTGCAGATATGAAACGCTTACGTTCATTAACCACAGAAACATCAGGAAAACATGGAGAACCTGTGTAATACCACAACCAGCCACTAGATGCCCCCTGACAAACATCCACAGGTGAGGACATCTGCCCAAACCTCAAAGAACTGTGTAGATGTTCGAAATATTCTTCTTGCTGGACCAGATTGTTCTGTAAGAATCATTTCTACTTTGAACCAACATTTAAAAGTGCATTGTGTAAAATTTCTGGTGGAGGATTCATCAAATGCTTTTCTCCATGGAGATGTGGTTGCTTTCTCTTAAATGCTTCACAGTGTGACTTTAAACCTTTCTATCTCCATGGAGACCAAACCGGAGCAAGCTACAGGTCAGATCTGTGGAGAGACGACGCCGCTCGCAGTCAGAATGTTGTTTTTCTCTGTATTTTGAGCTATAAAACCACCTGTAATTGAATAAATGTAAAAAAAAAGACAAAAGTTAGTTTAGTTTAGTTTCATTTTGGTTTAACATCTTTACTCTGATGAGCTTGCATTTCCACAGACCTGACTCATATTTGGTTTGCTTGTTTCCATAGAAAAGTTGTGCATTTGGCTCTAATATTCCACAGTACGGCATTAAAAATATCTATATACCACAAGGAGTGTGGTTTAATGTCATACTGAACATTGCAGGCAGAGCAATGACATCTGCATGAAAACAAGCAGGTGATGGACTCGACAAAATGTTTCACAGTCTTCAAACTCCAGTGTTTTTATTTCACATTTTACAAAACGCTGCAGTTATAGTTAACAAAAAATAAAGAAAATACACGATCCAGACAATAAGGTCAGTCATAATATCAGTTCTGTAAAAAAGTCACAGAAATTTGATCTCGGCTGCCACATCCCGACATCGCCAACGCTCCAACCCTCACTTTAGACAAAACAACCTTTAAACTCCTTCTCTCTGCCTTAATTGCTAAAAATCTATCCTTGTTAATTGTAAATTCCGGTCTGACGTCAACATTACACTCTGGAAAAACCTCCTAACAGATTACATCTCTCTTGAAAATCTTACCAAATCCTCTCAAAATACAAATTCTGACTCATTCTCTGTCTGGTTTCTCAGATTGACGTTCAGCACAACAGCACAACCAGGGTGGGTACAGTTTGAGGTTTTTCTTTTCTTTTTTTTCCTGATACCACTACCGGTTCCTGAACAGTTCTTTTTTTGGCGCCTGTATTTTTTTAATGGAAATTCATGACCAATATTACTAATAAAATACTTTTCAATCCTTGGATTATAACGATTTTCATTCATATATTACATTTATAACTTCACACAAATGTGCATGTAAATCAGGTTTGTCCAAACTTTTTTCATCAAGGGCCACATGTCAAAACACAGATGAAGCAGGGATCCGATCGAGGGCCACAGACTGATGCTCAGTGCAGTGAATAATTGAAATATGTGCATTTTTAACATGTTAGAATGAGCCATCAAGCCTCTATTCAAGCCTACAATCTCAGACTACACACTGAATATTAGATATTGGCTTTATCAAGGTCGATTTTACTTTTAGTAAAAAGTACTTAAGGGGCCCGGTCAAGCAGAAGTAAACAGCAAAGCCAAAAATTCAAGTTAATTCATCTGATATAAAAATATATTGAACAGATACATATGTACTCTAGTTTATGAAACTGTTGACATTTTTTCTGTACCATTTTTGGTTCTAAAGTTACATATGTTTTAAACAGACCATGTATGAAACATGTATGAATTATTTCCCAAATTTCAAAGACCTGCAAATCATGTAAATAAATGGATGTATTTCATCATATCTTGTGTTATTCCATCTTTGAACTGTTGATGAAGGTACATGATTTTTCCCAAAAAAAAAAAAAGTATTTAAAATGATAAAAATTTGCTTGGAAGGACTGACATATTTTATAGAAATAGTTTCCTTTCATTTTGAAGTAATATTAAAGTATTCAGAAGAAAAAAGCAACAAATGATGTAAAATCCTGCACCTTCTACTTGTTTGCACAATTTTCCCTCCGTTACTTTTCCCTCCGTTACCATGACCTTTCTTAATAAAAAATCTCATTACTCAAAAAGTAAGAGGTTTTTCAACCTAATCTTGTACCATATGGTAGAAAACTATATGAAGCAAATATTCAAACCAGTTTGTTAAGGATATGTAAGTGAGAACCAAGAGTTATCACTGTTTGGATTTATTGCCCAAAAAGTGCTGCATATTTCATTCCCTCCGTTACCGACACGAGTTTTAAAATTTTTTGTCAACAACTTGAAAGAATATCACAGGTTTAACTTGACCCTGTTGGAGTGTAACTCTTTCCTACATTCTGATACTTTACTTATTTCAATAGTCCCTCTAGTTTCTGAATAAGAGACATTTGAATGTAAAAAATCTGCCTGTTTCCCTCCGTTACCACTTGACCGGACCCTAAGGTAATGTGGGTCAATTCACCTGGAAGCCTGAGGGCCAAGAATAATTGATATGAGGGCCGCATTTGACCCCCGGGCCATAGTTTGGACATGCCTGATGTAAATGAACTAAAGCTCACGGCTGATCCTCGCGTTTGTTTTCTTCTTATACTTCCTGCATCAAATGTAGGATAATATCGGGTCAAATACAGGACAGTACAGTGGGTTACTTAGAATTGGATCAGTGTTTTATTGCAGGGATCTTCAGAGTTTTTCGGCCCAGGGACCACGAACTGATGCAGAGCTGGAGCAGGGACCCAGTACTATAAATATATATGACATACAGTTGTGTTTTCTGTTAAATTGGGCCTAGTGTTGTGTATAAACAGCTGCTCTGTTATTGTACATTTAATACTAGGGGGTTATTCCAACGAAGTCGCTTAACAAGTCCAGACTTATCCTGAAATCCTGAGATGAAACTAGCTTCATCTCCATCCTTTTACAATGTTCTCCTCATTCTGGGTTGGGATGGGATTCTTTAGGTCCAGGCTGGGTGGTATAATTCCCTCGTCCTGGTAACGCAGATGAATCGAAGATGGTTACGGAAACATGCTTTTTTGATTCCAGTTGTTCTAATCTCCGGAATTCCTTGTCATATTGTTGTCCATGACTGAAAAAACTCTTGGTCTGAAAAAAGAACCTAAAAATATAAATTATCGGAAGACCAAATTAACCTTAATGGACTAACTTCATCTCCAGTTTAAACCTCAATTTGTTCCATGACAGAAATAATCCTGAGTCTGACCAAAGCTAAACTCAGGCCTGAAGTTTAAGCTGCGATTTGTGCTCGTGGTGACGCTGAGAAAACCAGAGCAATGGAGCAACGACATCACAGAGAATGGGCTCAAAGTGTGACTTTTTTAATGATCTGACAAAACGAGAGAACAGCCACAAGAGTTTGATTTGGGCCATGGAAGTTTTCCGGTCATTCTTATCTGAGGAGCGAGAGAAAAGACACGACTTCATCCTCCTCTCCCAGTCGTAGAGAGGAGCTGTGTAGTGCAGACTCCAGAGCCTAGTTAATACGCCCGGGGAATGAATGAAGTTGCCTGACCCCTTCCCGATGTGCGGTAGAACGTGCGGAGCTTAAGTTCCGCTGTGCGTAAAAGTAAAGCTGTAAAGGGACTCTTCACATGTAGCCAAGAAGAAGTGATCAAATTTGTGCCGACGTCTGCAGTTTGACAGAGAGCGAGAGACGAGGGAAAGAAGACATAGAAACAGAAGGAACGACAAGACAGAACCCACTGAAAACTAGTTCATCCTCATCCTCCAAAAATAAAGAGATATTAAAAAAAAAAAAGTCTAATCAACCATAGATTTTGTGAGCCCTGTTTAGTAGAACCTGCGTGTAGATACGATTATAAAAAGTGTTTCCTTGTTGTGTTCCAGAGTTTTGTTGAAGACCTCTGTTTTATTGGATCAGGGCAGAGGGAGGAAGTCAGGTTGGCGCCATCGCTCAATTTCATTTCTCTCCAGAATCAGAATACACTAGACCACAGGTGTCAAACATACGGCCCGGGGGCCAGATCCGGCCCTCCAAGACCTTTAATGTGGCCCTCGGGTGATTTTCTACTAAAGTATTTTAATTATATTTTCTATTAAAATATTGGTAATTTTCTGCGATGTTTATCATAGAAGTGTCTCTGTACGTGGCCCCTCCCACCAGAGCAGCACAAATGAAGACTTGTCTCTTTCCAAACGCTCTTAAAGGACGATCGTTTTGACTGTTGACCGTGACACCCTCATCAGAAAAATGTCAAAAATGAGAAAAGTGGAGCCAAGTGCAGGATTTTACAAGAAAAATTGACTTATTCCTATTTGCAAACAAGATCATGTTAAAACATTGTGTTGAAATTGTATTTTTCTTAAAGTTTCAGGTTGTTCATAATAATTATAATATTTTCTTAGAAGAAAAGTTCATCAATTATAAAAAGATTTCTGTAATAGATTTGCGTTTCTCTGCACAAATATTTGAACTTATTGTTATTTTTGGGTTATATATATGCCCATGAGTTTTTCTGATCCGGCCCCTTTGAGATCAAAGTAGGTTGGATACGGCCCCCGGACCAAAATGAGTTTGACACCCCTGCACTAGACGGTTTACAAAAACTCCAGAAGTTTGAGTCTGGGCACCAACCAATCAGCGAAGAGTCAGACATTCTGTGTTGGCAGCTGTAACGCAAATGTGTTAGGGTTAGGGACAGACTACAGCCACAAAAGCATCAGAAGAATGTTCTTTGAGGAGCCCGAGTGTAAATGAAGAGACATGGGACATGAATATGAAATTGGGTGAAGTATATTGAAAATACATTTTTACAGAGCACAGGAGTAACAAAACAAAATAAAAATAAAAAACAGTCCAGTTATTTGATTCAGGTTAATTTAAGTTTAGGTTTTTGGGTAAGCTCGCCATCATTCATTTCCTAGTTGAGTTGAGAGTTTCTGTGAAGCTGGAGTTCAATCAGTCCATAGAAAAAACCTGACCATACACGGCCAGGTGTGTACAATCTATATGGAGGCTCTAATTGTGGATGTTGTACGATTCGTAGTTTAAACGTTCATTGAAATTGTTTGCCGACGCCCCGACCACGCCACAGCCACAGCCACAGCGGAGCGGAGGAGGAGGAAGTGACACGGTGACCCCGCGACTTAAAGGAAGTGGGGGAGATCGGGGTGAAACGGAATTGACCCGCAACAATAAAAGTCTCAAACGCGGGTTACACAACGATTCCCGAGATTGAGGATTTAAACGAGCGAACGGTTCATAGACACTGAATCCCTTAAATTTCCTTTACAAATATGTTTCCATGATTTCTTAAAATATTTTGTTTGTACACAAAAACAGAATAAAGAAAAAATCCTCCTCCAACATAAAAAATTGGGTTGCAGTACATATTTTTTGTCATTTTCTATCTGTCTGGAGGTTAATGAACTACACCTAGTGCCTCTGCTCAATTTTATTTCTCTCCAGTGACTAGGTCAAGATTCCGAATACACTAGACAGTTTGCAAGAACCCTGGAAGTGCGAGTTTGGGCACCAGCCAATCAGCGAAGAGACAGAGATTTTGTGTTGGCAACGATTCCCAAGAGCGAGGATTTAAAGCCGGAACAAAGAGAATGTTTAGTGAATTTTATCAAGGAGAAAGACGTTATTGTCCTTCTTCCTACGGGACTTGGCGTATTACATGACCAAATAGCAGCGATTGGTTAAACAAAAAAGTACCCGCCAACCGTCAAGTGAACAAATCCTAAAGCTGCGAGGTCAGACGGTTTCTACAAAGTGAAACCGTCTGATGAATCAGGCTAAGACGGAGGTAGAGTAGCCAAAAATAACACTCAAGTAAACATAACTAGAAATAAAGTAAATAGAAGTACAAAGTAGTGGTCCAAGAAATTACTCAAGTCAGATTAAAAATGCATTTGGGTAAAGTACTGCTCATATAAAAGCAACTTAAAGAGTAAATGTAAGATATTTTTAAAGTTTGACATGAATGAAACTGGAAAGACGAAACTTGAAATAAATCACAAAATCTGTTATTTTCAAATATGAGATTCATTTGGTCTTCAGATAATTGATATTATTAGATTCTTTTTTCAGTAGAACTCTGTATCTGTTTGTGTATAAATCAGCTGACTGCACATAAACTGTCAGGTATGAAAAACAAACCCTTGATCTGAAAAAAGAACCTAATAACATAGACACGTAATGAAACTAAATCAGATCTGAAGAAGCTGTGAAAAACAAATGTTCAAATCATTTCATATTGTTACATAAGATTTGTCACTTGTAAATAAAACTATAACTCAAGTAAGAGTCCGGTTACTTCAATAAAAACATTCTTCAAGTACGAGTAAAAGCAAACGTAACTGTGTTTTAGCCGCTCTTGGATCGGGGACAAAGTATAAAAACACGTAACACGATGAGACCTCCGCGAGCGCAGCAGATCTGACATTACACATTAAAGACGCACTTTGTCAATTATCACAAAGAGTGAAGTAACATCCCAACCCACAAGACAGAACAGGATCCGACCCATCCCCCGGAGTCTAATGACCAACGAGGAGCCAAAAGCATCTGAAAACCGGCTTTGAATTCAACTCTAAACCCCTGCGTGCGCTGACTCCCGGTTCCTGCGTCTAATACGTCCTGTTTGAAGCACAAGAACGACGTGTACTTCGCTGTTCTTAAGGACAATACATGTGTTTTTACGACGCACTCGAACAAGTCCTCACAACTTGATAATTATACTTCTCCTCAAAGAAACGCTCAGGCTTCACGTGACAACGCAGAATGAGAAAAAGTCGAAGCCAAAAAGTTAGAGGATAGGTCAGGTGTTTTACCAGATTTTGTTGTTTTTTTTTTTACCTGATTTACGGTCTCTGTAATTACAGAGTCTATCCACATAACAGACAAACTGGCACAAGGTTTAATGTCCTCTCTGTCAGCATAAATAAACAGAAGAGCTTCTTTTCCACGGAAGCTTCACAAAGTGGTGCCGTCGAACAGTGACTCAGGTTTACAGCGGCTCAGGCCTAAAAAGGAAAGGTTCATCGACACTGAATCCTTATATTTCTTTTGCAAATATGTTTTCAGGTTTTCTTAAAATGTTTTGTTTGTACACAAAAAGGGAATAAAGAAAAAATCCTCCTCCTGCAGAAAAAAAGTGTGTTGCAGTATATATTTTTTTGTGATTTTCTATCTATTTGGAGGTAAATAAACTGACCAGACTCGCGCCACCTAGTGCCTCCGCTCTATTTCATTTCTCTCCAGCGACTAGGTCAGGAATCGGAATACACTAGGGCTGCGTTCAGACTGCAGCCTGAAGTGACCCAAATCCGATTTTTTGGCCTCTATGTGACCTTTATCTGATCTTTTAATGACAGTCTGAACGACACAGATCCGATTTTTTTCAAATGTGACCAAGGCCACTTCGATATGTGCTCCTGAAACTGATACATATCTGATCTTTTGACATGTGACTTCAGTGTGAACGGCCAAAGCGCATCCATCAGACCTACACGTTATCAACAAGCCAGAAACGTCACTATTCTGCACTGAAGTAGGCAAAAATTGTTAATGAACTCTGTGTCACTGAAGTGAAGCACATCACCACTCACCACTCTTGGCTCCGTCTCCACATCCACATGTTCCTTTCAACGGACGTCGCTGCCGCTGTCCCACAAAACACCACGGCCAAAAACCTCGTCCTTCTCCTTCTCAATCTCCTCCTTAAAACAAGTAAGTTGTTCATGTTCTGGCTCCGGTACGAGAGGAACTTTAAAATCTCCAGGTGCTCGATGCTGCGTCCATGTTTGGACAACTTCCGTAAACACAGAGACGCTCGCTGCGGTTGACGTCGTCGTGTCTCCAGTGTCACATGCGGGACACTTTCGGGCCGTTTAACGTTCACACTGGAGTCACATACAAGTCACATTTAATTGGAAATGTGAACGACCTCGCAAAAACATCGGATTTCACAAAAAAATCGGAATTCAGTGTTAAGCCCTGCAGTCTGAACGTAGCCTAGGTGGTTCGCAAAAACCCTGGAAGTGCGAGTTCGGGCACCAGCCAGTCAGCGAAGACTCATACATTCTGTGTTGGCAACCATTCCTGAGATTGAGTATTTAAAGCTGGAACAAAAAAAATGTTTGGTGAATTTTATCAAGGGGAAAGACGTTATTGTCCTTCTTCCTACAGGATTTGGAAAAAGCTTAATATACCAGTTAGACCCGTTAGCGGCGCATTACATACGTCACGACCAAATAGCAGCGATTGGTTAAATAAAAAAGTACCCGCCTACCGTCAAGCGAACGAATCCTAATGTCAGACGGTCTTTATGAAGTGAAACCGGCTGATGAATCAGGCTATGGTGACATAGACTTGTGTGCCAAATATTGAACAGAATCTGACTGACTCTAACCTGTCAGAAATCTAACCGTCAGGAGAGTTTGAAATGGGCCAGAGAGAAATCACTAAATAGACATAAACATACATAGATGACATCTTCAGGCGTGTTTTTGACGAGGGAATGTCATAGCATGATAGAAAGTTGGGGTGTAACAGTACACAAACATCACAATTTGGTACGTACTTTGGTTTTGAGGTCACGGTTTGGTTCATTTTCACTGCAGTATCTGAACAAAATGCAAAACCATTTGCTTGTGTGCTGCTTGGTAAAACTAATAAGTTAAATAAAATATTCTCAAATAAGCAACACAGGTATGAAATATTATGAAAAAAAATCCTTGTAAACAGTAAACTAATTTTTTCAAAAAGTAAAGTGCAGCACTAACGGTTCCAGCATGACATTTTATGCAATCTTAATATTTTTGGCCAGAAAAAAAACAACTTCAACCCCAGCGGCTGAAATGATATGGGGGAGGGGGGGGGTCATACGTGCCGGCGAAAAGGTGAGAGTGAAGACCGCAGCGTGATGACCGTAGTTTTGCGAGGATTCACGTGGTTCGGACGCTGCGAGGTCAGACAGTTTCCACAAAGTGAAACCGGCTGATGAATCAGGCTATAAACGAACACCATTTAGATTTTGTTCATTTTATTTGTATTGTATCTGTAACGGACGCTGGAGACATTTTGGTGTTAAATCCATGTGAACTTTTTTGATGATCAACATCCCTGACAAGCTTCTGCAGTCACCTCAAAACATTTTTAAACTCCCTTTATTTTCTTCTTTTCTTTGCATTATAGTGCAGCCACAAACTAACTCCTACTGAGTGTGTTTTTTATCCTGGACATGATAATACTCTATAATCGCATTAAGAGTCTACCTCAAAACACTAAGAAGATCGACTGGTTAACACAACGTCCACTATAAACGACACAAATGAATGAGGACGGGTCTCAGGAAGATAAACGCTCAGACTGCAGCCTGAACTGACCAACATCCAATTTTTTCACCCCATGCGACCTGCATCTGATCTTTTTTCAGAACATGTTCCCAAAACATGCTTCGTGGGTCTGAACCAGGACTAAATCAGGACTAAACCAGGACTGAACCAGGACTGAACCAGGACTGAACCGTTTTCAGTCCTGGTCTGGTCCTGGTCTCAGTCCTGGTCTGGTCCCAGTCTGGTCCCGGTGTCAGTGCCGGTCTTAGTCCCAGTCTCAATCATGGTCTGGTCCTGGTCTGGTCCCGGCCTCAGTCCTGGTCTCAGTCCCGGTCTCAGTCCTGGTCCTGTTACCGGTCTCAGTCCTGGTCTCAGTTCTGGTCTGGGCCCAGTCTCAGTCCCGGTCTCAGTCCTGGTCCTGTTACCGGTCTCAGTCCTGGTCTCAGTTCTGGTCTGGGCCCAGTCTCAGTCCCGGTCTCCGTCCTGGTCCTGGTCTCAGTCCCGATCTGGTCCCAGTCTGGTCCCGGTGTCAGTGCCGGTCTTAGTCCCAGTCTCAGTCCTGGTCAGTCCTGGTCTCAGTTCTGGTTTGGTCCCAGTCTCAGTCCTGGTCCTGGTCTCAGTCCCGGTCAGTTCAGCTTAAGTCACGGAAATGGGAAAGTTCTCGATTTACCGGTCAGTCTACGTTCCTCCTCTCACCTCTGGTCATGAGCTCTGGGCAATGACCAAAAGGACGAGATCGCGGATACAAGCGCTCGAAATGAGTTTCCTCCTCAGGGTGTCTGGGCGTCTCCCTTAGAGACAGAGTGAAGAGCTCAGTCACACAGGAGGAGCTCGGAGTAGAGCCGCTGCTCCTCCACGTCGAGAGGAGCCAGTTGAGGCTCGGGCATCTGTTTCGGATGCCTCCTGGACGTCTCCCTCGGGAGGTGTTCTGGGCACGTCCCACTGGGAAGACCCAGGACACACTGGAGGGACTATGTCTCTCGACTGGCCTGGGAACGTCTCAGGGTCCCCCCGGAAGCTCTGGAGGAAGTGTGTGTGGAGAGGGAAGTCTAGGATAAGCGGAAGAAAATGGATGGATGGATGTTCTGATTTTCTTTTTGATAAACATGGCCGTGCCTCTGAGCTCATATCGGCTCTTTCAGATTTTGAACATGTTCTGTAAAGACTTTGACAGGAGATTATTGTTTACTTTGAACATGATTTTTAGAGTATAAAGGTCGACTAAATCATAAAATTTCAGAGTTTGAAGGTTGATTCGTTATAAGTTGATAATGTGATGCTCTCATAGGTGAGTTTCAGCTGACGTCATTGTTATTAAAAGCCCGCGTTGCTGCTGGGAAATATTTTGGTCAGAGGCAAGAAACACGATAGTGTCAAACACAGTGCGTAACCTCGTGTATTTATCCCCGATAATGGTAAATTCCTGCTGCATTATCAGATGCACAAATAGAAGCACAGAAGAAGGAAAATGTCTTTTTCGTATTCTGAGTGAAAAGAACCGCTAACGGTGAATTAAACGACTTTCAAACATCCGCAGAGCAAACGTAGAAGATCCTAACAAACCGTGGACTCCAACAAGTTCAACAACACATCGAGACTCTTGGAGGTTTTCATCTTTTCTGCTGTGAATGGCCCAGGAGTTTCCACCAAGTCATTGTGGATATCGCCCAAGTGAATATTTGTCCAGGTAGTTGGCGATTCAGACCAGAAATTTGTTTTTCGTCCACCTTTTGTCGGGGTTGAAAAGGGTGATTTGGCGTCCGTCGATGCTTATGACCAATTTCTGGTCAAATGGTCTTGGGTCCTCTGCCGTTAGAGTGGATAAATAACCTGGATCAATACCCTTTACGTGCTTTCTCGCTCCGTCCCTCATGTTGAATTAGTGTTTCTTGCCGCCGACCAAAATAATTCCCAGCATGCAACGCGCACTTTTGTCAACAATGAAACTCGCCTATTGCCTTTTTTTGGAAGGTAAAGACTGGATTTGCGTTAGTCTTATAAGTATTGCCCCAAATCTCAATACCGTCGGCTATGTAGGGCATTACCAGCGAGTTGTATATAATAAAAAGACTGTTTTTATCTAGAATATATCTATATTACGACTCCAAACGACTGGTCCAGGACTTGAACCGCGGGTCATCTGCGCTGCAAATGATTGTCTGTTGCGATGAGCCAAACTCCATAATGCAATGATCTGATGTTGGTTAGATAATCCTCCTGCGAATCATTTGTGAACAGAAGACCTCCAGCCTCCTGCACGTCACCGCCATTACTCCACCGACGCGACTGTTGACAGTGAACAGGACGTTCAAGGCCCCGCTCCAGTTTGTCCCCATTTGGACGCCATGTGTCCTGCCCCAGTACAGAAAGGTTACATAAGCCGGGTCTGTGTCGAATTATAGAGCGTTTCAGTGTCCAAAATCAGGAAGGTGCACAGTTAACATGCTAGTTGTCAATAGCTTCATTGGTGTATGTAATAGAGGGTCAAGAGAAGGACAATATAGTGTAAAAATCAGGACACTTAATGGTCAAAATC
This sequence comes from Boleophthalmus pectinirostris, assembly GCF_026225935.1. Classification (NCBI taxonomy): domain Eukaryota; kingdom Metazoa; phylum Chordata; class Actinopteri; order Gobiiformes; family Gobiidae; genus Boleophthalmus; species Boleophthalmus pectinirostris. The sequence continues at coordinate 37,645,696 of NW_026571447.1, forward strand.
AGGACAATAAAAGGTTAAAATCAGGAAAATAAAAGGGTTAAAGTCAAGACATTAAAGGATAAAAATGAGGACAATAAAGGGTCAAAATCAGGATAATAAAGGATCAAATGCAGGACAATAAAGAGTCAAAATCAGATTAATATTGTGTCAAATGTAGAACAATATAGGGTCAAAATCAAGACATTAAAGGGTCAAAATCAGGGCAATAAAGAGTCAAATGCAGAACAATAAAGGGTCAAAATCAAGACATTAAAGGGTCAAAATCAGGGCAATAAAGGGTCAAAATCACATTAATAAAGGGTTAAAATCAAGACATTAAAGGGTCAAAATCAGGGCAATAAAGGATCAAATGCAGGACAATAAAGAGTCAAAATCAGATTAATAAAGGGTCAAATGCAGGACAATAAAGGAGCAAAATCAGAACAATATTGTGTCAAATGTAGAACAATATAGGATCAAAATCAAGACATTAAAGGGTCAAAATCAGGGCAATAAAGGGTCAAAATCAGGACAATAAAAAGTCAAATGCAGAACAATAAAGGGTCAAAATCAAGACATTAAACGGTCAAAATCATAGCAATAAAGGGTAAAAATCAGGATAATAAAGAGTCAAAATCAGGAAAATAAATGATCAAAATCAGGACAATATAGGGTTAAAATTAGGACAGTAAAAGGTCACAATCAGGACAATAAAGGGTCAAAATCAAGACATTAAAGGGTCAAAATCAGGGCAATAAAGGGTCAAAATCAGGACAGTAAAGAGTCAAATGCAGAACAATAAAGGGTCAAAATCAAGACATTAATGGGTCAAAATCAAGACATTAAAGGGTCAAAATCAAGACATTAAAGGGTCAAAATCAGGACAATAAAGGGTCAAAATCAAGACAATAAAGGGTCAAAATCAGGACAATAAAAGGTCACAATCAGGACAATATAGGGTCAAATGCTAGTTGTTGTTAACTTTATCAAAACTCTGGGTTGTGAAAAGCTCATATAAACTCATGGCGGCGGTGAATAATAAGATAAGTCGTAACATGAATATGACAAATTTATGGAGCAAATCCCAGACGACTCATTCCTACTCATTGGTCATCAGTTTATTTTATTTATTTAACAATTATAGATTAGAGACTCCGCCCTTCATCTGAAATTGTCTCATTAAATCGCGGCACATCACAGACGGTTTATTCTCAGCCCTGGTTCCTATAAATGCTTCTTCTTAAGAGATCAGAGGGACAAATGGAGCAGGTATTCAGAGCTGCATAAAGAGCGAGCGCTGTGAAGTGCTGGGCGTGTGAGTTCACCTGTAATTACACATGAGTCAGAACCCAGAGAGGAGACTGGAGTTTTCCATTTAAACTGAACTGAAGCGGGCGAGAGGCGCGCCTGAGATAATGGTTTGTTTGGACACGTGGAGTCACGACCAGCACAAATATAAATCCTCCTGAAAACTCTTCGGCTCAGTTTGGGACAGGGACAGTCTGAAATCCTGCAGTTATTGCCTATGATATTTAAACCTGGCAATTTGCAACGGCTCAAGCTGAACGCGACAGAAAAGAATAATGATTATGTGAATCTGAAGTGTCACAACAGAGGAACAAGACGAAAAATCAAACGTGTTACGTCCAGTGGAGAGAAAAGCACAGACATGTGTCCACACTAACAGACTCAGGTCTGTCTGCATCACCAGGTTTGTTTTGGTTCGTTTGGCGCTTTTCCTTTGACTTCTGCCCAAACCTCAATGCTGAGACGTGATTGGTCGCCCACTTCCTCTTGGGCCCCATTGCACCAGCGTGCTCATCCCAAGATGGATTTTCATGAGTTTGTGAACTCACAAATATTGTAAGACTCCATTTTGTTGTGCAGGCTTAATAATGTTCCACTGTAAGACTTTAAACTAAGATATTTCCATGCGAGAAGCCACCATAGTCCTGACTAAAACTACAGCTCAAGATCTAATAATAGAATAAGATAAGATAATATAATAATTTGATAAGCTCACCTGACGATGTGTTTGTGACATGTTGCCCCAGCAGCACTGAAATATGGGTCAAATGCAGAGGACATGTTTCCCAACTGGGACAATAAAGTGTATTTTAGGGCGCACTCACACTAGGATTTTAGAACCGTGTCATGCTCAAGCAGGATTGTGTAGGGTTCTGTGGCACTGGCCCACAGTCACATCTGCACAACCGAACTGAGCCACAGCCTGATGATGTCATCCCACAGCTGTTTGTTTAGATGTGCTGTCGCTTTTAGCAGAGAAAAAAGTCTTTAATGAAGGTAAGCGTGGGTTTACTGTGTGTTTTAGGAGCAGATTTTATTCACTGATTTCCTCGTATGAGTAACATCAGCTCACCTGACAGGACTTGTATAGTAAAGTCTTGTGTGTGTGTGAACAAGAGCAACCATGTCGTGCTTTGGTCCACCTCCACCAACCAGGCCAAAGTCCCATCCATGCCGCGCCTGAGCACGGTACAACTGCACTCACACTGGACAAATGTACCGTGCTTTAGGGGCGATCCGTGCTTGGGCACGGTTCTAAAGTCCTAGTGTGAATGCACCGTCAACCTTAAATCTTGAGGATTTTGGCTTTGGGTTGTTGGGAGCCTGGAGAGTCCAGTGAGACATGGACAGAACAGAGAGAACATGCAAACTCCAGAGAAAGGCCTCAGGCAGCCTCTTGCTGTGAGGTTTGAGTGCAAACCTCTCAGGCACCACACAGCTCTCTAAAATATATGGAGAGCTCCAAATCAAAAGCATTTTATTTATTATGCTTGCAGAAGAATGCAGTATGAGTTTGGCTGGTGCCCGGTGCAGACTCAGAGCTGTGGGAGAGAGCCTCAGGAGATGCTGCTTACGTGGTTCCCCTGTTCTGTTTGTCAGACTTATCTTCTGATACATGAGAAAAACGAGAGAAATATGATCAACACAAACAATCCCAAAGAGCTGCATGCTGGGAAGTTTACGCTTTATCCAAGGGAAGACCAAGGTTTCATAAATACATGGACTTATACGCATTGATTTAGAGCGAGCCGTAGCGGGGGAAGTCCCTCTGCCACACAACTCCACCATTCTGCAGCACAGATTCATTTCACAAAGAAGATTTTCCGTGATTTGATCTTGTTTATGGACACGGTGTTTGAGTGGAACAGGAGGAGAACTGGAGCACAACTTTAGATTGACTTTTTGTTTATCAGTGATGATCAATTTATGTAACGATTTACTTTTAATTGCATAAGTCTGAACTCGAGAAGCACTGGTGTAGATTCATCTGCTCCGATACTCATGTCGATACTTTGGCTTTAAGTATCGGCCGATACCCGATATCAACCGATACCAGGGCGGAGACTGAGAATATCATTTATTTTCTTTAAACACACGCTGTATGGTTAAATATTTTGCAACTGTGTTTTGTAACAGTTTGAAAAGAAGAACAGATTTGAAAGACACGTTCAATAACACAATGAGTTTTGAGAAAACATCAACCAGAAAACTGTTTTTTCACACCAATGTGTAGCTCAAAATGAGATATTGTCTGAACTGATATTTTGAAACCATCAATATCAGTGCCGATATTTGATATCAGTGTCGTATCGATGCATTCCCAGTCGATACCAGGACTAAAATAGGACTTGAACCAAGTCTAAACTGGATTTTTGGTCTAAACCAGAACTACAAGTCTCAAGCATCAGAGATACAGACCACAGCAGATTGAGAACATCCCACAGAAGTTACACTAAACAAGTTGTAAACCAGGTCTAAACCAGGTCTAAACCAGGTCTAAACCAGGTCTAAACCAGGCACTAAACCAGGACTAAACCAGAGGTCTAAACCAGGACTAAACCAGGTCTAAACCAGGTCTAAACCAGGACTAAACCAGGTCTAAACCAGGACTAAACCGGACTAAACCAGGTCTAAACCAGGACTAAACCAGGTCTAAACCAGGTCTAAACCAGGTCTAAACCAGGTCTAAACCAGGACTAAACCAGGTCTAAACCAGGTCTAAACCAGGTCTAAACTAAACCAGGTCTAAACCAGGTCTAAACCAGGACTAAACCAGGTCTAAACCCGGGGTTAAAGGAACTCTGTACTTACAGTTTTAAAAATGTTACTATGGTCACATCTGTCTCTGTTTGTCAGTGTCTAAACAGCAGATTTTCTTCGTACTGCTGCAGTCACATCACTCTGGGGGAGTTCTACATGTATCTCTATTGGGGGGATGTTTCAGTAGTTACCACTGTTGGGCAAGTTACTTTGAAACTGTAATGCGTTATTTATTACCTATTACTGTCATTTCAAAGTAATTCGTTACATTACAATATTACTGCATTTAAAATGTAAGGCATTACATTACTATTGCATTACTTTAAGTTACTCTCACCAAAATAACTGCGAAGATGCTGAACTTTTGCGCCGTATATGGACTGAACCAGGACTAAACCAGGTCTAAACCAGGACTAAACCAGAGCTGAACCAGGACTAAACTAGAAGTGAACTAGGACTAAACTAGAACTGAACTTGGACTAAAACAGGACTCACTGTAGGGACGGGCTCGAAGGTGACGCAGGAGAAAGGAGCGGCTCTGCTCCGCACCTCACGGAGGTAAGAGCGGCTGTCACCCTGCTGCTCGGGCTCACGGCCCTGATTTCAGCAACTATTTGCAGGTACCCGAGCCGGTGCAAGAGTCTGTTACAGCGCGTAACTTCTACCTTCCTTCAGCGTGTCCAGAAGTCCAACTTTTTGTGTGATGGTTTTCATCTTCCTCTGCCTTTTGGGTGCGAGCGCAGGAGCCTTTGTCAGTGCAGAACGTTTCGTCGACGTTGTGGGTTTCGTCGGGGAGAAAACTTGCAACCGTACAACACTTCAGAATCACACTGCTACAGATTGAACATGTATTTAAATTTGGCAGCTGAACACATTCCGTACTGTACAGGAGACAGGACGCAGCGGGAGGAACACAATACGTGTTCATACAATGTAAAAAAAAAAACAGGGCATGCAAAATTGCACACAAAAAAATAAAAATAAAATAAAAAATCTGAGAAACCGCGAAAAGTGAACTGCGATAGAGGGAGGGACGAGTGTAAACCAGGTCTAAACCAGAACTGACCCAGGTCTAAACCAGGTCTAAACAGCGTGGAGTTCTTTGTCAGTCCTTTCGCCCGCGGTTACCTGAAGGTCTATGAGGGCGCATCTCCGGCGTTTCACCGCTGCTGATATCGAGGTGATTTTAGCGAATTTGTATGAAGAAAAACCCACCACTTCAATCCAGGTTAAAAAAAACACTGTAACGCGCGTTACTCACATTTGTACCGAGTAAAATATTACTATTTTTTCCCCTGTAATGCCTTACATTACTGCGTTACAGCAAAAAGTAATGCATTACTGTAATTCGTTACTTTTATAACGCGTTACTCCCAACACTGGTAGTTACTATGGCGACACAATGCACACATGAACAAAAACAATCAAAATGTTTTAAGATCATCTGGAAACTCAAGAAAAAATACTAAATACTGCGTCTGCCCAGAGAACACTTGAACTTTTCCACTTATTAATAATATTTATTTAAACACCTGGGAGTGAAAACACATTCTTCATAACTGACAAACTTTTTTGAACTTTGAACTTGAAAACTGATTTAATAACATTTTCAGGAACCTCTGATCAGCTGGAATGTCCATGCTCCTGTGTAGGAGTTTGTTTTTCAACAAAAAGATAAGAGTGACTGACAGTAAAAACGGCTGGTAAATGTTAACCAGCTTTAACTGTAACATTATGTGTGAGAGACTTTTTTGTTTAACAGCACAAAAGACCTGCACGTTCAACAAAACCTGTGACTGCGAGCTGGTCCAAAGAAAAACTGTGCAAAAGAAAAAAAGAGATCCACACTGCAGTTCTATGAAGCTCCAAATTCAATAACTCGAAACGTTTTGCAGATTCTCACCTGTTGTAGTTCAACCAAGTCAAGTCTTTCTGCTCAGATTGTGTCCAATAAAACTCAGATGAACTTGATTAACAGAGCTTCTTACAGAGCAGTGCTTTCAGTTAGCGTCACACCAACAGGGACAGAGTCAGTATGGACAGACCAGGCCTCATGTGAAGCTCAGAACCTCCAGAATTCAGTGTGTGAGCTGCAGAGGCCGCACTAGCCCTGAGTTACGACCTGCTGCAGGTGTTATCAGCTGTTATCAGTAAAAGCTCCATTTGATTTGAACATGTTTGCCTCATATCTGCTCACACAGATAGACCAGGTGTAAACACACAGCGCCTTTACACCAGGTCGAACCCAGACCTAAACCAGGACTAAACCAGGACTAAACCTGGTCTAACCAAGTCTACACCAAGTCTAAATCAAGTCTAAACCAGGTCGAACCCAGGCCTAAACAAGCACTAAATCACCTCCGTGAAGTTCGCCCCCATCAAACACAAACTGACACAAAAACATTTGTTATGGTTCTTAAGATATTAATAGTTTTATTTTCAGCCAGTGACGTCATCCAGCCCCTCAAAATGTTAAATATCGCTCTGGAAAAGTCTGTATCAGTCTTCAGTCATTTACTTTTGATTCATATTTTATATAATAATACAGACTTTTCCACAGCCCGAGATCATTTCTCTTCACTAGTTTTGCAGAGATTTGTTAAAGCTCCTGTCGTCAGCTGAGTGACATTTCCACAAAAATAATTAATGATTTTAGAAATATACTTGCACAAATGAAAATTGTCACAGCACAAAACCAAATACAAAGAGTTCGTATTATTTTCTGCCTGTTTTTTAGTTAGTCAGTTATTTTATTTCAAACCTGCACATACAATTCACCACATAACAACACAAATGCAGATACAAACACACAGGTTTGAAAAGGGGATGGATGAAGCAAAACTTTTACATTTCCAATCCCCTCCACACATTTGACAGAAAAGCACTTGAATTTAGTATATTCTACATGAAAAGACAAGACAAAACAAACTCATCCACACACTGACCAACACCTCCCTCCCCCTGACCTCAGCTCTGTGCTCACAGTGTCTCTGTCTCTCATCCAGGTATTTTTTTCATTGTTTCTCTTTTAAATAGTTTTTTTTAAATGCGTCAGTTTTGAGGCTGTTTAACATTTTCGAAGGGCTGGATGACGTCAACGCCCAAAATAAAACTGCAAATATCTTAAGAACCATGTATTTAGAGCATTTTTAATCTTCCTGGGAGCTGCCTGACCCCACTTTGACCTATAAAACAATCGTGAGTATCTCAAACTAAAGCAGCACAAATGAAACTTTGCAGCACAAACGAAGCACAAACGGTTGACAAAGTTTTTGTGTAGGTGTGTGTTTGATGAGCCAACTTCAAGGAGGTGATTAAAATTGGTCTAATCAAGTCTAAACCAGGACTAAATGGTAAAAGGTCTAACCCAGGACTGGATCACTGAGTCACTGACCACACCGACAAGAGCTGCAGTTTTGGAGATGGTCCAAGCATCTCCAAAACTGCAGCAAATTTAAAAAAAATTAGGCAACAAAATTCATGAATCAGGGTGACCAGACGTCCCTGTTTTGAGCCCTGTGTCCCCTGTACCAGCAGATTTATCCAAAACCAGTGATTTGAATTAGAATTTGAATTGATTTGTTGGAGAATAAGCCCCTTGAGAGTCTCACCATCTCGTTTTCGAGGGTTTCGTCATAGTCACAACAGCAAAAGACAAATACAGGAGGACAGACAGGAGACTACATACATTCAAATAAACAGCGAAACAACAAGACAGTTCAAAGATAATCTCAAAATATAACAAGATGAACAACAAAATTCAACAAAATCATCAAAAACAATGACACGAGTTCTGTAAATATCACACCAGAGCATTTTTAAACGATGGGACAGAAGTTAATGCACGAATCGATGAGGTAAGATTTATATTTAAATTGGTGTTTTCTTATTTGCTTTTTGACTCTTGAGACAACAAAAAAAATATCTGATCAGCGTGACGTGAACTGTAAGAGGATCTGAATGGAACTAAATACTGTTTGAGATATTCAGGATATCCCCAGGTTTGACTACCCCAAATTTAAGACTTTTGTAAGACCTTTTTAAGACCAATTAAATGAAAATTAAGACCAACAGCACCATTATGCAGGCGAAAAACACCAGATCCAATTCTAATAATGACCAACCAACTACTATATCTAGAATCTAAGAGTCACTGTGGATTAAACCAACACTTCTCCATGATCCATCCAACGTCTTCCTCCACTCTACTGATTGTTTTACTCATTGCCGCCGGCGCCAGAAACCAACTTTGTTATTATTTTTTTTCTTTCCTCCGTTTAACATCACACTGCATCACGGTCAAGTTTACAAAAAAATAGACTAATGAAATTTAAGACCGTTCTGAAAAAAATAAGACTTGGAAAACATAATTCAAGACTTTTTAAGACCTTCATTTAAGAACATGAAATTTAAGACCTTTTTAAGACTTTTAAAACCCCGCCGCTACCCTGAACTGAGATAAATGCATTTAATAAACAGTGAAGTTGCCGTCGGGAGGACAGAGTGAGTCAGGACAGATCGTGATACATCACACAAGTCCGAGTTTTATCCAAAAAATGTCCCTATTTTTGACCAGTTTGATCTACACCAGGTCTAAACTAAGACTAAACCAGGATTACATCAGGTCTAAACCAGGACTAGGACAGGACTATCACAATGTTTGAATAATCTGATCCTCGCCAACAGTTAAGAGGAGCATAAATTTTCACTTTTTTCACCAAAATACAGAAAACCATGTTTGCGAATGACCATAAAGTTTAAAAAAATGCAGCGTCAGAAGGT